>NC_070630.1:3169124-3500754 GCF_947347685.1 Pleuronectes platessa
GTCAAAATGCTGTCGTGGCTAAACACTCGACACACACAACTAACCTGCAACCAGGCACACAGAGGCTCATACAGACACACACAGACACACACAGACACACACAGACACACACAGGAACTAACAATAACACTCTACACAATACAACTACAAACACAAATCAAGTGAAGTGCAAGAACGAAGACATGTGTGTGTGTGTGTGTGTGTGTGTGTGTGTGTGTGTTAATGTGTGTGTAAATGTGTGTGTGACAGTAGGAAGCTGTCCGTCATACTCACTGGTTCCTTCCTCTGAAACCATCCCAAGTCTCCCAAGTCCTTCAGCCTTGTTTTGTCTCTCAAACGCATTCAGATCCAAAACGCTGTGGACACCAAACACACTCAGTCACTTAACGATCTCTACATCAGGTAGTTTAATTAAGACTCGTTAGTGATTCAAACTCAGGAAACGTGAAGAACTGTGAGTGCATCCCGAACCTGCAGGTCTGCATCAGAGCCTGAACGCTCAGGAAGAATCCCACGTCCTTCTTATCCTTCAGATAATCCAGCATCCGCTGCACACAGACGGGAAAAGATTCAGGATCATCTGTCACACTGGTGTTAGACCGTGAGACGTAGAAATAGAACTGTCTAGAATGTGAGCACACATCTGATGGGCTGCGTTTACCTGCTGTACGGCACTGTTGCCTCCATTGAGGATGGAGATTCCCAGTTTGAGAGTAGAAGAAACCATGGCTCCAGGTTCGCCTGAAACAAGTGCAGACGTCAGTTGTAGTGGAAACTTTTAACTTAACAGACATGGATCATCTCGGCCTTCAAAAATTCATATTGTAGCAATACATGTCAAATATGATTCACCCTGGTATCTGGGAAGATCAGTTCTCACTTCCTGCTCCACATGCAAACACACACATGCATCATTTCTCTTCATAAAGACCGAACAATGTTGTTTTTAGCCAGTCTGAGTTGTGTGTGTGTGTGTGTGTGTGTGTGTGTGTTAGTGTGTGTGTGTGTGTGTGTGTTAGCATCTACCTTTGCAGGCACTGATCATCTGCAGCACCATCTCTGCAGCCCCACGGTTTGTGTAGACGGGACTGCTGGTACAGAAGCCTCTGTTTCTCCATCTCCTTTTCCTGTGGAGGAGAGACAGAGGGACACGGCTGTAACCCTGCAAACAGCGATTGCACTGCCCCCCACACTCACACACTCACACACTCACACACTCACTCACACACTCACTCACACACACACACGTGTACGGACGCACACAGTCTCTTCCTTTGGAACACAACGTGGATTAGTGGGGATCGTTATTCCAGCGGTCGGCGTCTTCTCGAGGCAGCAAACATTTATTTCCCACAGCACAAAACACACGTCACACACTTCACACATGTCACACACGTCACACACTCTTCTGACGAAGAACCTTAGTTTTCGGAGTCACACTTAAAGCATGCGACTGCTAACAACAGTAACACAAAGTGACGAGCTGCAGTTACAGTGTTGTGTTGCTCCTGTCCGAGGGAAATGCATTTACTTTAATTCACTTTGCTTATTCTTCACTTTAAGAGTTTAAGAGTTGATTTACTCCTGTGAAGTCTCTGTAAAATTATAATTTTGTATTTACTTTAAGCAAAATATCAATATTGCTATATTGAATTCATGTTCTACATTTGCTATCTTCTAGAAAATGTATTCCAGTTTGAAAAAAAATTAAATGATATTATTTATTCTGGTTATTAATGTACAATTATAATATGAAGACCTGCAGTGAAAAGTTTTTAAATTACTAAAACTGTTAAACTGTTTGGTGTAAAACTATGTTGTACTAAATACAATATGCTATTTAACTGCTGTGCAACTTTTCTCTTATTTCCTTTGTTTCAGTTGTCGTAGTAAAAGTGATACGAGCGGTCATCCTGTGACAAAAGAGGTTAGAAGTCCCCCACCCACTGCACACCATGCACAGAGGACCCCCCCCCCCCCCCCACATCCACCCACAACTGGGCTTCCCCTCCCTCCGCCCCCCCACCACCCCCATGAGCCTGATTGTGTTTTAAAAAAGTTACAGAGCAACTTCTTCTTTGGTTGCAGTCTTCGGTTGAGTGGGGGAAAAAAGAGAGTAGTGTGTGAGTTTGTCTGGATGAATGTGTATGTGTGTGTGTGTGTGTGTGTGTGTGTGTGTGTGTGTGTGTGTGATCGTATGCTTGCATGAGTGTGTGTGTTTGTGTGGTGGAGACGGTGATCGTACGGCTGACTGTGCAGGCTTTTACTGTTCGTGAGCACAGAGAGTGAGACTTGTTAACATTCTCCAATTCAAAGTAAAGACAATCAAAAGTCAGTTACTTGTCAGTTGTTATCAGGGGAATAGAGTGAAAGGATTAGCAGGTGAGTACCGGAGGGTGTCAGTCAAGGGAGGGGGGGGGGGGGGTGCACGTCTGATCACAGACACATTAGAGTCAGCACAGGAGAGCTGGTTCTACTGGTAAAGAAACCCCAGATTATCAAAGTTTCACAGAGTAAAGCTTCTCAATTCGGTCTTGGGTGGCAGCATCACAATTCTGTGCAAAAAATTGAGATTTTAATAATCTTCAATTGGTTAAAATAATAAACACCTAACTCCCTGGAGAGATTCTGGCGGTGCAGACGGGTGATGCTGCCCCACAGGAAAAAAAGCCGTGGATCTAAAGCTGCAACATCCCAGTTTACAAACCTGGACTTTGATCAAAACAAACCATTTAGATGTTCATTCAAATAACTAATGAGAGTAAGGAGTTGATTTAATAAATTTACATTTATGTCTGGCTTCATAAATGCTTCACGATAGTTAAGAGACACAGCAAAAAAAAGTAATGTTTGGATGTTTGAATATGTTTACAGCCATGTTTTATGACAAATAATTGATATATATTTACTTTTGAAACTCTTAAGAACTATAAAGCCTCCCTCTGCTCATATCTCCACACAAAACTTTCTTAATTCTTGGGTAAACAGCTAAAACCTCAAATTATTATTATAAAACTAAGCTGGGAAAATTGTGATCTGAAATCAAACAGCTGCCCAAACATCCGTGGTTTGTTTTGACCTGTTGTTTTCATTTTGTTGTCTTTTAGCTGCACCATCTCTCTGCACTCAAGTCATGTAATTTTAACAGACTCGAACAAATTCGGGTCCGAAACGCCGAGGCGACCGGTTGGGGGGGGGGGGGGGGGGGTGGAGTCCAGCAAAGGCATGCACAGGTCAGTCCACCAGAGCAGGAAGGAGACAAGTGGTGTGATGTGAACGAGGAAAAGCCAGGAAGAGAGAGAGAAAGAGAAGTGTCGTGGCAAAGATCTGTCGGTGGTGGTGGTGGTGGTGGGGGGGTGTGCCGGGTGTGATAGAGTGGTGTGGTCACTCGTGTCGGGAGCTGCTTGTCCGCTGACTCCCCTGTGCCCCTTCCCCTGGTCCCCCATACCATCTCTGTCTGTTGCACCTCAAAGGCTGCATCCTCCCCTTCCTGTTCTCCCCCTTCGTCCTCCTCACCAATGTGGCAGCTCTGCAGGGAGAGGACACAGAGTCAGGGACTGAGGACGAGGACATCTCATGGTCTCACAGAGGGATGAGATGACGCTGATCGTCTTACCTTTGCCATAATATCAGCATATGACATATAGAGATGGTCGAGGTCAAGTTTTCTGTAACGAGACACAAAACACAGGAATCAGGGCGTCTCCCTGGAGGACAGGTCACATGGCTGCGCCGCGGACAGAGGACGGGTCTCTTACGTCTTTTCCGTCAGAGCTGTGCGGCTGAAATGAAGAATCAGCTGATGAAGGGGGGTCGGGCTTTGTCTCGGTCTCCTCCTCCTCTTCCTCCTCTTCCTCCAAGGCTTTCTATTTGTTAGAGATGACATGAATTAGGGTTAAAGCCTAGGGGGCCGTCAAAATCAAGTTGCACATAACCCTAACCCCAACAAAGCCAGGCGGGACTCACTGATAGGTCGTCAATCATCTTGTCCTCAAACGAGTAGCCCTCGGTCTCTAACCAGTTGCGCTTGTACGCGTCCAGAAACATGTTGGTCGCTCGGTGCCTGTGAGACGAGAAGCCATCGATGAAAACTCTTCAGACTCCATTAGATATTGTTTTTGAAGAGAAAGAAGAGAAGTGATTACTTGGGATGTTGTAGAGCGGCGTCATCCTGAAACAGGCCACCACGGCCCTGCGGCGCTGTTTTGGACAGCAGCTTGTGCCAAACCATCTTCTTTGACTTGAAGGGATGCTCGGTCTGAAGAGAGGAGAAGACATCAGCACGACGAGTCCCTGCTCAGAATATGTCCACAGTCGTTTGTGTTGAGTTGTGTTTGTGTGTATACTCACCACCTCGATGTGGTACAGGACAGCAGACACCTCCTGGACCCTTTTGACCACCTTCTCAGGCACCTCTGCATCTTCAGCCTTTCCAGACATTTCCTTGTAGAGAGACATCTGCCAGCGCATGGCAGGGTCCTCCACCTGATACACAGGGACACATACAGGTAGGTAAGAGAGGCGGTGGACTAGTGGCAGAAAAATTGGACTATGGGCAGAAAGTTACGGACATCAGAATGGAAGGTCTCTGGTTCAACTCCTCGCAGTGACAATAAAAACATACCTGGATGGACAACACCTGCATCTGTTCTAAAGACCAAAGAGTACTCTCCCTACCCCCCACTGTCTAAGTGCCCCTGAGCAAGGCACCATACTCCCCCAACATCTGCTCCCCGGGCGCCGTGCATGGCTGCCCACTGCTCTGTGTGTCCTGCTATGTTCACCAGATGGGCCAAAAGCTGAGGACAAATTTCCCTCATCTGCATGTAATGTGACTTTGCATGTGTTTGGGATTAATAAATGTATCTTGTATCTTGTATGCATAAGTCATGTAAAGATATTAACAGGGGAATTTGTGGTTTTTTAATCTGTAAAACAATTCAAAGATGGACTCACCTTGCCCTGAAGATGCAGGTTGTTGTGCAGGAACTCTCTCACCTCTTCGTCTGTGTCTTTCTACAAAGACAAAAAAAACCATAAGATTCACATGATAGACTTATTTATTAATGACAAACAAACAGAATTGATTATGGACAAAATCTATGTCATAGATCGTTACAGATTATCCTATAACAATCTATCTGGACCCAGTGTGGTCAATGGGTCGGCCTCGAACGCTTCCCAGTACCAGTGAGTATCTGATCTTGGCGAGGTTGATGAGCTCCTGGTCAGCAGGGGAGCACATGTTGAGTCCGATGGGAAGCATCTTCTTCAGGGCCGCCACGATGAGGGAGGTCTGCACGGAGTAGCGATCCCCCCGACGCTTCTTCTTCGTGCGATCCTCCTCCGAGCCGCCGGACTGGAGGAAGAAAGAGAAGCTCCATTCACAGCCTCACACACCACAACTCTCCTTTTTTTTTTAACAGAAAATATCTTAAAACCCTCAGAGGCTTTTGAAGATCTTCAACAAAGAGAAAAACTACTCAAAAAGGACATTTTAATGCAATGACATGCTGAGACACTGAATCCACAGCTAAGCAAAAACAATAACTGCACCTCAGATGACGACAGACCAACAGCTGCAGTTTCATTGGAAACCTCAACCTGGGAGGATTGAGGTTTCAGGTGTTTTTCATTGCTGCAGTCTGGGCACACATCGCAGCCTCACTGTTAGTCGAGCAGTGGCCAGTAGCACAGGGACACAACCTGTCCAGCAGACACAGCAGCACAAGTCTACTGGGGGGTCAGCTCCGTGGCCCCGGAGCTCTTCTCACGCACACTCCTGTCCTGAGGCGGCCAGGGCTCATTACTGACTGTTGTCTGGCCTCACCACGCCCACTCTGCCCCCAGTGTGTGTGTCTGTGTGTGTGTGTCTGTGTGTGTGTGAGTGTGTGTGTGTGTGGGCAGAGAGTGGCGTCGTGATGATCAGTCAACAGAAACTCTCGTCTCAGTAATGCTCGGCTGATCGCCACGGAGAGGAGGTTTCTCTTATTCCTCTTAAAGCGACCACGTAAAAAAAAAAAAAAAAAAAAGAAGAATACATCAAACACTGATGAGAAACTGAATGATTTAAGAATTTAATGGTGTCAATGAATTAGACATGGAGTCCAGTTAGTAAATATGATGACAGCCTCAGCTACGTGTGCTACAGACGGAGCAGAGCAGATCCTAAAGGCAGCGGTGGAAAAAGGGATGATGTGACTTTTTAGGGTTGTAAAGAGAAGAGTCCCCCCCCCCCCCCCCCAGCGCAGAGATCTTCACCACGACAGGAACACAATCCAAGCGTCAACGACCACATTTCCAAACTCCAGCTCATCAGACTGTATCAGGACCGTCTAAAGGCAAAGTGTGAATCACTCAAACAGAAACAGAGTGATGGCGCCCGGCGAGATGCTCCGACCGGGCGCCATGAATCCTTTCAGGCCACTACAACCTCCAGCAAAGACCTTTCATCAAGCCGCTCCGGACCCCTACTCACACAGGTACAAACACACACATAGAAGCATATAAAGGCACATCTCTAACACACACACAGACAGACACACACAGACACACACTCAGTTTCTCTCATCCCAGATACGTCCAACTCACACATTCCTTCCAAAAGCTTTTTCAACCAAACCTGCGTCGCACAATGTTTCCTTCGACCTTCATTACCCTGTTTTAGTGTGTGTGTGTGTGTGTGTGTGTGTGTGCATGTGACAGGGTGTAAGTGCAGCGGCAGTCTGTGGGAGCGCTTGATGAAACCCCCCCCCCCCCCCCCCCCCTAACTCAGGGTGCCATGCGGTCAGCACAGCGCTCGTGCACAAACACAGTCTAACCTCTCCGTCTCCGGCCTAGTGGCCCAGCGTCCAACACCGACACAGGATATAAGGAGAGAACACAGTTAGCGACACTCTACCACTGCCTGAACGCTAATCTGCCACTTACATTGTCCTGGAAAAGGATTTTATTAGTTATGTAATTACTGTGAAATTCTAATATCTATAAAAAATATAATTCTTATCCATAGCAACTTAAGGGAAAGAGAGGAAATCATAAATCAAGAGGGGTTGAATCTTTCCCTGCTTGAAATGGAAATGGTGTTAATGAAATATTATTATTAGAGTTTAGTTTCTTAATGAGTTACAGCTCTAGTGAGTGAATAAAACCTCTTGAGAAGTATGAAGCCATGTTTTAACGTGGACGTGTGTGTGTGTGTGTGTGCTGGTCCACTCTCACCTTGCTCATCTTGCTCTTACTGTCAGCGGTCAGGAAGGACATGTTGTTGATCTCGTTCATCACCACGAAGTTCTGCTCCTCCCTCTTGAAGTTCTGAAATGAAGGAAACACGAGGAGAAATGTACAGTGAGGTCAAAATAACAAAAAAACATAAGAAACTGAAACGAGCAGAGACACCAGGACACTCACGTGAGATTTGGACCAGAAGATGAAGACCTCTCCCACCATCCTGAACAGCTCCTCTGCATCTGGGTCCGGACACGTCAGCCACCTCGCTCTGCAGACACACACACAGCAGCCACAGGAGCACATTAAAAGAGTCTGAGCCCGGTTTTATTTTGTTATTATTCTTTTCTGTTTGCAAACACAAAATTAAAATGTAATTTGTTTAACCCTGAGATGCTGGAGAAGACTTATGACGGATGGGAGTGGAATTATCTTTAAACATCATCTTTATAAAGAGGCACTTATACATCTGTTAAAATAAAAAATACATGAATCCTGTGTCCATCGTTTGAAAGCTTTCAGAGTCCCTACCTGTTGTTGTCCACGTAGCGGATGAGCAGCGGGTACAGAGCGTACAGGTCCCGACACAGAACGGAGAACTCGTCCCGGATGGTCCCGTTCTCACTGTCCAGCTCGATCTTGCCCTCCATGCGCAGCTGATCCTCCTCAGCCACTACCTTCCCCGTGCGCTTCTTCAGCTTCTCCATGGTGGGGATGAAGTGAGACTTCAGCATCTCTGGTTTGGCCCTGCTGACGATGGGCTGGGCGAACACTGGACGACAGACAGGAGTCGGTTCAGAGTCTCCAAATATTCGTTATACAGAATGTGAGAATGTCGGACATGACCTGGGAGCCCTCTTCTGTCCTATTGTGAAATCTCTGCTGGCTCACCTGCCAACCTCTTCATCCAGGAGGCCTCATCGATACCCAGGTTGTTCACCACAATCTTCATGATGCTCCCCAGCAGCTGGTTGAGCTGCTCGGAGGTGACCGAGGTGCAGAGCTGGCCGTCCTGCTCGGGGAAGTTCTCCAGGCCCCTCTCCCACCAGCGGGGGAGATAGTTGCACAGCATGGGCAGCGTGATCTCGATCACATGGGGCATCTCTGTGTAGCGAGCCCCGGACTCAGAGAGGTCGTTGATCTCCTTCATCAGGATCTCCAGCCCGGGGATGTCGGTGCACAGCTCCTCCACTTGGCTGGGAAGACCCAGAACTGAGGGAGGGAGAAAAGTGACAGGAAACGATTCAGGAAACACATTCTCATAATGCACCACATGGATTATTAAATGGTAGAAGACAGTAAAACCCACTGGTTCGCTCTCGGGGAGTCTTGGTGGTGTAGACAGAGAACGCGTTGAACTCATTCAGTTCCGGCTCAAGGAAGGCGACTGGCATCGCAGCTGCTAAATGGGCCAAACACTCTCCGAGAGCCGGTCGCTGCCTTTACAGGAGAAACACACAATCAAATCCATGTGAAATCAAATACACATCAACGCACAATCGTTCCGTAAATGTATTCATTGACCGTTAAAAGCTTTGCCCTCTGAATTCCTCTGAGGACAGATTGGTCTCTACTCACTTCTCTGCATGTGGAGTCTTCACCGTGCCCAGGGAGTAGATACTGCACATCAAACGATAGCAGGATATCTGCAAGTCGTCCACTGAGGATGAGGAGAAGAGAGGTTGTTGCGTTAGCTGTGAGTCGGTCAAAAAGATGAAGGAGAGAGAAGGATTCACTCACTCATGACGTCATCTCCGAACTGGTGCTGGGCGATGTGGTCGAACAGCGTGGTGAGCACCGGCAGCAGAGCGTTGGTGGTGTAGTTGATGTTCTGGGACACACCTTTGACCTACAGGAGCACAAAACACAGGTATAAGTGAAAAGTAAATGGTTAAAAACAAAGCTGAGCGGCTGCGTCTCTGACCTGGTTTCTACTGGACACTTTGCCCAGTTTCAGGTTCTCCACCATCTTCTCTATGTCGTCGGCAGCGCTCTCAAAGAACTGACGCAGACCGGCCTTCACGATCTCAGGGCCCGACTTCATCACAGTCCTAAAGAAGGTCAGACACAAAAGAAAAACTCAAATAAAAGATGGCTGACATCAGAATTTTATTTATCCATGTTGTGTCTGCTTTGGGGGGTGACGGGGGGGGGGGGGGGACATTGAGGTACCTGGCGTCCAGGGATCGTGAGAGGATGTGCAGACAGTTCACCACAGCCCCCGCATCTGTTCCTGGAAACAGAAAACCAAAGAAGCAACTTTAAAAAAGCAGAAAACAAACAGTTACAGTGGAATGTGTTAGAAAACACACGACACAGACAAAAAAAACGAAATCACATGAAAACCATCAACTTTCACAAATCACACAAGAAGTTTGTTAGATCACTGAGGCATCTCAAACAGGTTCTGATAGTACAGTTGAACCACGGGCTATATTTTCTGTCAAAAGCCCCAAAACACATTTTATAGCTTGAAATTGACCAAAGTATGATGTTATCGTTACAGTGGTGCCCTTTGACCTTCATACTGGTCAAGCTAAAGGGCCAGTGTCTAGTGACCACAGGATACTTAAGAGTGTCAGACTATTGAAAACACAGGGTGGTGAGAGGGGGACGGAGAATGAAGAGCATGTAGTGCTTCATATAAGCCAGGCTGAGGACGCATCGCAGGAACAATACAATACAACACAAATCCCTCGACACCCGACACCACTGCAGACGCTCATGCTCAAATCACTCCCAGTTTGTGAGTAACAATCTGAATTCAAGACCAAAGACATTTTTTTTTAAAACACCAGATCGCAGAAAAACAACAAGGCCAAGCAGAAGCTGAGCTGGAGAGAGAGAGAGAGAGAAGCGTTAGACGTGGAGATTCAGTGACGAGGAGAGAGAGAGAGAGAGAGAGAGATGAAGATTAGTATGTGAGTGAGACGGTGGAGAGGAGGATGAAGATCTGGAGGAATAAAGGAGGAAACTGAAGAGTAGAACAGATGGAGAGGGGACAGAGATGGTGACAGGGCGTAACGCCACCATGCAGATTCCTTACCAAAGAGAGAAACTCTGTGTCTCACCAGAGCAGCCAACTTACAGAAGATACTGAGGTCAGAGGAGAAAAGAGGAAAAAGGGAGGGAGAGAAGGGGGGGGGGGGGGTAACAGGGAAGTAAAGATGTTTGAAGTGACACAGAAAGCAAAAGGGAGGTCACGGAAATGAAGGATATCTCCTCAACAGGAGAGAGATGAAGAGACGTGGAGGAGGGAGAGGACGGACACTGACACATGAGAGGACTGCACTGAGGGAGAGGGACACGGTGAGGTCACACACGATTCCATTGAAATCTACGTTTATTGCTCTTACCTTGCAATCATCTCCTTCTCCTTATTGGAGGAATGGCCTCCGCTGCCCAGGACCTTGGCAGGCGTGGAGAGGAAGTACAGGCAGTGGTTCTTGTAGTACTGATTTATCAGCGGTAATAGAATCTGTAATGTTAATCCAATAATAAAAAAACATAAAGCATTACTTTGATATCCTGCACCGGGTCAGGCTTCCTCCACAAAGCTGTGTAATGGGTAAAACTTATAAATGTATAAGTATGCAAAAATGGACCCAACCAGGTGAGATTCTGTCACAACCCATGACCTCTGACATCAAGTATCTCACCTTAGCAAAGAACTTGATCTCCTGTTCATGAGGTGACTTCTCCACTCTACCACTGCTGACCACAGCCTCTGTGAAAGAAAAGAAAAGTCATCCTCTTATTCAGATGGTGTGTTCTGTCACCCTGGAGAGTCTTTCTCAAACCACCGTACCGAGATGAGCAATGAACTCCTGAGCGATGTCCATCCACTTGAGAAGCTTCTGGAGGAAACCGTAAGCGAAACGCTTCTCGATGGAGGAGATGTCTTGCTCCATGTCCTTCATGCCCCTGGGATGGAGAGATGAATAAATAAACAGATAATCAGACCTGCTTTTCAGAAAGTTATAGAAATGGTTGGACACAAAGTTTGAAGTTCAGCGGAAGCACAGATCCGTCTGTACTGAATCTGAGACGTTGAGATGTTTCTCCCTACCTGGTCACAGCGTATCCATTGAGCTGGAGGAACTTGAGCAGGTCCTGGGCCTTCTCTCTGTCCCGAGCCTTCTCCTTAGCCGTCAGGGTGTCGTAGGGAACGAGCAGTGGATGGCTGCCGCCGCCTGACAGGAGCACAAATGGTTTTTCAAAAGCCTGCAGCCTGTCAACATGCGCCGGTGTGGAGTGGAGAGAAGCTCTCACCTTTGGACTGCAGCTCTAACTTCTTCTTCCTGCCCCAGGTGTTGTGATAGTTCTCAGCCAGCTGTTCAGCCATAGACTGCACAGAGAGGGTGAGAGGATCTGTCATGTTCCTGTATAGTGAGCAGTGAGATTAGTGAGAGAAGGATTCATACCTGCAGCTCCCTGGACAGGGCCATCGCTGTGATGTCTATGGGTTGAGGGTTGTAGCCATGACTGGGATCATAAGTGGCCTGAAGACAGAGAACACAGGGGAACAGTTACTCTCCAGGTGAGGCGTGAGGATCTCTGATGGACTCCAGGAGGTTCTCAGAACTCGGGGCCGAGGCAGCAGGGTTTCCCTCCTCTCTCTTGTACCTGAGCCGTCTGGGAGATCTTGCGCGTGGTGGTCTTCTTCTCCACCTCCACCTCGCCATCCCGAGCTTTCTCCAAGGTCCACTCCCAGGCCAGCATGGCTTTGACGGATTCTTTGATGGGCCAACGATAGATCTCCTTGTCCTGAGAAATGGAGAGAAAGGGATTTAAGGATTAACAATACATTCAGACTGAATACAAATTAAAAATTTTAATTAAAAAACGCTTAGTTACAGTTTAAAAGTGATTTATTATAAATGATAATGACCTTTTCAGAGAAGGTTTTGTACGGCCGGAGCATCGGGTGAGTCTTGGCGTTGTCATCTAGCAACTCTCCGTAGGTCCAGTTGTTCTGAATCTGGAAAAATTGATTTCACAATTGAGACAATCATCAAACAACGGTGACGATATCAAATCAGACAAAAAACAAACATGTTTACAATTTGTACAACTGACCTTTTCAAAAGCCCATTTGTCGTGAGTGTGCTCAGCATACTTGTTGACGAAGGTATCCAGCCTCTCGGGGATGATGGTGCTGTGGAGACATTTTCTCCCAGTTAATACTGCAAACTGGTGAACATACAAAGTGCAACCTCGGCTGCCGGGGGGGGGGGGGGGGGGGGGGGTCTCTCCCTCAAAGCAATCACACAAGACCAGGTGGCAATTAAAAGGCGACCAAAGTAAAATAAAACTGAATATATCTGGGGATTTCTATTGGTTTGAACATTGCTGGAAACATGTTTAGATTATGTAAATACACAAATCAACAGAATATATAACATAGTCCAGTCATGTTTAGACACTTTAGAATTGTTACATATTATGACTTATACTTTAAAATATCTTTATTCGCTTGTAGTAACGTTAAAAGATTAAAAAAATATTATTTTCTACAAGTGCTTAGGACACTTAAGCATATCTGTATCAAAACTGATAATATTTCACTATTAACTGTTAAATAAATTGTTCAAATATTTAATGATCACTAACAAGTTGCTCACAATTCACAAAACCTTAAAAACAATCTATTAAAAGCATTAATCATAGTATATTTAGCATTAAAGACTCTTATAATGATCTCACTTGGTGGTCTCCACTGGTTTGGGATCAAAGTTGCCCTCAGCGTCCACGGAGGCCTTTTTCTCCACGTGAGCGGAGTAGGTGGCGTCCACATAGTCGGGGGGGATGGCTCCAGCTATCGCACAGAGGCAGGGCATGGCGATCTTGAACAGCTCGGCGTCGTATTTCTAGAGTCAGAAAACGTCAGAGGAGTCATTTCAACAAACGGCCCTGAGCTTCACCCGGGTGGCCTCATCACTCACCTTGTGCGCCAGAGATTCAAAGATTCCCCAGAAGAGTTTACGAGAGAGATGCAGCTCTTCCTCCGAGGTCACCCCGAAGTTAGCCCATCCGTTAGGCAGGCAGTAATACTTCCAGCAGCGCTCGTAGTGATTGGTCAGCAGCTGAAATGACAAAGGGACAGAAGTGAGTAGTTGAATAATAACGTACTGCAACTTAATGGTGAATACAAGAAATCACTTCATTTTTTGGGGGCATAATCTCACCTCTACTACCCATAATATGTCAAATCAACTGTTTAAACTGATTTTTACTGTTGACCTACTTTTCTTTTCTGTTTCATTTTCTATTGTTGTAAAATGTAAGAAATATAAAACAAATAGAAGCAAACCTTGAGAGGCATCTTGGCATATTCATTGAGGATGGGCACGTCGAACACCAGGCGTCTGAGCAGGTGCTGCAGCATGGAGGGCAGCAGGTACCTGAGAGCCAGAGAGCATCGGGAGAAATCATAAAACTGTTCTGTGATCTGTGTCTTTCACGCGATTCTCGTCTGATCTGTTTCTTGACAAAGAGATAAGAGGAAGATTGGTTTGGCGACTGACTTGCAGAGCGACATGAGGCACTCCTCGATGACGTCCCTCTGGGCCTTGGTCAGGGCTCGGCCACGGGACAGACGGTAGATGGTGTGGAGCATGGAGTCGATCATGATGGCCCGGTGGTCCGTCCCGGCGAACAACGGGGCGCACTTGGTGAGCAGGGGCAGGACGGCTGAGCAGAGGTAGCGGTTCAGCGCCAAGGCCATCTCGGTTGTACTGAATGCCAGCTTCATCCAGAGGAGAAGGCAGAAACACAGTTTACACTAATGTGATGAGAGAAGTCGGTTTGACTTGAGGTCTGAGTCGTTCCCTGCTCACCGTGTCCAGAGAAGCTGCCGCTCTCATGTCCGGCAGGAAGCCGACCTCCAGGACGTGAAGCAGGAAGTCCTGGTTATCGATGCCGTACACTCTGTCGAGGAACAGCACCATGGACGCCTTGTGGTCGGGCACAAAGCTGGCGGACATCTTGGGCTCAATAATCTGTCCATCTGTGGTTTGGAAAGACAAAATGAAATATGCAGGAAAATGCAGAAACTTTTGTAGATATTATGGTCAAACATGATCTCAACGTTGAATCTAACCTTTGCCATAAGCAGGGATCTGCACAGATAAGCTGATGACTCCCACCAGATCCTCTATGGGCACCAGAGATCTCAGGATGGCCCTGATTCTTAGAGCTTCACCCTTCCCAGCTTGGATCAGCTGCAGATATAAACATTCACATCATACTGTTAACACACCCCTGCTCATCAGATACCTCAGTGACCTCTGCTGCTGGAGGCTACAGAGATATTAATGGTGTGAAAAAGCCATTTTCCACTCACGTGCATCTCGGGGGCGCAGCGGCCGAGCAGATCAATAAGGGCCGAGTAGAAGGACATGATGGCGTTTCCCAGATGCAGGCGGTTCTCCTCATGCTGCTCCTCACCACCGAACCTGCCAATCAAGAAAACATATTTTACTCCTCCTGTAAGCTCCCAGAAACATGGACCTGGACAGTTCACAGTGGGTGTGATGAGTCCTTCTCCACCGTCACTTACATGAAGCGTCTGTCCTTCTTGACAGTCGGCCCGTCCCTTGCTGGATCCTCAGAGATCTTGATGGCCTCCTCCATGGCGGCCAGCAGACCGTTGCCCCCCCTCTCCTCTCAGGGCCGGGCCGAAGCACTCAGGGCGACGGATCAGCAGACGCACCACCACGTTGGCGTTCTCCTCCACGCTCTCTCCTGCGAGGAGAGCAAATGTCAGAAAACGTTTCTCACCGGTCATTACTCATGAATCTGAGATGAAGCCGGGGCTGACCGTTGACAAAGACAGCAAAGCGGAGGAAGTCCAGGTATCGCTCTCCTCCACCGGGGTTCCAGCCGATGTCCGGGTATCCCTTAGACAGGAGCATCGGACACATCTGCAGTCCGCAGCCCGCCAGGTACGTCACCACCTACATCACCAGCAGAGATCAGAAGATGAAGAGTTAACTCGACTCTCTCGTTGCTGTTTCTGTGTTGACATTATAACAAATATTCACAAACCATTTCCAGGTCCTGCTCTTGCAAAGCCAAGGCCAGCTCGTTGTTGTCGATGCAGGAAGCAGCAGCCACATCCAGAGGGGTGGACCCGCGCATACCTGCACATGGAAGATAAACAAGGTGGGGTTCTCATGCTGTAAGGCCAAAACTGAACATTCAGAATGAAGATATTTGTTTTTTTGACACTGACCCAGGCCAATGCCGCTGTTCTGTAGAAGGTAGCTGAGATGGTCGAACATGGAGCGCTGGTTCTGTCGGCTGATACGACAGAAGTAACAAAGGAACCGACAGCAGTTCGTCACCATCTGAGGGAATCGAATCTCCTGCAGAGGAAAAGTAAACACGTACATTTGTACTGTGCACTGGTGAAGACTGGTCAATTGGAGTGATTGGACTGAATAAACGAAAGAATCCTGTGAGTCACCTTGGAGTCTCCTCCTCCTCCCAACACGTTGACCATCACCTCCATGACGGTCTCGTGCATCCCGAGAGCTCTCATCAGATTCGGGTGCTGGTAGAACACCTTGTTGTTCATGATGTTCCTGGAGATGTGTTTCAGATAACATTAGACAACAATTACAGATCAACTAAAGTGAGCATCATAACAATAACGACTTCATTGACAGGATAATAGAATATCCTTTTCCCAGCCCTCGTGCATTGTTATCTACAGGGTGCACAGCTCCACCCCCCCACTGACCCGATGCTCTGGATCATGAGCCGCTCTTCCTCTGGTCCCATCTGGACGATGAGCAGCGAGCGAATCTGCCCCAAACACTCCAGCAGGTCCATGGTGTCCTGGACGGAGATGGCGTTGATGGCGTAGGCTTTGGGCAGCGCTCGGATCAGCTCGCCCAGGCCGTCGTACTGCCGGTGGAGCAGACTGAACATCAGACGCACCAGCTCAGGGTTCTGGATGAAGGACTCCTGGGCCCAGTGGATCATGGTGTGGGAGATCAGCTCCTGCAGGGTGCCTTGGTAAAGCACCAAAAAAAGAGTGTTGTCAATTATATTAATCTTAAAATGTATAAAGCATCGGTTTTGCATATGTTTAAGACAGAAGTATCGGTTTTATAAGCAGAGAAAATCTTTTTTTAATGAATATTGCAGCTTTACATTTGACTTATTCTTCAAAATCAGTTTCCTTATTATTTTATTCTTGATAAAGATTACTTTTATCTGTAATATGGAATGTGCATGTTTGACTAAATCAAGTTCACAGATGAATTGTTTGTTACTCTCACCGGGCTTTGACTCCTCATCCACCTCTGGCTGTTCCTCCTCCTTCCTCTTGCGCAGGCTCCGGATCTTGTCCACCAGACTGAGGAGTCGGCCGCTCAGTGAAGCGTCCACCTCCTCCTCCTCTGCCTCCTCCTCAATCTGTATTCCTGTGTGTGTGCAAAAGGGAATACTGCCTTAAAATCCCAAATGTAAAATAAAACTTGAATATTCACATCTGTGTATTAGATAAAAAATCCACCAGATCCATAGAGAATGTCTCACCGCAGTGAAGCAGGAGGTCGTTGTGGAGCTCTCCCAAAGTGTCTCGCACCTCCTCAGGCACTGGACAGACCTCGAGCTCTGGGCCGTGTTTAAAGTTGGTCAGCAGAAGAACCTTGAAGAGGAGGAACACAGCAGGAGTTACACAAAGTGTTTTCTGCATGATAAATGTGAGATATCCCAAAAACTAATAATAGCTACTAGTGAAGAGGGTTACGAGTCAAAAACAATGAGTATAATGTGGACCTGGTCTTGTGGGGGAGACCGGAACTCGCGGGTCCTGCGTGCGGTCTCAGCAGCCGACATGGTGAAGGCTCTCATCAGCAGGTTGTAGCGAACGCGCTGGTTGCTCTGGATGTCCTGGACAAACTGGTCTGAATAGGCCACGATGGCTTCCACTCTGTGTCGCAGCTCGCAGTCACAGAAGTACTGCAGCAGTGTGCACATCTGAGAAAAGACAGAATCACGGGTTTGAAATATATGGTTTGATATTTTTTAAGGGTGTGAATATGAAATTAAACTGTATGAATGGCGAGTGACCTGCAGTTTGACGGACTCTGGCAGCTTCATCTGGAGTAATCCTTCATCCAGACCCTCCTCCTCTTCTTTTGCTTCTGCCTCCACCGCCTCCGCCTCCTTCTCCTCCTCTGCCTTCTCTCCATCAACTTTTGCTACTAAGGCCTTGCCCTCCTTCTCGCCCTCTTCTCCTTCCTCCCTAGGCTCACCCTCTTCGCCCTCACGTTCAGCTTTCTCTTCGTCTTTCAGCTCCTCGTCCTCATCGCCGACCCCTTCGTCCTCGAGGTCAGCCTCTTCATCCACATCCTCCTCCTTTGCCTTCTCACCTTCTCCCTCAGCAGCTTTCTCTCCCTCCTCCTCCTCCCCCTCTTCCTTTCCCCTGAAAACATTGGGGTCGATCATCTTGAGGATGTGCTTGGTGTCCTCGTCGTTGAAGATGCCCATAATGAGCAGCGTGCTAATCAGTTTCAGGATCGGGACAAAGTGGAACTCCACACTGCCTCCTACTGGGTCGCGCATGGCCTGGCTACCGTCAAGCACAGCTTCTGTTAACATGCTAATCGCCCTGGTCTTCAGGTCCTGTGGACGAAAAGATCAAAATAAGAGAAACGTATCAACAATTTTACAACATTTTGCACAAGAGCATGGTTTCTGTTCTTGATTCTTACTTGTAGAGGCAGGACGGGACTGAGCGTGTACAGATCAGGGTCCGTGCCGACAAAGTTGATGGACGAGAAATGCAGCTTGGGCCGCAAGCAGGTGGTGAGGCCGACCCCGGGGAGGGAGTACGCCTTCTTCGTGTCCGGATAGAGATGGATGCTGAGAGTCTCTTTGGACATGGGGACGATGAATTCCCTGTTGGTGCCCAGCCGAGCCCGCTTGGCCGACTCCAGGTGGATGCTGATGAGCAGGTCGTAGTAGCCGCTGCGGAGAGGCCCGGGCAGGTAGGTGTTCTCCAGGGCGTAGAAGAGCTGGGACTCGTCCACATGGCTGCACAGGGCATGAGCCACTCGGTTGTTGCCAAGAGCACACACGGCGCAGTAGAGCATGAGGGTGTGGTAGTGGAACTTCATGAGATCCTGACGCTCCGACAGCTCCAGGATGTCAATACACCTGGAAAAAAAAAACATCAATACTGATCAGAACCACAGGAAAAAGGTTGGTAACCGATTACAAACTGGCTGCAGGGACGACTGTGTCCCACCGGTTCTCCTCTGGGATGTGCAGGGCCATCATGATGAGGGGTTCAGTGCACTCCACCATCCAGCCCAGCCTCTCGCTCACTTTGCCCACCTCCGGGCTCAGGAAGTGATTGGGCATACGGCTCCAGATAACCGGGGTCAGCATCTGCACGTCCAGCCTGGGCGGACACTGGGGGACGGGATTGTTGCGCTCACTACGGAACATCGCTGCCGAGATGGGCATGATGTTCTGAAGTGGGAGAGAGAGAGAAGAAGAGGTTTAGACCATCAATCAGAAGGTGGGCGACTGGTTTTGGATGATGAGCAGTTGACCCGTTCACACAGATTTGGACAGGGACAACAGCAGTAGTTGGTGGAGAAGCAAAGGAAGTTTCTGACCTTGAGTTTGCCGAGCTCCAGCTGCACCAAGTTCTGATTGGTCGGCTGAACTAAGACGGCAGGGAACAGCTTGGTGTTGGGCTCCACCTGAAATAAAACAGAGCTCCACGGTAAAAGACTGTACCTCATTCAGACTCATTTAAAATATACACACACACACACCCTACACAGTGTAGACTAGACTCACCTGGTAGAAGGTGTTTATCTCCTTCCCATTGGCTGTGAAGGTCATGAGACCCGTTGCCAGGTCCACCAGACAGCCGACCACCATGTCCTCCTGACTGAAGCGGGTCTGCTGGTTACTGACCAGGTCTCCGCCCCAAACCATGTAACAGTTACTGTGTTTCATACTGCAAAGCAACAGCAAACACAAGGTTAACACTCATCATCTTTTTTGATATGGCAGTTTTAACAATCGTGCAGTTGATCCAAAGTGTTTAACATCACGGAGACACTGGGAAATAACACAAGACAATGGAAAGCGCGGCATAATGGAGATCTACGAATGGGGAAAACAGGGGGGAACAAGTATAGAACCCTGAGGGACACCATGGGAAATATAAACATGATCAAGCTCCATATTCCATCCCTATAGTCTGTATAGGCAGATCTCAGGAACAGAGGTACCAGCAGCTTGTAGAACCTGGCATCCCGTGAATCAAAAAGACAAACCTGTCGTGTACGTTGCCTCTGTCGTCTCCCACAGTGACCGTGACACTGCGTACTTTGGAGAGGTCAAAGGTCGGATCATACTGGTGGTAGTCGGGAGTGACCCAGCCCACCCACACACCAGTGGGCTCCTGCCCGGCAAAGATCCTCACAGAATAGTAATACTGAAAACAGGAAGGGAGAAAATATCAGTGTGAAAAATCTAAAAGTAGTCAAATTGGATCATCTACAGATAAGATAATGACTTGAACAGTATGATGCAAAGTGTTAGCAGAGGATAGAGCTCACAGTGGTGGTGCTGAGGATGATCTCAGGGTCGTCTCTGTCATCAGGGACCACGTCCTCCGGCAAACGTGGCACCGCTGGAGGTGGAGGAGGGTTGAGAGGTGTCATGGCCGCCTTCTTAGCCTTGGAGAAAAATCTAATTTGCACAGGAAAAAGAGGAACGTTTGAATTACCTACACAACACACATTAAACCCTCTTGGCTTGTTCCTCTCCACTGGACACTAACATGTCCCACTTACCCCATTTTCTTTCCTTTTTCTGACATTGAGTCCTTCTCATTTTCCACAGAGATTTCCTTGGGCACAGACGGCTCCTTCTTGTCCTCCTCCTGCTCCTTGCGGCTGGCGGACTTCTTCAAAACTTCAAACTCTGAGTCGGGCTCAATCACCACCACCTCCTCCTCTGGGATGGTGAGCATGCGGGTGAGAGGGGGTGGTTCCTGCTGTGACCTTGAAGGTCTCGTGGAACTGGACGGGCATGCTGAGCCTGAGGAACATCATGTCCGTGTTGGCGGTCTGTGAGCCAAAGGTCTTGTGGGTCAGCTTCAGACAGGGGGCGCTGTCCACAGTTCCATCCACACGTGAGACCTGAGAGACAACACGTTTAAAGACATAAGTGATCCAGTTGTAAAGCTTCATTGGACATTCAAAGGGACCCGGACCAGTTACCTCGATGTGGTTGTGATCGGTGGGCAAAGGCACAAACTGGGGCAAACTTTTACTGAACCACATGGTGATGTCTCGCTTCATGTTGATGGCGAAGGGTTCGAATCCCTCCTGCAGGCCGCAGATGGCGAAGTAGCGCAAGCTGCTGACGTTCTGACCGAGATTAATCCTCCCGACCTGAGACAAGCCCAGAGCGCACACCGGGATGAACCCTGACGGGGAGAAGACACACAAACAGAATTGGTAAGTTGTCCCTCCTTTTTTAAACAGTGCATCACTTCCTTTACCCATAACATTCTTACCTTCTCCAATTTCAATATCTTTGAAAGCCATGTCAGAGCCCGAGTCACTGATCAGCATTTCTCCGTTGAGCGTGAACATGATGTTCATCTCCACGAGGTCAATCATACAACCCACTACGTCACCAGACAGCCACTGGCGACCGAATGGGTCATTCCCAACATGCCATCTTTGAGCCTGGAAGAGATTACATCATCAATAAATACAGGAAACGGTCGATAAAATAAGAGAAATAATCTAAGACATGAATGTATCCTGACTAGGGTTGCAAAATTCCGGGAATATTCAAAGTTGGAAACTTTCCATGGGAATTAACGGGAATATATGGGAATTAACAGGGTATTTTATACTAACTGTATTTACCTTGTCTTATACAGACATAAATATAAACATTTGTTTTGTCATAGGCTGATTTGAGCCCTGAGGAAACTTTGGGCACTTGACTATATGCTTCTGGATCTGTGTCATTCTTAACATAGGTCTTTGCACAGCATTTGCAAATGTACACAGCCTTTCCATCTACATTTGCTGGAGTGAAATGTCTCCACACATGAGATAGTGCATGTGGAAGTGTTCTGTAGAATAAGATGAGAAAAAAGCTTGTAAAAAAACACTAAAGCAATGCCAGAGATATAAATAGTTGGCAACAATTGGAATCATCTTTAAAAATATTTTACAATTGATGGATAAATGAATAGAAATAGGCTAGATCCTCGGTTCCCAAACTGGGGTACATGTACCCCAAGGGGTACGCGAAGTGGTTCAGGGGGTACGTGGGGAGAACATTTTATCTGCGTTTTCAAAGTGAAAAAGCCCATTACATTTTCAAACTGAGCTATAAATAATCGCGCAATATTAAATAGTCTGAAGAGCCAACTCGCATTGCCAAAAATACCCATATTCAGCAAAATAATTACACTGCCAAAAAAAGTTACAGGTAGGTTAGTGACCGTTAGTCAAAACTAGGGATGGGCATAACTAATCGACAATCGATTAATTGATCCTTAAGAATTTCGTAGATGACATTATTTTGTCATCTACGATTATTATAAGTCCTGAAATCGCTGACAATTTCAAAGTTTCAAGTGTTATAGGCTGTATACGTGCGTCGGGGGGGGGGGGGGGGGGGGGGGGTACGTAGCTGGAGATTGAATGTCTGAAGGGGTACGAGACTGTAAAAAGTTTGGGAACCACTGGGCTAGATGAACAGATGAACAATCCTCAATCAGCATGTTAATATATTTCCCCAGTAATATCATCGAAACTTACCTGACTATTCCTGCACACTACAGCAGGCCTCAATAGCTCTGCTGTACTGTGCAGGATGCTGGGAATTATCTGTGCATGTGATGGAGAAATGCACATTGGAGGGTTGAAATTCACCGAGCAGCATGTGCTGCATTCCATACATCTTTAATATAGAGTTTTGAATGATATTTTTTTTTGTTCAGCGTTAAAATTCCCGAGCTGAATATTCCCATGGAAAGTTTCCGCCTCTTTGCAACCCTAATCTTGACTACAAGGTGATTTACTAAAAAACTAAATTGACATTGATATGCATCTCACCTTATTGCCATTAAAGACGTAGGCCAGCTCATCTGCTCCCAGTTCAGTGTCAGAGCGGACATTCGGACGTGCCCACCCCACTCTCATCTCCCCCGTGGTCACGGCCTCGAACTCAAAGTACCACTTCCCCTGGGTGACAGCGTACGACCGCTCGGCCCTGAAGATCCGGACCTTGTCCCCGCGGGTGTTCTCCAGACCGTGGCCGGCTGCAGGGAAAGAGCGGAGAAGAGCCAAAACAAGAGATATGAAATGTGTCCCTCGTGATATTCAATATTTAACACACGTTAGCACGAGGCCAGCTGACGTACTGCTCTCCTGATCTGGAGGCTCGATGTTGTAGCCGTAGCCAATCAGGGTGCGGACAGCGTTGTTAACACTGTCTCGGTTGGTTTTCTTAGTTCTCTCGTCCAGCAGGTTGTAAGGCACCAGGCGAGGGTTCCGCTTATTCATGATGTCCTGAGGAGTGAGACAGAACGTGACTTTATATAAAGAGAATCATACTTTAAGCATTGGAATGACAGCTTTGTTTTGATTACACATCTGTTTTCATAAATGGTCTTCTTAAGATGAATTCAACACCAGATATCAAATGGTTACCTGCACAATACTGTAGGTCCATCCCTGTCGTACCCGGTCCCTTGCCCAAACATTATGACCATTTTCGGCCAGTTTCTCCACAAGCTGGTTCTGATTTGGGGTCAGTTTGACATGGTTGAGGTCAAGGGGGGCAGGCTTGTATCCATTGGTCATCACATAGCTGGAGAAGAGAGATAAAGATATGAAGATGGACATAAAAGATAAAGAAAAACAGTGAATACAGTGAAAAGATCTCTGTGGTCATACGTCTTGGGCAGTTTGATCTTCTTGAGATTCTCCTCTGCTTTCTCGTCTCCCATACCGACGTGACAACCCAGCGCCAGGAGAGTCCTACAGGACGAGAAGGAAACAGGATCACCACCAAGGTTCCTCCTCTGAGCCTCAGATCTTCTCTAAAAGAACCTCTGTACCAACTCACTTCAGAGTCTCTCCCGACATCTGCAGGTTGTAGTTCCTCTCTGGCTCAGGAAGACTCTGGAAGTCCACCAGACACGGATGCAGTTTCTTATTGTCGTCCCTGAACTGTGGAGGAAGTTGACGTTGGATTAATCAACTCGTATAAAAGACTCACCGATTAGTCGATTCTCTTCAACAGGCGCTATCCTGGTGTTCTACACATGATCTCAGACCAGATAACCTAGATGGACAATCTCCTTAGAGCCTGGGGATATATATTGGTAAGACGCAATTCTTAGAAATAGACTTTTAAATATCTCTACCACCATGTCTCTCAGGGCTCTTGTTTTGTTGTTGTAAATAAATGTGTGTTCTATGTGACACTTGTACTAATACAATTTAAAAACTTTCTATAAAGACATCAGGATTTATGTCTATATAGAGACTCCTGCATTTTTACCAAAGTTGGAAATGGGCAAAGTGTCCTCATCCGGTAAATATAGTTGTAGATAGTATTAGCTGCAGACGTTAATCTGTGAGGATTTACAATCATGGTAGAATTTAAAGAATAGTAAATAAAACAAGTCCATCTCTAAGACAATGATATAGATAGTTATATACTTTGCCCTTAACAATAAAATACACCCTTATTTTATTACCTTATTAATACATTTAGATTTTACTTTACTCCAAGTCATGTAAGTGTGTGTCTGTTTTGTGTAGCGGTGCCGACTCTGTACTCACGGTCCCGTAGGTCCAGCCCTGCTCAATACGAGTCACAGCCCAGAGCTCGTGAATGTTCTCTGCCAGCTTCTCTCGGATGCGCTCCAAGTGAGGGGGCAACACAATCTGCACACAGCCAGGGGGAAGTCAGCAAACTCACACAGGGCACAAACTTTACAACACAATCCAGAGTGTGAGCTGGAGGTTCTGTGGCGTCCTACCTGGACGGTGTCCACGGGGCAGGGGGTGAAGGAGGTGTGGGTGAGCGACAGGGTGGGACCCAGCAGGTTGCGCACGCCACTGAAGTCGTGCTTGTACTCCTTGATGGGTTCGATGCGCATCCGCTCCCTGGGCAGCAGAGCCTCGTAGCAGGGGGCGTAGCCGGGGGGGGGCATGAACTTGAAGTCTCCATGACGGCCGCCGAGGAGGAACCGAGCCCTGCGGGGGGGGGGGGGGGGGGGGTGGTTATAATCCACTGAAGCACTTTATGGCAGCAGTTCCTCAGAAGATGGAGAACAGTGAAATACAAGGGTCTTATATAGGAGGACAAGGTAAGTTTGCCTGAGCCAGTTCAGACTGGTTCTGTAGGGTAGTTTAAGACAGGGACTAAAGCACAGTAACAAATGATTCAGTTACATTTCCATTGGGTTCTTTGGACAGTCAATAAGTAATAGAAAGGTCAAACAGGTTTCAGGTCATAAACATTTAAGGTCATGGAGTCTTAGTCAGGTCTGCAAAAAGTTACTTTTCAACTATTAAATAAGTTTCAACCACTCTTAGTTAATATTTCCAATTACAAAACCAAATTGCACTAACTCATAGATAAGAATCCCCTAAATATCTGATTCATCTATATGAATTATTCCCTGAGAAGTCAACAAAAATGTAAAAAAAAATCTTTATCTCCGATGTTAAAGAAAGTGAAAAGAAGCTTTTCCTAAATCTGCCTCCTGACCTGGATCTGAATAACAAAGTTATGGGTTCTAGTCAGGGTCATATTGGGATTCTGAAAAAATCAGCTGATAAACAAACGCAGATAAAAACATAAACTTAAAAAACTTAACCGTCTTTCAGTTTGTTTTTGAAGCCTAATTATTCACTTACAACTTTAAATTAATATTGTCATTTTGGAAATCCGTAGGTATATTGCTGTATTTGTTTTGTGCAAATTATAATTAAATTGCATAATTTAAAAAGCGAACAGCATAGGAAACTGGTAAAACAGCCTCTGCACCTTAAATTATTATATTGTATTAATATTTTTTATATTAATGAATTGTTCTCACGGAAAGAAATCAACATGAAGGTCAATAAAAGTTATTGGAAAATCAAAGAAGTGGAAAACACCTACTTGACTCCAGCAGAGAAGCTGATGACTGGGAAGAAGAGACTGTCCACGTTGAAGTTCTCAAACATGCCCTGAACTGGGAACCCATTGATACGGAAGGAGATACTGGGGACGCTCAGGTCCAGACAGCAGCTGACCACGTCGTCCGCAGCCAGGGTGTGAGCCGTGGGCGACGCCACCTGGCGAGCAACGGTACCTGCACAGCAGAGCGAGAGGGAGACGTGTAACAAGCAGCTGAGCATCATGGGTAATAAAACAGGAAGTCCGTCAGGGGGAATCATCTCACCCGACCACAGATGCAGTCCATCGTAGCCGTAGGAGTAGAGGTCGTCACCCACGCCGTTGCCCCCCCAGCCCTCTCCTCCTCCGGGGTAGGGGCTGTAGCCCTCCGTCATGGCCCAGCCCACACGCAGGTGTGTGGCCTGAGCCGTGACAAACGGTTCCACGTAGTCCACGATCATCTCAAAGTACCACTTCTTAAACTGCGTGGATCCCTCACAGGTGCCCAGGAAGATGTTGGGCCTCACGCTGAGGACAGAAAAGGACAAGATGTAAAAATGTCCTGAGCAGACGACAGACACTGGACAGAGGGATTGATGACTTGGCAAAAGCAGTTTGATTACCTGGTGACATAGTTCACGATGGCGGTCTGCAGCAGGAGCTCCCGACCCGGGAGCAGGTTTTCAGTGATGAGGTTCTGGTTGGACCTCACAGCGACACCGTTACACACACAGAGAGAGCGCAGGACGTCCAGGACCTGAAGACAAGACACAGACAGACACTTCTGTAATCTTCATGTTCAGATGTGGCAGAGCAGAGCCGACAACTCACACTTTAATTCAAGGGCTACAACCGCTAATGGAAATTAGCAAACGAGCCAAATGGAGGGGAATTGATTTGCTGCCAGTTGATGTTCCTCCCCCCCCCCCCCCCCCCCACACACACACACACTCTGTTTCCTGCCAATGAGGGGAGACAAACCTTGTGGTTCCTTCCATGCTTGTCCAGGAGGGAGATGATGGATTTGATGTGGTTCTCCTGGATGATGTTCAGAACCTCAGGGCTTTCAATCAGCACACAGTACAGCACCTCCAGAATACCTGAGTGCAATGAGACGAGGAGCGGGACAAACTGTTGATCACATGAAAAGTTATGCATGCGTAGTGGGAAATTAAATATCGTGATTAACTTAAAACAAATCATTGATAAGAATTTGGTTCCTCCATAAGCTTAGTGTTAAATCAACTTGTGTTCTTTAACTTATTTATTAGCAGTTTTTGCCTGACTGAGTTTAAGCTTGATCTAAAATCTATAATTGATCAATTCTAAATTAAACTGTAATCTGTGGCTGGAGGACGCATCAGTGAGTCAGAACCATGTGGTACCAGAGGAGGCCTCCAGACGGTCCAGCTTGCTGACCAGCCAGTCCAGGTTGTCACAGAACAACGCGCAGTTAGAGCGGTTTCCCCTGATCAAAGAAGCTGTTTTGTGGAGAAAAAATAAGTTATTTATTCAGTAAAGACAGTATTTTTAATTGTATTTATTGTATTGTGAGAGTTTATAGAGAGGATTCTACCCAGAAGCTCATAGAGGAGGTTGACGATGTCCTTCCAGGACTCTGCTGCTTCCTCCCCGGCAAACTCAGAGAAGTGAGCAGCGGTGTTGTACACGTTCAGGCGGTCGATGCACTCCAGCACGATGGTGATCATTCCCTGAGACACGGGGTAAAGGTTATTATTTCATTCATATTTAGAGTCTAATTCAGACATGTACTTGTGATGGTCGGGGTTGAAAACTTGGCTTTAAGAGAGAGGGTTGGGTTTAGTGTGTCTGCTGATGTGTGAGGCGGATCACCTCCTCTTGGAAGAGGTTCTGACGGTTGCGGAGGGAGCGGAGCTTGGTCTGTTTCTCCTCGTGCTCGAGCTCCTCCTCGGGCGGGCGAAAGTAGAAGATGAGATCCTGGAGAGAGAGGATGACGCCCTCCAGAGGGAGCGACACAGCCCCCGGAGACTTGCTCTTCCCGCTCAGAGAGTCCAATCCCCTGCGAAGATCAAAATATGAGCATATTGAACATGACGTGTCAACGAGACAGATTTCCTTCTCACTTCTACAAATTTGAAAAAGGACTCACTTGATGAACTGCCTGAAGAGACCTGCGGTGCTGTAAATCATTCGAGCAGCCTGAGACTCCTCAACCTGTGAGCGGGACACAGTCAGGGCATCGTCCATGTGACCCTCCTGGTGCAGAATGACCTGGACACACAGACAACATCATTATATCACAGATGATATCCCCCAGTTCTCTCTGTCCTGCAATCCCAGTGCCTGGTGACTGGAAGTGACTGAACCCATATCTTTCCTGTTTCTCGTACCTTTCTCTTCATCATCCCCAGGCGAGCAGCTTTGGCATCCAGAGCTGCGTATGTGAGCCACAGGGCTGTGGACACATGCTGCACGAAGCACATGGACTCTCCATACTTGATCTCTGGAATGCCCATCCCCTCAACGTCACGCTTCTGAGCCACCTCCACCTTCTCCTGCTCACGGGGAACCAGGAAGGAAAGAAGAGGGTGGGAGGAAATCATGAAGGGTTTAATGAGAGAAGAAGACAAGCAGGACCACGAGGCCAGAGGAAGTGAATCTGTTCATTCTGACCTTCGTGGCCCGGAAGCAGAAAGCAGCGAGTTTGGTGTTGGCCCTCTCTGGGTCGACCACCGACAGGCCCTTGTCTTCATCCATACACAGGTACCGGCCTGTGGTGATGTGGCGGATACGGAAAGACTGCCCCCACTTCATGTGGCTCCCGCTCCAGCTGCAGGCAGAGAGAAGATAGAATCACACAACTAAAAGAACGACCACATTATTATAACTAATGAAGGTAAATTCAATCACCTGATTCTTAGCGGCTCCAACCTCCACAGGGATCGAGCCTGACTGCACACAGCACCACCTTCGTAGTGAGCCATCCTGAAGTGGAGGCACACGTGATATAATAACAGATTAACACCATATTTTATTTCTTCTTCATGCATACATCTGGATATGGTTTGAGTTTTACCTGCGCTTCTCCTCTCCCTCCTCTGGGGTAGAGATGGCGAGACACTCGTCCATGTGTCCATGGAAGAGCCTCAACACGTGACCTCCCGTCAGGAACCCTGAGAACAAACACACCCCAGGGATTTGTGTGTAGTGTTTCATCACCAACTAAATATGTGTATGTGCTTGTACGTGTGTGTTTTTCCAGAATTAGACGAGAGTTGCACAGAACAGGTTTGTACCTTCAGCGAGTTCACACCCTGAGCTGATCGGATTCATGTTCCACAGAGTCTGCATGAACGAGGCGTCCACCATCAGATCTCCACTGGCGTACGACAGGTGCTGAGGACAAGCGGGAGAAAACGATGGGACCACTTTTAATCTGACAGAGTTTATATCACGTCTAAATCCTTGAGATATAAAAGGAGTCTTACCAGGTATCTCTCAGAGGACACGCTGACGAGGATGAGGTCATCACCCACCCTGACCTTCTCACCTTCTGACCTTTGCTTGGACGCTGGGTGAATGGTCCACCAACAGGCCTCCCCTGCAAGAACAACAGGAACCACCACTTGCTAATGAAATCTGTGTGTCTATAACATTCAGAAAAGGAATCTCTCAGTTTGTGTGTACCAGTGGAGTCTTCTTGTAAGCCCACGTCGAAGGCCAGCTTGTCTGTGAGGGAGCGAGATGACGTCAAGCAGCTCAGGTACTGGAGACAAGGGTTCACAATCAGGATGGGACCACAACATGGACTGGTGTCTTTTTAACCACAGTAGGACAAACTGGTGATGGACAGTCTTACCATGCCTGAGTGGTGGTGTCTCAGGAGGATGGCATGACCGTACAGTAAAGTACGATGACCTCCACCTTGGGACGACTGGAGAGGGACAAGATAGAAAAGTCTTCAAATATAGAGCTCACAGTAACTTCTGCTGAAATATCGATCATGTTAATGATGATAAAATAAATAAAAACAATGAACATTGACGTTTTTCCCCCAAAATATAATGAGAAACAAGGAAAACAGAAGAATAAAACAGAAGAAACCAACATTAACTAAGCTGGAATGAGAGATTGGAAATTGGAATCCAGTGACCGCGTATTCACAAAGTCACAGAAAGTCAAACGAATGAAACCAGTCCTACCTTTTCTCAACATCCAGCAAGGAAGCAACAAGAAAAACACAATTATTGTGGCAGTTGTGGACGGATCAGCTGAAACCACTGTTTAGTTCCACCAGCTGGACGATAGCGCTCAGCTGTCATGTCGGGTTAAGAACCCATAATCCACTGGGATGAGTCAGGGGCAGGTGTGTCAAGTGGCAGCACTATACCATTAACCCTGGTCCACATTAGCACCAGGCTCAGTTTGGACAGGTGGTGATGGAGTGTGTGTGTGTGTCCCCGGTGTGTGTGTGTGTGTGTATGTGTGTGTGTGTGTGTGTGTGTGTGCCACGGGGTTCGTAAACCAGTTTAAATAGTTGTTTCAGGGTTAAGACTTGTTTTTAAGGGTTAATGTTTTGGTCCCGAATCTTTCCTAAAGACAGGTCTCCACAAAAATAAGTGTGTCTGTGTGTGTGTGTGTGTGTTTGTGTGTGTGTGTGTGTGTGTGTGTGTGTTTTAAGTGGGCACACAGGCCTGTCCAGTGCTCTGGCGGTGTCCAGTTTCCTTAACCACCTAACAGAGGTGTGTGTGTGGGGGGGGGGGGGGGGTGCATGCCATGCTATTCTCATCCTCCTGCTCCCCTTTAAAAAAGATCTGGCTCCTCCATATCTTCAAACTCCTGGAACTCCCCAAACTACCACCACGACAATAATGTGCCTGATAAAAAATCTGCAGCTACAGAGACTTGAAATAAAAATATAATCCATGATATTATCTTTGTTTTTAACAACAAGGGGCTTAAATGTCACTTGTAGACTGTTGTACAAACTCAACTGGACAGAAACCACTTCACCTTCATGGAACATTGGTTCTAAGAAACTTAACACAAACATAACGACTTCACGAATGAGCTGAAACAAAAGGAACAACAAAAAGCAACGGAGCGTAAAATATGTGTGATGAGGGCGAATGTGCCGGTGAAGTCTCTGCATGGAATGTGAACGCTTTGACACCTGAGTTAGGGTCTGGATGTCTACACTAATTCAATCATAACAGAAGAAAGTACATAAGTTTATAAATCCTCATCACTAAAACAATGGCTTCATCTTTAAAATCTGCAGATTCAGCCACTTTTCGGTGAAACTTTTCAAATGTTTTGATTCAGTTTCATTAAGTTTACAATAAAGATTTAGGTAAATATGAAATATCAAACAATATTAAGATACTGGATTTGTCTACTTCAGTTCCTGGTGTGAATACCAGCAGGCGTAGAGAGTAAACGCCACCTCGGGGTGGGGGGGGGGGGTGGGGGGGTGAGGGCCACACAGATATGAATCTGAACATGAGAACGACACAGCACTATTTCACTGAATAGGACATCCAGAGGGCAGCGGGACAGGAACGAGGACAGTTGCCAGGTTGGTCGGGACACGAGTTACAGGGAGTAAAGACGTGGGAACAGACCTACCCATTGGTCCAAATCGACTGTCTGCTCGGAGGCAAGCAAGAAGGAAAGGGGAGGGGGGGGGGGGGGGTCGTCAAATAGAAAGTAAAATAAATAAATCATAATGAAATTAAAGCAATGAGTCAATCTGTGATGTTCTCACTGTTGGGACCAGATCGATATTACATAGTGGTGATGTCACACATCCAGCAGTGATAGCCGCCGGATCTTCTTATGAATTATAAATATGCGATATTAAGTCCATGGCCCAAATATTGTATATTTATTAATTAAACAGTTCGAAGAAGATATTCCCAATTCTTCCAATATTCCCAATTCACTATTTACTTTAGAACGTGTCTTAAAAAAACAAAAACACGTGTACATGCAATTGATATAAGCATTTGTTTAAATATGATAAATACATTTAAATTTAATGCATTTTTCTGCTCTTTTAATAGGATGTAGAATATATCTGAATAAAAATTGCAATTTAAATGGATATTATAATGAAGGAATCGAAATGTGTTACCTTTGAGGTGAATAGTGGGGGAACGCAAATAAAAAATTAAAAAATAAACATCACCTAATAAGCTTGAGGGGGGAAAAGCCTCTAAAACAAAATATCTTAAATTAACATTAAAACAGAAATATTAAAAAATTAAGATCTCATTAAAGAGGAAGTTAGTCAGACGGGTTTGTTTCCAAAAGAGTGAAAAGCTGCCAACTTCAAACTGAGGGTAAAGAATAGATTGAAGAATAAATTGAAACAAACATAATTCCTTTCGATAACAGATCCCAAGAAAAACTAAACAGCTCAGCAAAATCTGATTCTATAATCAGGGGCAGCGGATCAGAGCAGGAAACATTGTCAAAACAACACATTCATTTGTTAATCAGTCAGAAAAGAATCTCTTTACCAAATGTAATGTTTCTATCATTTACTGTTCATGAGACATCGTCCTCTAAAGGGACCAAAGTGACCTCTAACTTGAGCCTCCATCACTTTCCCACTGATTCCTCCGTCTATCCCTGGTTCCCTCGGCCTGTGTGTGACTCCTACCTCAGTCATGTCCACCGTGTTGGCCAGCATCTCCTGCAGAGCCCGCACCGACAGGGACTGCTCCAGGATGAAGGTGCAGATGGCCAGGTCCGGGGGCACGTTCTGCAAACATGCACACAGCACGCAGGGGTCAAGTAAGGTCACTCAAAGTGAGGTGACGTACGGAGCAGACAGACGGGGGGGGGACCGGGGGGGACCGGCGTCCTACCTGAGCGTTGGACGTGGTCTCCAGGAAGCAGAGACGGTTCCCGAAGCCCTCGCAGGACAGACATAGTTTGATCTGCTGCTCCTTCAGGAGGGAGGCGGTGCACTGCAGAACAACCTGGTCATCCTGCACACAGACACAACAACACAGAGTTAACAGCTGTTTATTCACTGGACTTTCACTTTCTCATTGTTTAGACCTCGAACCACTCAATGCCTTCCCTGGGATCATGTTTTCTTCTGCAGGTTGACCCTGTTGATTTCTGCTTTTTCATAAGGTTTTCAAATAAAACTTGCTTTGAGGCTTTGTTATGTACAAAACCTGAGCTTTCATTGGCTAAACTGACACAGTCTGTGAGGGCAAAAGAAGACAACCTGGACAATAGCTGTGATTTTATATGTTATATATCTATTTGCACGGCGTCTGACAGGTCATTGAAATATGTCTTTCAATAGTTTCTATACTGTTTGAACATCAATAAGCAAACTCTCAGGATTCTCGAGGAATAACGACGACAGCCTCCTAACACTTGTTTACGATTAAATGCATGAAGAACGATGGGAGCCTGCAAAGTGTTCTTCACACAAATTGCTTTCTTACCCCTGATATTTAAACAATCTGTGATTAAGAAGCAACAAAAATGGGCAAAACGCACAATTAGTCTTTTAAATGGAGAGTTAAAAAGACTGCAAACAGTCACAACAGACACATAACCAGTCCGTCTCACCAGCAGAATGCCAACACACAGTAATTTGCTGCTGCTCATCAATGCCCGGACCCTCCAGAGACCAGTGTAAATACAGCAATAAACACCCCCCCCCCACACCCCCCTGGTGAAACCCACACCTGACACTCTACATTCTCAGCTGCTCCTTCCTCTCCGTCATTATCCAAGTGAACCCATCACTTAACCTGCCGAGTATTCCTCCGCACAGTTCTGGACAGGAACCGGACTTTTCTCCTCTTCTTTGTGAATCCCCCCCCCCCCTTGATTCTGTGGGACCGGCGTGTCTTTGACTTTGGTGTTTCAGATAATAGGCAGAAACTCTAGACTCAGCCCGAGGGCAGCTCAGGGGTTTCCATGTCCGTGTTTACGGCACAGAGCAGGGAAATGGAAAGTGGTGCAGATCGGTGACCTGGTAACATGCCCCCCCCCACCCTCTTAAACCCAGAGGCCTCTAATGTGTCCCTGGTTGAAGTGCGTCCTCCCTTCTCTTCCTTTCGGCAGAGCTATCATCTGTCTCTCCTCAGCCTAGAAACGTCTCCTCTGTCCTGTCCTCACGCTCCCTGCCTTACCCTCCAGAAAGTGGAGCACCGAGCTCTCTCTCCTCCTCTGCACACACCGGCCGCCCCACTCACTCTGCAGGTGGACCAGGGAAATGTGACTTTCAGGAAAAGGACGTGAATCTCAGAGGCTTCGCTTGAATCTCAATCTAAATGTTAAAACAAAAACTCCCTGGAGACAAACACCACCTCCAACTCACACCACTTCACAGCTGAGCTTCAAACCAATAACTCAATGCACTAATATGACACAGATCCTTGTTGATCAAGGTGGACTTGAGATTAAAAAAACGTTTCTGAATCCCTGCATCGCTGCAGAGAAGTCCCACATTCGTAGAAGACTTGGGAGACGGGCTCTGTTGTGGGGACAGTGCTGCAGTCCCCATTAAGGAGAGAAGACCGAGCTGGAGTCTAAAAGCAGACGAGTGAAGTAACCCAGTGACTCACTGCTACGAGACAAGATGTGCGATCGGATGACAGCCGGAGACGATAAATGCCCGAGCGCAGTTCGAGAGTCAGAGCCGTTCGTTTAACGGTGAAACAGCCACAGTTACACACACACAGAGAGAGAGAAGACTCACTCTACTTCTTTCAGCTCTACAGGCAAAGACACAGAGGACGACTCGGAGGATCCAGGGACCAGAGAGACGTCTCACATCTCGGTTATTATCTTATCAACTTGTGTCAAGATGTGTCAAATGTAACACAATTTACTTAAATAGAGAGAATGAACCACATAGAACCACATTCTTTTTATTTTCTATATCAACAATCAGGACTGAAAAACAACACAAATAAACAACAGTTGGTAAAATGGCTGTAACCCTGTAATTATTATCTTATTATTATTATTATTGCATTATAGGAATTCATATTCAGTCATCTAGATTTTGAGTTGATGAGCTGTGAAACTATTTTTCTAATAATTTGTGGTAAACCATGAATGTGGTCATATATAGGTCGATTTAAGCGAAACGACACACAAAAATATTGTCTATTAATAACTTGGTTCTGGTGAAGTTATCAGGTATTTGAACTCGCTGGCGGCTGGGAACCTGCCAAAGCGGCCGGTGGAGCAGACACACACACACACGAGCCTCGGCCAACACTTTGTTGACACGTGGTTGGAGCAGACAACTCCTTCCTGATTGTTGGGGCACACAGTCTCTTAATAGTTCTCTATGAAGTGAATGATCAGCTACAGAGCCGTGTTCCTCCGTCGGTCACACTGTGTGAATCACTTCCAAATCAACCATGTGAAAAGCTGCCTCCATAGACCCCACGAGCCCGGGGGGGGTTAGCTCATCCTCGTATTAATAGAGACAGCTTTCAGGACGTGAAGCCCGTGCAGCTGATGCTTCATTGTGAGCCAAGCACAACGCAGGCCTGCTGACTCCTTAATCTCACATGAGCGTGTGTGATGGAGCAAAGACAGGTAGGCGGCTCTGAGCGACAGCCACGAGGTGCCGGGTGTCACCGGCCTCACCAGAAGGTTACACTCCTCGGCTCAGACGTGTGGATGAAGCTCATTTGATGCTCCATCAGCTCGGCGGGTGTCGCATTACAGACGAACCCTGTTTGGACCGGGCGGCTGAAGCATCTGGGCAATGTGGAAGCTCGGGGTCAGAGGGACAGGGGGAGACAATTGGACATAAACCCGACAGACAAACACAAAAAAACAAACACACTGCTGTGTGTGTGTGTGTGTGTGCAAATGGAGGTGTGTAACGCAGCGGAGATTTACAGCAAGAGGCCCAGATAGCAGCTGAAAGCAGACACCTTTGTGTGTCCTCCAGGGTCGACTGGTGGGGCAGACAGAGGGAAGCCAGGGTTCCCCCCCGACAAGTGGGCACGGTGCCCCCCCGACACACAGGGAGCAAACAAGACAACAGCCCCCCCCCGCGTCGGACAGTGTAACAGTCTCCAAGTGAGAGGGATAAGATCAGTTTATCTGCTGAGCCGGTTCATGGGCCATTTATACAGCGTCTCAACTGATGCTATCATGGATGTCAACACTCCGGGGACATTTTTAAATATAGTTATTCCCTCCACTTGTTCAGCTTGCTCAGGAGTTTTGGGGCTTTATCGTCTGTTGGTCTCTGTTGCAAAAGTTATTATTAGGGCCCGAGCACCGAATGGTGAGAGGCCCTATTGAATCTGTAAGGATTTTTATTATTATTATTATTATTATTATTTCCCTTTGGGGGGCTTTTTCAGGGTCTAGACATGCTCAAAAAGTTATGAAACTTTGCAGGAAATTCAAGGTCTGCGGATATTTTAGTATTCTGGAGTAATTAGAATTGGGCGTGGCAAAATGGCTCTACAGCGCCCCCTGGAACCAGCCCCTAGGTTTCCACATAACGGATTTTCATCAAAATCTGGATATAGGTGTATCGTGACCAGTCATGAAAAAAAGTCTCATGGAGCATTATGAAAAACGCAACAGGAAGTCCGCCATTTTGCTTTTAGTGGCCATTTTGGCAATATCCCACATTTTTACTTTTACGTACTTGTCCCAGGGCTTTCATCAGATCAACTTCAAATTCAGATGAGTGTCATCACAACAAGATGGAGATAAAAAATGATTGAGGGATTTTTTTTTTATCACACCGTGTGACCGTGGCATGGCGTTAAAAATTGGTTACACGCCATCAAAACACGGGCATCTGTATCTCGGACATACATGTTCCAATCAAGTCCAAACTAGACATGTAAGACAATAGTCCCCGCCTGATGACATCTATGCATAAATGATGACTTAAAACCGCAGCGCCCCCTGGTGGCAACAGGAAATGTCTTGTTTTTTGCTTGTCTTACACTTGGATGAATTTCTCCTCATCCACTGACCTCAACCATGTCAAACTGTATCAAATGGGTCCCAAGACATTGACAATGAAGACATAAGATTACCGTGACTTTTCGTCAAACGCCATATGAATGGCGTGGCATTAAAGTTCATCAACTCGCCGTGAAACACGAAATTGCTGTAACTTCAGTGTTCATGATTCTATCTCTCTCAAACTACATGTGTGTAACAACAGCCCCCCCCTGAAGATATTCATATGGTTTTAAGAAATGGGCGTGGCAAAAAAACTGACCAGCGCCCCCTATAGGGCAACCCCGGCACTACGATGGCCGACATTTATACAAATCTATCGGGACATGTGTCGTTTCATAACAAACAAAAAAATATCTTGGATAGGTATGCTTGACCAAACAGGGAGGCCGCCATTTTGGATTAAGTGGCCATTTTTTTTCCATATTCCACATTTTTACTTGATGCACTTGTCCCAGGGCTTTCATCAGATTAACTTCAAATTAAGATCAGTGCCATCACAACAAGATGGAGATAAAAAGTGATTAAGAGATTGACCTTTCGTCACACCGTGTGACCGTGGCGTGGCGTCTTGAGTTTGATTAAACGCCATCAAAACACGAGGTTCTGTATCTCGGACATACATTGTCCAATCGAGTCCAAACTAGACATGCAAGACAAGAGTTCCGGCTTGATGACATCTACACAGAAATTATGACTTGAAATCACAGCGCCCCCTGGTGGCAACATGAATTGACATGTTTTATTCTTTGATGAACTGCTCCTGACTGCTTTAAGATATACAGCTCAAATGAGCTCAGTCAAGTCATTGAATCAAGGTCAGAATTGTGACATTTCCTCAAACCATTTAAACATTGAGGTGCGGCGAAGGATCATCCTTCGCCAAAGGACACGATGTTTTCATAAGTCCACTGTGCATTGTCCTATCACTACCAAACTTCTGTCACATGATAAGAGTACAAGCCTGAACAGCTCTATGTGTCAATATTTCCTCAGTGTCATAGCGCCACCTACTGATTATCCATGAAACAGGAAGTACTTTGTTAATCCACACTGCCTTATCCAACCGGCTCCAAACTTCTGACCTATGATCACAATCCTGATCTGAACAGCTCCATATATAAACATTAGTTCAGGGTCATAGCGCCACCTACTGATCAGTGTGAAAATTACATTGTGGTAAAATTTTCCAATTGACACGAAACTGCTCACGCTACATCAGAGCGGCTACTTGAACAGATCTATAAGTCTGTGTGTAATAATAGTGATGGCGCCACCTACTGGCAAACCTACTGCCGCAGAGCGCAAAACGCATGCAACGTGGAGAAGTGCATGCTCGATCGATGATGTGCGCTTGGTCATCGATCGCTCTCTCCACCGACCGCAACAGGCTTCAACGTGCGGGTGCTCGGGCCCGCAAGTGCTACAACGTAGCCCTAGTTATAAATTGACCTTCTATAAAACTTTTCCCTTCAAAACCGTAATAAAAACACAAACAAACACGAAACGTCATGAAGTCATTTCTTAATAATCTGTCTCAAACAAGGAGTTCAAGTTTTCATCTGGTTTTGTTTGTTACGTTTCCTTTTTTTGTTACATTGCATGACAGGGTGATTGTTGGTGTTTTCACAGATTTCCCAGGGAGTCATTCAAGTATCTGTATATTCTAAACAATCTGACATATTCAGGTGATTCCTCTGAAAGAATGAAAGGGGACTGGGCAGGTATGAGTTCTGCTGAGTGACATTCTTTTCTAATAAGTCCATCTCAACGCTGGTTTATTATTTTCAGCCTTCAAAGCCGAACTCTCAGATTCCAAAGTGACAAAGTGCCGATGAAAACCTGCCCAGTAATCAAATCCCATATCAAATGAATAACATCCATTATTTCCGGACAGTTCCAGATTTCCAGAAGTGCTGCTGGTGCAGGCCACCCCGCGGGCATTGATTATGTTTCTGCAGACATATAAAATAGTGAGGGACAGCACATTGCACAGTAAGTGGGTGGAGGAGAGGAGCGGTTCAATAGGGTGGAGGGGAGGGCGGTGACGGGGGTTTCCCTTTGAAAACCAGAGGAGACAGTACAGGTGCACCATCAGCATTCAGGGCCACACAGTCTGGAGGGGGGGGGGGGGCTGGGGCACTGGATCTGATCATATCGCTCACTCTCAATCACGTCTTCCCCACAACGCCTCAAAGAAAAACACCTCTGAATCTCCCTAACCCTTCTTCTTCTTCTCTCCCTGAACATTCTCTTCAAGTTTAAAGAAGATTTTGAGATTAGACCCTTTTCAGAATGTCCAGCCCGTCACCTGATGGTCCTTGTGGGTCCGTGTTACCTGAGGATACGACACCAATCACCGGGTGTAAATATAAAAGGTCCGGCTCAGGGTTTATTGGTTACATAGGGAGCACAGGCCTACACAATGTTGTTAACACAGTTTTTTTAAATATAGATATATATGAGCCTTTCACACATATATAGGTATTCTATAGTGTTAAATGTGTTCTATATTACAGAATAAACTAAGCATGTACAATGTGTATTTATTGTCACATTCTATGGTTAATATATTTTGTTGAATTTGTGTTTCAGCTTGGTATAATTTATACATTTATAATAAAAGTATTGTAATGAGTTTTAATTGCATTAATAAAGTTTACATTTAAGAAAATATCAATCAATCTAAAACCTACAACATAGAAATGTTGTTGTTTATTTCTCTCAAAGCCTTAAAGTTCACTGAGCAACTTGTAAACGTCTAGTGTGCACTTCAGTTAAAGGTTGAAATCACTGTTTCATTCATAGTGAGATAAACCTACAGTCAATTTAATCTCCTCATAACTGTCAAATAACATTAAAGTGACAGTGATAAGCTCTTTTAAACTATTATAGCAAAGATGGGGATTGTCCCTTATACAGTGGAAGGTTTTCAGAACAATCCACCAGCAGGATGTTATAGACAGAACCTCAGCTGTGCACCTTAGTGGCCTTGAGGCTGAACTTGAGGAGACGCTGAGGCCAAAGGTGAATCCGACCGGCTACTGGTTTGTATCAATCAATCAATCAATCAAATTTTATTTGTATAGCCCATATTCACAAATTACAATTCATCTCATAGGGCTGCACTATGAAAACCATGTGTCCTGCTCAGTAGGCACCAGTGAAAGGTTAGTGGCCACCAGTGGATGTTAGGGACATATTATCTTCAGTTGTGCATCTTAGCGTCATCGAGTGTTCCTGCCTTTCAGTCACATGACACCCCCGTCTAAGGCCGGCCCCCCCCACAGGTCGATCAGATCTGTGGATGCTGCAATGAAACTAAATATATATGTATGAAAGTTATTAGTCTCTTGGGGCTGAAAAGCTTTTTGTGCAGCAGTCACTTGCTGCTGATCCTGTGTCAGCTGCACACAGAAGAGAAAAAGGGTCGACAGCATTCAGAGCTGTCACTGTATCCTCCTCACTTTCATTCCAAACCACTTCCTTTTGATGCTGGTCCATTTTTCCTCTTATCATTTCATTGCCTCCCTCTTTCCTCTCCCTCTCGCTCCAGCACCCTGCTCCGGGCCTTCCCCCTGCGCTCCTCTCCTATTTTGGGGGGCTGCACCTGTCACTATCACATTCCCTCCTTCTGCTGACCAGCAGATAGCTGGAGAGGGAGCCAGCAGAGCCTCTCGCTCACAGGGGAGAAACCCAGTGGGCACAGGGAAACCAGCTTCAGCCTCTGAAGAGCAAGAGACGAGGAGTGAACTCAACCAATCACAAAATTTAAATCCTCAATCAATCGGAAGTCTTTTAAGGTTCAGAGGTTTGTCAAAGCACAGGTTGACGAGAGAGAAAATTGACTTATTAGCATGAATGTTTCCATATTTCATTCACCATTAAGCTTCCAGGCACTCTTGACTTAAGCAGCAGTTGAATTTCATTGACACGTGATGTTTAGACACCCTGAACTGCCTCTTACTACCAGACATGAAACATTGAGCAGCCTCGTGAAGGAGCTGAAGTCTGGCAGACGGCAGCGATTCCCCGGAAAACTCTGTTATTAATAAATTATTTCAGCTGGACTCGAGCCAAAATCTTTTTCCTGTAAAAAGAAAAATAGTCTGTTTTGCCTAAAGAGTCAGTAAAGAACCTTCCTGACCAGTGGACCTGCGTAAAACGGGTTATTATACAGAAAATGTAATAAAAGAGTGAGTTAAGCACCGAGAGATTCATCGTGAGAGACAAGAATCCTCCTGTCGGCCAACTGAAAGTAAAGCCTAAAAAAAATACATGTGAAATATGAAACTGAAAATTATTTCTATAGTTTTATTTGAGCTTTCCTTCAAACTTATTCAGTTAATGTTCACAAGGTGCTGTTTTTACCAGACAGCTTCTGCATCACAATTATAAAGCATCACGCCAAATGACTGTGGATCCAAAATATTCCTCATTATTTAAATCACCATGCCTAACGTTTTCCTTTCCGACTAAAATCCGGCTGTGCACACACACACAAACACACACATACACACACACACACACACACACACACACACACAGACACACACATTTTGGAGGATTTGGGCTTCTTGGGACAATCAGTGAGACATAATGAGATAAACATCGAGCTTCTGGACGTTTGGCTGCAGGAGAGCTTCAGCTGGTGAAAGGCTTTAAATCACTCAAAGGATATTCACAACAAATTGATTTACATTCATTTCCATAATTGATTAGTAGTAGACCTGATTAAGTGGTGTCACTAGAAACTTGCTTGATTGTTATATATCACACTATATCACCAAGACCAGCATTTTTGTGGGTCGATGCAAATATCCATACTTGGGATTTCAATATTTCTGATACCGATATATTGGTCAATATATATAGTTAAATTAATGGACAAAGATTCCTCAGATGTCATTATGAAACCCTCATGACAAAGAAATACAATTGAAATTTAATATTTTACAGTGTAATCATAAACTTTATTATAACTAACGATAAATACAATTTAAAGACACAAATTAATGTGGATCTGATCAATTAACCATTTCACTACATGAGTAGAAACCAATGATTTCTACTCTAAAAACTCTAAAACCTGTAATTATTATCAAAAAATCGAAAGTTGCACTTACAGATCAGTGCAGTGTGTTTTTAGTTTGTGTATCACTCGACCTGGTCGTTTGTGCGACGGTGAAACAACACTTTATGAGTTTGACTTATTTTAAACTTTCCCTTTTAACGTGCAGCTCACCGGGTCGACTCTGGACTGTGGAGCGGCCACATGGAGCCGACGTGCACAGAAGATCTCTGGATACTTGACAGAGCAAATCACTGCGCCTCTGCACGCAAGAAGGCATTCCACCACACACAAACTACACACACACAAACTACACACACACACAAACGTTTGCATAACAGTTGTGTCACTTTCCTTCTCTGTCTGTTTGTGTCTCGTGTCCGGCAGAGCAGACAAGACCACCTGTTTATTGTGTAAACTGCTGTGACTGAGGCAGACGGACTAACAGGTGCTGCCTTGATGTGTGTGTTTGTGTATGTGTGTGTGTGAGTGTGTTGTTATTGTTGTCCGGCTGTGGATGTGTTCATCTCCTGGGCTCAGCACTTCTAAAGCCCTGCTTCACATGCACCTGCCTAATAATCGCCCATCAGCCGGGCCCCCCCCAAATCTGCTGCCTGTGTGTGTGTGTGTGTGTGTGTGTGCGTGTGTGTGTGCATGTGTGTGTGTGTGTAAAAGGCAGACACTTAACAACTTGGATGATAAACAGGGTATGATCAGCAACACATCCTGAGTTTACAGACACAACCAAGAAGTAAGGACAGACCAGAGAATCTAATCTGAAGACGTTGTTCAATCAACCTTTCAAACACTTTACTGGATCTATGTAACTTTCACCAAATGACATTTATTGATAAATAAAAAAATAATCTGACATGACATAACAATTTTTCCTATTTCTAAAACACGCCCTCTGAGATTTTGATAACCGAAATAGACCTGTCAATTACAGCCACCCAAACGTCAATGGGGGGGGGGGGGTCCAATGAGGAATACCATACAACCACAACATCCCCAATAAATCCTTTGTTTCATATCACTCTCATTTCTCCCTCCCTGCACATATCATCTATTTTCTTATCCTTTTATGAAGCACTAAATAAATGTAACTTAAATAAAATCCGATCAAAAAATAAAGATTATAAATGTTTTCATTGCATTTCATATAGAACCAGTTTAACAGTGAGATATGATCGTTGGCTTTAGCCTGATTTTAACTGGGACACCAGTGAGTCGACCTTTTCACGTATGAATCAGAGCGTCCTGCAAAATGATTTCTGACAAAACGCAAGATACAGTCTAGTCCACAAATGTCACATTTGACTGGGACAAAAATAAAAAAAGGCTTCTATTCACACACACACACACACACACACACACAGACACACACACACACACCGAGTCTCCCAAAGGATGCTGGCAAGTAGGACACTGACTCCTCTGGTTTCTCCCTCCAGAGTGTGCACACTTATCGTGGCACACTAAAAAAAGAAACTGCTGTTATAGACTGGAACTCAAACACCCCCTTCAAACTCCACGCGCCCACGTGGTTCACCCTGCGAGTGTGTGGCATCGTGGAACAGTGACACGGCCGTTACCTTCCCCGGATAAAACCTGAATCATTGTGTGGACCCTGTTACCTAACGTGTGTTGTGTTACCTTGTGTGTCTAGAGAGCAGGAGACCGCTCTGTTGTTTCTGAAGAGAGAAGGCGAGCTCAGCGAATCTCCTGACAGCAGCCGTGGGAGCTGATTCGCTCACAGGGCGTTTCATGAGGCAGCAGGTTGAATTCTAGTCACCTGTAGCTCAACAGAGGGCTAACACTCAGTTACTGTACCGCACAAGGCATCGCTGACCCCCCCCCACGAGTGAGTGCACACCGTACTGTACGACTGTTCCAGCCACGCAGTGATCGCTGTGCTGTGTGAGTCACAGGCCGTGTTAGAGTAACACAATGAAACCTGGCAGGGCACTAGTGCTGCTGCTGAGGAATGTGTGTGTAGCCTTTTGTGATGTGGAGATGATCACTGATGTGTAGACGTGTTTTATAACATTTTGAAGTCACTTCACTTTTCTCTTTTGGTATCAAGCACACCCCTGAGGATAGATGCACTAAGCTGTCATTTTGAAAACTTGATCCGAAGTTAAACTCAACACAAAAGCAACACAACAAGATGGCATTCTAGATCTCACTGGTAAACTCCTTATACAAACAAACCATCAACAAGATTCTGTCCATGCACTTTGCAGCTGGTTTCAAACCACGTGACAACTAACGTCAATGTTTCCCATCCAAAACTGAGATGTGATGAAAAATGCATTTCAGTTTTAAAGTCTGTGTGAGCTTGTTGTGAGGTCATGTGATGAGCTGCAGCTGAAAGCTTCTCAGTGAAGTGAGGCTCTGAACCTGCAGCACAGGTTACGTAACAGTGAAAAGCTTCTACCAGTAGATATACAGGACTGGGACCAGCAGCCCCCAGTGGGTCCCAGGTGAGGTAAGAGCTCCACTGTGCACTCACTCCTGTATCACACCTCCATCCTCCCATATGAGCCAGAGAACCCCCCCAGCTGAGAGAAACAGCTGAGTCACATGACGCCTTCCATCACGTGCCTCTAATTAAAGGAGAAAAAACTATTTGGTGGAAGCTTTAATCCAAAGAGCCGTTCAGCACCACGAGCAGTTACACTGTGAGCCTCGTGTGGGGGACTGAGCTGCTGACCCCGACACTATTGGTGTCAGAGATAAACCCATTGAAGTACACGATATTAATAATTCACATGGAGCTGCAACGTTTCTCTTTTAGAAGAGTCGGTGCCTCACGCAGCCTCTTGACCCGGAGGTCGAACCCTGTGAAGGTTTTCAACGTGTTTATCCTCCGAGTTTCTCATAGGAGACGAAGAAGAAAACATTGTGTGTGGTTGTGTACTAGACACAACAGCTGTGTTGGTCTGTTGTTGTCTCGTTATGACAGGAATCCTGTCCATCAGTGTACTCTGATTTAGATGTCCGGGCTTCTACTGGAACTTCAACTATACACAGATAATTAAACATGACAGCAGCAAGTGAACCATCGCCCGATGATCCTCTCAAAGATAAATGAGCAGCGATGATTATTCTCGTTTGATGATGTTTCAACTTCTCAAATAATCGTCAATTAAACCAGAAAACCAACAGATTTTCAATTAGTTTCTTTCATGTTATTGTTTAAAAATGTTTCTTTTGGTCTAAAGTCACGAGTTGTTGTTAAAAGACAACACAACTAGTAGCCAGTTTGTCTTCTAGTCAGCAGGATTACACAACAACTACTGGAAGGAGTAAACCTGGTGTTGTGGGTCGGAGAAGAACCTGTTACATTTTGGTGCAGATTTGGATCAGGAGGTTGGATCCAGGAATATACTTCGACTTTCTTTAACATTGCAAGATAGAGTGTTGTTGTTATTTCAAAATGTTCACTGATTTTTCAGAGGATCATTTATTGATCTCGATGAAATAACTCAGTTTTGCTAAAGGGGCTGATTGGATGTTTGAGATTTGGTGCAGATCTAATGAATTTATAGTTGGATTCATCCAGGGACTGTTGGGCCTTGGTGGAGACCTTTGAGACATTGTGGATTAAATAAGGATAATAAAATGTGATTCAGTAGTTTTCTCATGTACTGAAATCCTCTCTCTCTCCCTCTCTCTCTCTCTTTAGCTCATTTCAGGATCTCAGGTGCTTGAGGACAACGTCGGGGTCTCCTGCTGACCTGGAGTCTGTGAAGTGGACATCTCTGCACTTGGACTGCGTGCTGTCTTCTCCAAGGAAGACATGCAGCCTTCAGCCAGCTGTCCCCTGCAGGATCTGGGAAGCTTGTTGCTCTGCCTGCTCACCCCACACTGACAGGCTCTACTTTCCTCAGATATAAATAGATAACGATGCTAACAGATGCACCAGCCCCTGTCTATCTATCTGCGCTCACGCACACATATATGCACACATACACCGGTTCCCACCTATTCTTACACCCAGAACATTCTGGAAGTAATATGAAAAGAGATTGGACGAGATGCGCATTCTGCACAGAGGAGAATGTGACCGTGTGATGTGGGTTAACGACCCCGAGGATTAAAGAAATCAATTAACGAGTTGGAAGAGAGCAGCTAATAAGCGGGTCACGGTGCATTCAGGACCCCTGCAAAAATAGTCAACTATATACAGAAGCGGGTTCTTGGCTCTGAAAACTGCAACTTCAGATTAGACGGAAATATCCGACGGCAGACGAGCGAATGGGAGAGAAGTGAAGACGGTGGGAGACCAGGGGGAAACTGGACCAGGGGCAAAGTTGTAGGTCGTGAGCAAAGGGAATTAACGAGGAAATCAAACAATAATCTCATTTCCTTTTCTCGGTGTCCTCTCCGGCAGCCGGTGCAGGTTGGCCCTCCCGAAAAGGAAAGTGAGCAGGACTCACCGTTCGCAGGAACTGGATCTCCTCCTCTCCCTCTCCCCCTTCTGCCATCCTTCGCTCAGGGTTATTCGCAGCTCCTCAGGAAAAAAGAGAAAATCCTTTATGTTTTTTCTCTCTTCAGGATTTGGATCGTTTAGTTTTTCGGGGGGGGGGGATAAATCTTCCTTTGCTACGTCCCCTCCCTCTCTCTCTCCCCCGTCCTTTCTCGTTTCTGTACCCCCTCTCTCTCTCCCTCTCTCTCTCAGTGTCTCTCGCTCTCGGTGCTGGTGTGTGTGGGTGTGCTGGAGGACAGCGTGAGTCCTGTGGCTCTCACGCTGCTGTGAGAGAGAGTGACGGGAGGTGAGGCTCACCCGGGCTCCTCTCTCGCCTTGCATCCCCCCCCCCCCCCCCACACACCCCCGTCCGCAGATGAGGGAGGGAGGGAGGGAGGGATGGTGGGTGAAGGAAGGAGGAAAGGAGGGAGGGAGGGAGGGAGGGGAAGGCACCTTGTTACACATTTACACCGCTCCCCATCCCACTGTGCCGCCATGTTTGTAGAAGTGGGCCACTCCTTCACACAAGCTGTCCCCCCCTTCCAACACACACACACACACACACACACACAGACACACACACACACACCTCACTCCCCTCCTCCCTCATGTCTGAGGCTATAAAAGGAAAGAGGGGGTGAGGACTGGTCTTTGAGGAGCGTAAAGTAAGAACACACACACACACACCTTCACACCTCAAAGTGAGTAAGTCCGCTGCCCTCTTCCTTAAAGCCTCTGGAATCAGGGGTGGAAGTGAATCAACGCTGCTCTGACCTCAAACGAGCTCAGAGGGAAACTGAGACGTCACCTGACACTCGGCTGCTCAGCGTGAACCACGACACAGACGATCCACACAAAGCACAACACAACTCCTGAGGAAGAACCAAGTTTACAACAAAGCCGGTTATCTAGGTTGTTATTGACAAATCTATTATATAACCTGACAGCATCTTCTTCTCCAACTTTAAAAATCAGAAAGACAAAAGCAGTCAAATAGAAAACTCTGTCAAGATAGAATAAGTCAGATCCCTGTGTTGTGTCCTCAGACTTCTTACAGTACCATGTGGGATCAACAGTTTAATAACAGGATTTATTTTCACAATATGTTTCAGAGAAAAGCATCAGAACGTTTGGAACCAGATGATGTTTGGCTCCTTCTGTTTTGTTAATATTAGAATTGTAGATTGTTAAATTCCTCCAGTAGCTTCGACTTGAGTTTTCAGCTCGGGTCCCGATGTTCTGTCCAAACCAAACCGAGTCCGAGAGAGAAACTACCGGAGCCGGACCAGAACCGGACAGGGACGGAGTATGTTTGTGTTACAGGCGTGTGTGGTATAAAGAAATGAAGCATTGACACCAGCCAGCGGGACTGAACCCCGTCCGAGGTCGACGGTTTCAAACCCAATGGGCTTGGTGCCCATGGGCTCGGGTATCCTCACTCCTCCCACACTGCAGGTGAGGGCAGGGAGACGAAGAGAGGACGGAAAGCAGAGTTTCTTCACGATAAACCATTTAACTGTGTGAGTTTGAGGAGCACAGAAGAGTTTTAGGGAAGTTTAATGATCTGAATTAAGCTAAAACAAGCAGCTGTGAAAGTTACAGATCGTGTTCTCCCCTAATTGATCAGATAATCTTCACTTAACAACTTTATCTGTTTGATCAGAGCAAAGCTTTGCACATTCAGAGCCGTGGAAGCTTCAGATCTTTTCTCACATCCCAATCAATAATGTGGGGGGGGGGGGGGGGTGCTTTGCAGAGACATGATGTCAGGTTTTTAATTAACTCTATGCAGCTTCACACTTTGCCATTACATTTCTGGTTTTAAGCCTCTGTGTTAGCAAAGGTCCCAGTGGCATCGGAGACAGTAATAAATTACCCGCCCTGTTACTTTTAACAACCTTGTCCCTTCACTGTAAGAATGGATGTGTCTGTGCTGCGTCTGTTGTCTGTGTCATGTCTGTTAATGACTGGACATGGATCCGAAAAGGTCGTTGAGCCGCTTCAACAAATGATGATGAACAGTATTACAGCTCAACCTGATGTGCAATATCACTCTTCCATTATCATGTCCTGTATGTGCAATATTACAATATCTTTACTTCCATTTTTATCATGTAAAGTATTAAACTAATTTCATGTGCAATACTTAGTTCTCCTTTGTCATTTCTCTGTTTAATATACTTTGGAATTCTATGTCTTTGAAGCAATTTGAAAAAGACACCTTGAGCATAGGAAACTAAATTATCCTCACACCTTAAGACTAATACAAATTTTCCAGAATTTGCTAAAAACATCGTTTTTAATGTATCTGGATATTAGGAGGTGTCCATCACAGCCTGAACCAAACCCCTTCTCCTCCTTCCTACACACACACACACACACACACACACACACAGACACACACTCATAGTGTAATAACCAGTGCATCAGATTGTGGCTGAGGACAGAGCTGCAGCTTCTCCCCTGACTCCTGGTGCATCCATGGAGGACACCGGTGGATCTGCAGGAGTGTCCGGGCAGGGCACACCCCTCCCGGCCACATCAACCGGCGGGGATGCACCAGACTGGGAAGCTGGAAACACACACACACCTACACACACACGCACACACAAGGACACACACACAGTGACGACCCACCATTCTTACCTCCACAGGCTCCATCTGGCGTCCGTCACCATCCTTCATCCATCTCCCTCTGCAGGTGACGCGGGGCCGGGACGCTGCTCACCCGGATACAGCGACTCCGAGCAGCCGGTGAGTGAGGCAGGAGGAGGAAGAGGAGGAAGAGGAGGCGATCACAGCCACTGACAAGCAGAACTGACTGGGAATTCTGGGAGTTCGAGTCCTGGCTCGCGAGTGACCCGCTGCTTGCCTGTCAGCTGCAGTGGCGACGCCGCGCCGGAAGATGGCGACATTGCAGAGAAAGTTGTGCAGTGACTCCTCTGATTCCAAAAGTGGCAAAAGAATTAGAAAAGTACGGAGGCCGAGAGATGCCAACGCGCTGAAAGTGAAGAAAAAACATGCAAATCAGGAAAAACACGTGGAAATACAGAAAACGACCAAAGAAGGTGATGAACATGTCTGTAGTTCAATGTTCTGTGACGTTTAATCACCACTGACGAGAAGCAGACCTCGTTAACCTCACAAAGCGTTTAGCTACAGACACGTTGAACTACAGACACGTTTAGCTACAGACACGTTGAGCTACAGACACGTTGAACTACAGACACGTTGAGCTACAGACACGTTGAACTACAGACACGTTCATCACTTCTTTGGGTCCCTGGAAACGTTTCTGGTGTAGTTTTCACTCTTAGCAGCTTGTTTCTGTATTTGCACGTGTTGTGACCTTTTTCAAAGTTTTAATTAATTTGCACGTGTGTTTTTTTTTAATTTCCGTGTGTTTTCTCAATTCACCCGGCTGAATAAAGGTAAGACTGGATTTCATTGTCTTGTAAAGTAAAAGATTCTGGTTCCTTGAACTTTAAATAATAACTTAAATCAGACTATTTAAAGGGCTGATACAAAGATGTGTGGCGCCTCCAGAATACTGTAACGCTAACGCTAGCTTAATGCTAATTCCTTTGCTAGCGGTTAACAGTTAAAACAATTTATGAACTTTTCACATAATTATACAATCAAATTCCTTAACGATATATTAAGTTTGATTTTCACATATTTAAAGGCTAAATTTTCCTACGTCATTCAAAACCGTGGATTTAATTAACTTCCGGTTTTACAAGAAATGAAATTGTCATAACAAAATGCAATCTGTTAACAGCATTAACGATTTGAATTTGGTTCGTGATCTTATTGAATTAATGATCTTATTAAGTAAATAATAACATATCGTGGAGTTTAAGACTCACAACCGTGGTTAATTCTCTTTATTTCATTATCTTTTCTATGTTTTTCTTTAGATTTACCAGCTGGAAACATTCATTGCAACTTTTCCTGTTTCAAAGAGCTGTTGCTTAAGATCACAGTTCGATTTCCCCATTGCTCGTTTCTTAATTCATCATTCACATGTTTCAGTCCCTCACTGATCGTCTTTCTAATGCAAATCCAGATGCATTTTCTTTTTTTTCAGGACTTAGCATGCAGGGGCGGCAGGAGCCCTGTGCCTCGGTGCATCTCTCCCCTGCTTTTGAAAGCCATATCACCCACTCTCCCTGCCAGCCAGTCAGCTTCCTGCTGCAAAGAAGCCACCTCTGCAGACTCGGGGACATTAATGTCCCCTGTTTGATCGCCTCTTCCTCTCGGTGCGTCAAAACAAGGATGCCTTTGAGTCTCCCTGTCCAGCTGCACAGGCACATTCACAAGCACAAACACTACCTCCCTGTGTAATCACTTGCCACCCTGAGAAATGACAGAGAGGGTGATGAGAAAGAAGAAAAGGAAGAAATCAGGATGATATACGTGACGTGGCAGAACCTGGATCTACAACTCTTGCAGGGAGATAGACAAATTATTTCTTTTCAGGATTCTTTGGTCGAGTTCATGCGATGCTCCAGAAAAACAAACAGTGACATCGAGGTGTGGCTCTTCTTTTTTTTGCCTCTTACAAATAACCGCAGTTGTCACTTCCTGGAGTGAACTGATGGTGCTCAGTTGATTGCTCATCACCATCTCTCTCTCTCTTAACTCTCCTCCTCCTTCCTCTGCTGGTACTGCATTTCACTGTTCTCTCTCTCTCTCTCTCTCTGACTCTCTCTCTCTCTCTCTCCCCTCCCTCTTGTGCACACATTCACACACATACACACACAAACACACGCACACACACACAGAAACTAATGTGAGTTCCCCTATCTGTCAGAGCCAGTTCCTCCATTTAAGATGCTGACTTGTTTATGTTGCAGGGACAAGTGGAGGACTTTCGCTCGCTCTTGCTCTTTGAAGCTTGTGTTTCAGGTTTAAGTTGTCGGCTTTGTCGCCCGGCGGAGGGAGCGTGGAGTCTGCTCTGCTGCTGATTTGTGGTTGACAGATATCTGCAGATTGCTCAGGGAGTGTGGCTGACTGACTCACTGAGGGGTTTGATAAGCAGGGAGTTTAGTTCAGTGGATGACAGGTCGGTGGGCAGGCCTCACCCCCAGCAGCTCTCTGTCCTGTGCCCGCTCCTGCTGTCCTGGGCATATAAACACATAAAGGACACAGACCAGGAGGAGGAGGAGGAGGAGGAGTAGGGTCAACCATGGAGCTGTAGGGACACGCTCAGATGCCCGTGCGGATCACCAGTGCAGGAGGAGCGCCGCTGAGGAGAAGAGCTCTGCAATGAACAAGACCAAGAGGTAATTAAAAAAAAGAAATAGAAGAGTGTGCATCAGAACTGAGAGTCTGGTGCACTCAACCACTCGCAGCTCAGTCTGAGAATGTGTCAGCAGCAAGTGTTTCATGTGCAGCAGAGACGTGTGAAGCCCTGAGGTTATCGTTATCCGAGAGGCTCCGTGGTTTCTGCAAAGGCTCTCGAGCAAGTGGAAGGGAAACTGGGGCATTAACTTTTTTTATCTGCAACTTTGTGTGTGTGTTTTGATGCCGTTTAATTGAATGTGCAAAGTTTGCAGTTGCAGAAAAGAGACTCTGTGTTGATGAGAAAGACTGCAGACACTTATCACTCACACACACACACACACACACAGACACACACACAGACAGTCATAGCTGAAGTCTTTGACCAGCATATCACTGAGGATATCAACTTCTCAAATTATTTGTGTTTACTGCACACAAGCGAGCCCTGAATGACATTCAACAGTTGTGCGTTCCTGTTGAGGGCTGCCTGCTCACCTTTCCATGGAACTTGTGTTCTGCTTTTTCTTCCTCATTTACATGTCACTTCAGACGTGTTCTTATTTACTCATATATCTGCATTTGATCTTCGATGCTCCTGAGAAGCAGCCAGTTTTTTGTTAGTTGTGTTTTCACAGGTTCTCTCTCTACTGCTGTCGTTGTGACCGCAGCCCTTATCAGATTACCTGGAATGAGAGGACTGATGTGTTTTGATGTTAAGGTGGAGGAGCTGCCAGGTGATTAGCTACCTGTGTGTGAGGTGGACTGATGGAGTCCCCACAGTGGAGAGAGGATCTTAAATCAGTAGAAAAAGATTACACGTGATCCCAAGATGGGTCTCTGATAAACTGTGTGAATGATTAAAACATGCGAGAAATTATAGGAATGTATTACATAATTTAAATAGGAAATAAATGAATGAGACTTGAAAATCCACAAATGAAAACATAAAGCCAAAAGGGGGGTAAATGTGAAGTGAGTGTGTGATGAATGTGTGTGTGTGGTTGAGGTATTACCTCATTCGTGGGGACTGAAATCTGGTTTAATTGAGATTTTAAAAAAAGTGGTCGTCATAACATAACTCATTACATTTTAAGTATAAGGATAAGAGTTATGAGTTTTTGTTTCTGCTTTGGAACCATTAACAGCATTAATACTGACCTAGTGAGGACCAGCAGACCTGCTGGGGACCAAACTCTGGTCCTAATGGTAACGCTTCATTTCTGAGGTCCTGGTTAAAGTTAGTGGTGAGATGTGAACTGTGGGTGTAGGTCAAGGTTAGGAATGAATTGGTCATGGTTAAGGTTAGGGAAAAGGTTTTGGTTAGGCTGTCTACAATGAATGGAAGTCAATGCAAAGTCCTAATAAGGATAGCTGCACAAACCCATGTGTGTGTGTGTGTGTGTGTGTGTGTGTGTGTGTGTGTGTGTGTGTGTGTGTGTGTGTGTGTGTGTGTGTGTGTGTGTGTGTGTGTGTGTGTGTGTGTGTGTGTGTGTGTGTGTGTGTGTGTGTGTGTGTGTGTGTGTGTGTGTGTGTGTGTGTGTGCACAGGTAGATTCCTGGAACAATCAGAAAGCTTTAACTCCCACACATCAGGTCAGGCTCTCAAACAGGACTCTTGTTTATTTGCTGTAGATTATCAACTATAGTTGATTTATGTAATGTACTGATTGAATAACTTGTGGCAGCAGATGATGCAGAAGGGAACAAGTACGCAGGTTGTGAGAGCAAAAGAGGAAAAGAGCAGCTCACAAACAAGGCCTTCAAAGGGCCCTGGCTTCAATTAATCAATTAAGGAAAGAAAGAGAGGAATTTGCATATCCCCCCGCCAGTGTGAGAGCGAGAGAGGGAAAAGAGGGGAGGCGAAGGAGGAGAGGGAGGAGGAGGAGGAGGCTGGGGCAAGTGGATCTGTGGCCAGGAGTCCTGACACGGATGAGAAGGGGAGTGAGAGGGGTATTTCCAAAGAGGAAAAAAAAGGAGAAGCTGTTTCCTGAATGGCTTGAATAGAGCGCGGATGAAGGAAGAAGGGAAAAGGGGGTGAAGGAGGAGTCAGGAGGGAGAAGGAGGAGTGGGAAGTCTTCTTCATACACAATCTGTAATATGATGGACCCGCACCCGAAGTTCAGTAATGATTAATAAAACCTAATTTCCCTCAGTGTCATGGATGCACCGTTCAAATAAAGAAGGGAAATTCTCCTATCCGCCCACGTTGGGTTTCAGACTCTCTGGAAAAGCTGGATGCAAATGTCCAAACAGTGACTACAGTTGTCCTCCGTCTCAGATTTGCATGGAGGTCCACTTCATCAGGCAGATCACTCACCACCAGCAGACAGTTGGTCTCTGCAGCGGGGGCCCGGCTGCTTCCACAGAAAGGAGCTTGTGGTGTGGAGCGTTACCTGCTCAGCACTTTGGGGGGAAACTCCCTCTCAGACGTCACGACATCAATAACGTTTCCCCAACGGCTCTTCTGTGTTGTAGCGGCGCTCGTGTCTCCTCGTGTTGACGGACAGAGCTGGATTCACTCTGAGTCACACAGAGAGACGTCAGGTTGCAAAGGGCACGGAGATAACGAGTCACGGATTGAACCTTTTGTTTTTAGTTTACTGAACACATTGGTTTACACTTTATGAAATAAATGAGTCATCAAGCAGACACATAGGACAGCGGCTTTTCTTTTATTACAATTTATTGATATTACTCATTTAAAAGTTTGCATTTGAAGCAGTTAAGATCATTAATAGATAAATGTTTTCGCCTCCAGAGTCGCAGATTGTAGGTTCAAGTCCCATCTGAGGTCGATCTATGTATTAGAGTAGCAAAACCCCCACAGGGAGAACATGCAACGTTCACATAGAAAGAACTCGGCTGCCACTGTACCACTATGCCACTGTACCACTATGCCACAGTCAAAAAGGAAAACTTGAAGCAGTTGAGTGAAACCAAAAGCCAAAGTGAATAATGCGTCTGCCTGTAGAGCTGTGGAGCATAGGTTCAAGTCCCACCAGGGGTTATGTCTGTATGGTTTATACTTAATCCCCCTTTTTAATAACACAAAAATGAATGAAGGAGATTTATTTAAAGGTCTTCTCAGCGTAAAGACTAGTATCTAGCTCACAGATGTTTTAATTTCTTATGTTTTCCATATTCTCAAATGTGAAATGACCTTGTACAGCAACCCACTGTGATGAGGCTCTGAGGATAAAGAGGTGAACTGAACCTTTCAGTTTCTCTCAAAGCGCAGACGTCACAGAATGTGGTGAGAGGTGTGAGCTCTTCACTGGAATCCTATGCAGAAGTGCACCAGGTCTATGGCGGACGGAGACAATGCACCCAGTCACCTTTGTTCTGTTCTCGTTTGGCTTCTCCCGCTGAGGTCTGCATGTGCTCGTGTTGTGGGACTCGCCTACGGTACACACTGTGCCGCTGTGTGTTGGTGTTTTGATTTCAGTGGCCAGTCGGTGTAATGAGGCGAGGAGCAGGTGGAGCGGGGGGGGGGGGGGGGGGGGTTGTCGCCCTGCAGGTTGGGGCTGGACGTCCAGGACCCAGGGAGTTTGGGCTCGTCCCTGTTCAGGCGTGACTGACGGGGGGGCAATGTGTGCTGTGATGTTCACGTACAGGCAGGAGAGCAGTGAATGTCCCCCTGTGCACCAGTATGAAAGTGTGCATCCATGAGTGTCCATTCATGTGTCGTGCATAAAGCCAACCTTGCCTGTTTGTGTGTGTGTGTGTGTGTGCAATGTGGATGCGTGTGTACGTTGAGCTCTGCATTGTGTGTTGCGTGCTCAAACAAACAGAGGTTAAGAGAAGGGGATGTAAGTCTGGTCATTCAGGGAACTTGTCGCCAGTTCTCTGAACTCACAGTGTTTCCTGGTAATGTCATCACATTCGCTGCAGTACACACACCAACACACTCTTTCCATGTTGCATGCGATGCAAATTTTTTACATTCTGGGGTGAATTCAAAACATGCAGTGAGGACATGTAAAGATTTAGCTCCTTCTTGAGGACACACAGGTGAGGAGGAGGTGTCCTGGCTGGAGGAGCCGGGATCAGACCGCGCCCTCGACTCGCTCACAACACTGAAGCAGTTCAAGTGTAATAAGTTTGAGCAGCGTGAGTTACTGGATGTTGTGTAATACAGTCAGACGTTGCTAAACTGAGCTCTCGATCTGAAGAGGAAGCTTTCATCGCATCATGAAACACCGGAGTCTCCTTCGACTCCATTTGAAAAACCCCTTAAAAAAAGTGAGTCCATGGCAACTCTGCAGAAACAATGTGTTGCTCATCGCTGTCTGTGATTGAGCTTCTCTTTGGCACTGACCACACCGTCAGTCCAGCCTCAGTGCAGGGTGCAGCCGAAGGTGCTCCTCCTGTTGGCTCCACCTGAAAACCAACATTCAACCTTTTGGACCAAACACTGACCCCTTAAAACAAGGTCAAACATTTTAAAGGTCTTAACTCACTGCCCCTCTGCTTCAGCATTCATCCATTTGATTTTGATTTTATTCTGAAAATATATTGTGCAGTTTATCCAGAGCGTTGTCTTCCGTCTCCTCCATAACACCCCCCCCCCCCCCCCCCCCCCCCCCCCCCCCCCCCCCCGTTACCATGGGTGGCACAAACTGTGATGCATTGTGTGAAACCACATCTGGTTTCCTGAGGAACCTGAAGAATGACAGTGACTTGCACATTAGTGTTGCTGTAGATGTGTGACCTCATTAGAATGTGATGTAATATTGTACTTTTCCAGCCTGACAGTCAGTTTTTCAGAGTGGCCTGTAGCGTTAGCTCTCAGCTCTCAAAGTGGAAACCTGCATTTAAAAAACACACAAGATAAACTAAGCTGTGTTGCCAGGGTTGATGCATGAGTTACAGTTGTCATTATATTTATTTATTTACCTCATTAGTCCTCTATGTGTAAGAGCCCATCCAACATTTGACCCTGTGCCCTTTAATCAACTGTTCCACCATTGTTAATTTTGGCAAGGAGAAGTTTTATATACTTCTCATTTGTTTGTTTGTTGATTTGTTTGTATGTTTGTAGTTTTATAAGCAAGGTTACACAAAAACAACAGATTTCCAAATATGGGCGAAGGAAGATCTGTGAAGATTTTGGTGTGAATCAAGATAAACGTGCAGATCAAGGATAATAATATTCTAAATTAGGGCATTTCACTCTATTAATGTTATCTTCTCAGGGAATGATGCATGGATTTGGAGGAAAGGATTTAGGGATATTGAGCAGTTCGAATCGGCTTAATGGAATGTGATGCTACGAGGTGATCTACCGAGTTCCACTCTGATCTGTGGCGTCTTCAGGTAGAGACACAGAAAGCTGTGGAGCTGTTTGCGGTGTTTGTGCATGAAGCTTGTGCAGAACAAGCTTATCAGATCTGAAGAACTGCATCTCCTCAGATGCTGACCTGCCCTAGCTCACCACACTCTGCTCTACTTATTTCAAGGCTTCTAAAAGTCAGACTCTGTGTCTGTCTGCCTCTCTCACACTCTCCCTGTCTCTCTCTCTCTCTCTCTCTCTCTCTCTCTCAGGAAATCTAGCGACAGCCCTGCTGTGCTGAAGAGCAGGAAACTGGTCCAGCGGAGGAGGAACACATGTCCCAGTCCTCAGGACATCACCCGGGCCCTGCAGAGCCCCAGCTCCCCCTCCAGCTCCAGCGCTGCCAGCCTGGATGAGCTCATCCAGCGCTGCCTGAACTGCTTCGGTCAGTCTCTGTCGGTTTGCATGTGTTCCCAAAGTTTGCGTCATGTGTCTTCACTCTTTATCAACCAGGTTACATAAATGAGGGGCGAGGAGGGAGAGTGAGGGGGTAACACAGGGTGAGAGAGACTGACAAGGAGAGAGAGGGAGGGAGGGAGGGAGGGAGCGAGCGAGGGAAACAAAGACCAGTCTCATACAATCAAGCTTTGTTCTGTTGGGCTGCAGAGGCCAACCAGCTATTCCCATGCACTGTTAAACTATTTGAGTCTCTCTCTCCTCGCTCCCTCTGTTCCTGAAGTCTCAACCCTCTTCATTCGTCACTTCATCCAAATCACAAAAACACGCCGAGGTGTCCCCTGGCATCCAGAGCGGTTGTCACTTACTGAAAATGTCTGAATATGTCCTGGTTTGTCATCGAAGGTAAAAAATAATAATCAACAAAAGAGATGCAGAAATATATAAATAACTTAATGCCAACTTAGCACTTGGAGGAAGTGGTCGTTGTAAATTTATCCTTGAAGCAATGTCAATAAGGCATTTACATGAAAACACACAGTATAACATGTTTATAGCAGATCTCATGCATGCACCCGTTTCATTTAATAGAGAGAGTGAGAGAGAGACATGCATACGTGAATATGAAAAGTGTATCGATGGAGGATGAAGTCGGTCAGGTTCACACTGAGTAGTGACGCCTCCACCCACGTGTCTTATTTTTGGTCTTTGTTCCCTTTTAGCAGCAACTTAAATTAAACACTGTCAGAGACGATGACATAATGTATGATGAGAAGATTTAAAATAAGATGCATGTTTTATTTGTTGGGGTTAAACACACTTTGCTGTATCATAGTGTTTTTAGTTTAACGCTAATGAAAACATTGGGTTAAAAAGAGGGATCAAATATAGAGAGAAGTTCCTTTCACGAGACAGAGCTGTGGATGTTGAGATGTATTTACTTCATGTTTATTAATGTTAAAGTCGTTTGTAACTGGTCCAGTAGAGTGAACAGGAGGGAGACACAGTGCAGGTTGTCATTGTGTCTCTAAGTGCACAGACACACACAGTCACACCTGAGCTGCTCATCTTCAACTGAAGACAGAAGAAACGAAGCATCCGAGGAAACCTGGTTCTCTGAAATCTGAACGTGAACTGAGCTGAACCTCATGAGGCCCGGTGCCCTGCTCTCCCTCCTGTTGTTGTTTTGAACCCGGTTAATCCTCGTGGTGTGACGTGCTGCCGCGTCTCTCCTGCAGATTCCGAGGGGAAGCTGTCCAGCCCCAGAGGCTCACAGCTGGTCCATGTGACGCTGATGATGCACAGTTGGGTCGTTCCATCTCAGACCTTCGCCCAGAAACTTCTCGCCCTATATCCTCCGCTGTCGCTCGGTGCAGCGCGCCGGGCCAACCGGTGCACTGCTCCCAATCACATGTCATTAATCAGATCAGAAAACAGACATGGCTTTGTTTTGCACTCCTGGACGCCAGAGCAGATTGAAGTGTATATCCCTGCTGCTGTGTGTTTGGTGTGGTGCTGCTCAGTATCTGCATGTGTGTTAACATCCTTGACTCCTCGGCTCACTTATAAGGACGGTACGCTGGACAAGAGAGGCCAGAGACGGGCCCAGATCTGCCACCTTGTCAGGTGAGTACTGGCACGGGACACATGAGCGTGTTGTGTGACACAATGTGTGACAGAACTGGTTATCCTGCTCTATTTGCGGGTAGTAAACATGGTTTCTGTGCTGCTTGGTGGCAAGGCAGTGGATCAGCCAGTTCCCGGCCGTGTTCGAGGCTGACCCCCTGCTTGAGCAGACCATGGGGGACCTGTGGGACCTGGTCCGGTCCGACGGAGAGGAGACCCAGTCGCAGCTCATCGACTCCTCCTGCTTGTGAGACCTGTTTTGATTTCATTCACCGTCCAGAGGGATTTGTACTCTGTTGATTTGGCCACGTCTCAAACACGTCTTTCTATAAATAGAGTAATCCCTCTATTTTTGTCCTGTTGCCCGGCTTTCTTTTTCCCAGAGACCCTCATGCAAATGTCTCCCAGGCCCCCTCACCCTCGGTGAAGAAGAGGAAGGTCTCTCTGATCTTCGACCACATGGAGCCGGAGGAGATGGCCCAGCACATCAGCTACCTGGAGTTCAAGAACTTCTGTAACGTTTCGGTAAGTTCAGCAGAAAAATGTAATTTCCTTCATGAGACTTCATCACGTCACCGTAACTTACTGCAAAGCTGCCGCTCCAAAGACGAACACAATAGGTGAAAGCACATACCGTGAAGATTAAAGAACACGCTTAACTGACCACATGATAATTAAAATACCAAATGTCCCAGTTGATCCCTGATGAAGAAAGACGTCCCACTGCAGAAGCAGCTGTTAGTGGAAACGTGATTTGAGAAACTTGAGGTTAATCTAACTCTCAAAGATTAGTTTAAATTAAAATGTACTGGTCCTTTTCTGTAACTTAGAGCTTAGGTGCAAAACAGTCAAATAAAATGACTCTTTTATTGATCTGTGGTGTAAGAAGATTGTAAAGATTGTAAAGAATTCCTTTATCTGGTGTTTAATATCTTCTGCAGCACAACTTACCTTGGAGTTTTAGCAAAAGCATTTTAAAAGAAAGATAAAAGCAAAAGATCTGAGCATCTCTAACAAATCCATCAAATCCATTAACTTATGAGTCCCTGCATCTCCAGACTCCAACCTGCTGTAGCGTCTGATTAGAAGGAGGCTCTGGATGTTGTGTTGTATCAAGTGCAACGCTCCTTCCAAGATGTCCGAGAGGAACTTTCTCCTTCATGACCTAGTTTTGCGTTTCATTACGATGATCCGGTCGGTGAAGCTGCTGAAAGCGGCTGAGTTATGTGTCGGAGACGGTTTTTCTGCTTCCCTTGCTCCCCTGAGTCAAAGCCCTGACCGCTGCTCTCTGATTGGCCAGTTCATGGACTACCGCAGCTACGTGGTGCGAGGCTCGGTGAGGGACAACCCGGCCCTGGAGCGGTCGGTCATGATGTGCAACGGCGTCTCCCAGTGGGTGCAGCTGATGATCCTCAGCAGACACACGGCCCAGCAGAGGGCGCAGGTCTTCACCAAGTTCATCCACGTGGCTCAGGTAACATCTCCTCTAACAACCTGGGTTCACAGGGATTTGTTTTTTTTTGGGTTAAAAAGTGGAGATGACTTTATTTATCTGATCCTCTGTAGAAACTCCGGTCTCTGCAAAACTTTAACACTCTAATGGCTGTGACCGGAGGCCTGTGTCACAGCTCCATCTCCCGCCTCAAGGACACGTCCAACCTGCTGCCCCCTGACGTCACCAAGGTATTTCCCTGATTACACAAACCCGTGAGTCAGAGGGCTGACGACACCGGACAAGGAAACGATCGGTCTTGAGTCAATCTCCTTCCTGGAGTTTGGAAATGTTTTGGCTTCATGTCTGTTTCATCTGTTACGTCTTATTTTCTCTGTGAGGAACTATCTGAATCTCTCTGTGTCTATTAACAATTGTACGTTGGAGAATTAATTAGTTATAGGCGACATTTTCAGTTCTTCAGGGAAACAACTTCTCCCTCTTGAGGATTATTTCTGTATTGGATGTTTACATTACGAAAACACACAATTCACACCCTAAATTTAATATTTGGACTCTACATGCTAAGTCCTCGTCTGAATCACGAGCTGTAAAGACCTGACAGGAGCCTCTGGTTCATTTCCCCACGCTCTCCCAGGCCCTGAGTGAGATGACGGAGCTGCTCTCCTCGCGCAGCAACTACAGCAACTACCGGCGCCTCTACAACGAGTGCAGCGGCTTCAAGGTGCCCATCCTGGGCGTCCACCTGAAGGACCTGATCTCGCTGAACGAGGCCCTGCCCGACTACATCGACGGGGACAAGATCAACCTGAGCAAGCTGCAGCACCTGTACAGCAACATCAACGAGCTGCTGGCCGTCCACAGCTGCACCCCCCCCTTCGAGGCCAACAAAGACCTCCTGCACCTGCTCACGGTACGAGGCCCAAGCAAGTTCTCAGATTTAAAAAAAAAAAAAAGATTCCACGACCTTAAGAACATCTCAAATTATGTTCTTTTAATGCTTCAGCTTTCTCTAGATTTATACTACACCGAAGATGAGATCTATGAACTCTCGTACACCAAGGAGCCCAGGAACCCCAAGATCCAGGTCAGCCTTGTTCTCTTCAGAGTCATCGGAGTGACACTTGTTTTAACCTTTTTCACGAGAGCAGGGACACGCATGTAACTCGCTGTGGGTGTCAAACTAAAGTTCAAAACAAAAGCACACGCTCGGTGCCGATCTGCATCAAAGCCGGCCACATCAAAGGGCCTGTACGTTGGGGCGAAGCGTGTGATGTGGTGGGTGTGCGCGCTCTTTCTTGTTTTCTTGTTTTCTTGATTCTTATCTCCGTCTTGTCGCTCCGCAGCCGGTAGCTCCGGTGAAACCTCCGGTGGTGGCCGAGTGGGGCTCGGGAGTCAACCCCCGGCTCGACCCCGACACCATATCGAAACACGTCAAGCAGATGGTGGATGTGAGTATGAGGCTCTGCAGCAGCCGCCGCTCTTTCACTTCCTTATTCCTCGTCAGGCTTAAAGCAGAACTAGGCTGCAGGATGTCTGACTGCTCTGTTGCCCCCTGCAGTCCATCATGAAAAACTACCACCAGAACCAAGACGGCTACATCTCACAGGAGGACTTTGAGAAGATTGCCGCCAACTTCCCCTTTTCCTTCTGCACCCACGAAACCGAAAGGTGAGGAAGCTGCGACCGGCGCCGAGCAGCCACAAGGTGGATGGATCCTAAAAACCTCAGCTCGCTCACTCTCTTGTCTTCTGCACTTGTCTGTCCAGGGAGGGACAAATCAGCCGTGAGGAGATCACCTCTTACTTCATGAGGGGAATGTCCATATGTGCCAAGCTGGGCTACAACTTCCGAGACGTGCACAACTTCCACGAAACCACGTACAAGCGGCCGACGTTCTGCGACACGTGTGGAGGCTTTGTGAGTATTTGTCTTTACGTTTTTGTGTGTTGTGGTTTTTCTTTGGGGCCAAACCAACTTTAATGTGACTTCTGGTGTTCCCTTGTAGCTGTGGGGCGTCATCAAACAGGGCTACCACTGTAAAGGTAGGATCAGTCCCCAGCCGCATCTTCTTCAGCCTGGTGGATGTCATTTGATCTGTGACATTCTGAGGATGGACTGAACCATTGAGTGTCTCTGTCCCTCTCTGTCCCTCAGACTGTGGGATAAACTGCCACCGACACTGCAGAAACCTGGTGGGGATGGAGTGCTTGAAGAAACACAAAAACACCACCGGCTCCTGTCCCTGCACCCCCGCCCCCGACTCCAGAACCAAAGGCAATAGCTGGAGTGCGTCCGTTCTCCTCGACACGCACACTACACACAACTCCCTCCCTGTGAAATGACCTAAAACACTTAATGTCCAATGTTCTGTGATAGGTTCAGAGGAGGAGACCTTTGTTTTCCCTCAAGGCATCGAGACGGACCAGGACAAGGGCTCCTCGGACTGGAAACACATCAGCAGTGATTCTTCTCTGTCGGACCGCTCCACTCAGACGGACCCCGGCGTGTGGACGCCTCAGAAAAAGGACAAGAGGGGAAACAACCACAACAGGATGGTGAACGGATCTCCAGACAGACGGGTAAGACGGGACCTGACAGGAGTCTATCGTATATTTTAACTTCACGTGTGTTTTTCCCTGTGTCTTGTCCCTCACCTCCACAAAATTCATTGAAATCAGTGAAGTAGTTTTTGCATAATCCTGCTAAGAACGCAAAAACGTTTCTGTGTCCCAGGCCCACACGCTGCCTCCGAGGAGCCGAGTTGGCTCCATGCCCGTTTCCTTCCTGCAGGAGAAGATGGAGGAGCTGCATCTCTACAAAGACAAGAGCAGAGAGCCGGACTGAGCGCTCGTGTCTTCTTTAAGTTTCCCCACACGGACACAAACGCCAGGACGCCACCATGTTGTGACAGAGCTGCATCGGACTGGGGTTGAACTCATGAGATTTCACTGGCCAGCAGTTATAAATGGACTCCTTCATGTTTGTCACGTGTTTTTAATTTTATTTCTGTCAAGTCTTGTTGGTGTGTCGAGTTGTTCAGGCTTCAAACATCCGATTCTACTGTAATTTATGAACATCTCACTTTGTTTCTCAAAACTCGTGCCTTGGTTCTCTGGTGCTAAGATTCTACACAACCTCAGAAAGTCACTCACAGAATCACAACCTACAGACACGCAACTGTTTCCTGATCAAATATATGAAATTTACATTCAGGGTAGGAACTTAACACTAACTTCAACATATTGGTTAAAATAAATTTTAACTCTGGCAGCTACAGTATCGGAGAACTTTGTTTGGGGTCATATATTTGGTGATATCACGATGGTCTGTTTCTTTCTCTCTGGTTTTATTTGACAATCCGTCAAACCACCGCAGCCCTGATAATTTTTTTACGGTAACTCTCGATTGCAGTTTTGTTTTAAAAAACTAACATGGCATGTTCATCTGGTTTCTATGAAATTTCCTGAAAATGTTTCTTTTTTTTATCTGCTATTACACAAAAGTCTGTTCATGTCGTCCACCACTAGTTTGGCTGGTAAATATTGAAAAAGAAGCCTGTGGAGCCTGATCTCTGTGGAGAATGGATCCCCGACCGGAGTCCGGCTGCGTTCAGATACATTTTGAAGAGACGTTCAGGTCCAGGTCGGGTTCGGTCCTGTTAGCTGTGTTTTCTACTTGATTTTTTTTTACACCACGTGTGCTTGTGATCAGGGAAACATCCGGCTTGGGTCGGGTTCAGACACAAACACCAGGAAGCCCTTCAGGTTCGTTGTGTCTTCTCTCAGCGGAACCCAACTCTAAATCCATCAGCCATATTAGCAAGCAGCAAAAGAAAATGTACTTCCTGCCCTGACCAGAGTTTTTGAATAACAGAATTCTTGAAGAGGTCATGGGGGGGGGGGGGGGGGGGGCTCAGCAGGACTGCACTGGAAATACGTCTGCTCCGAAAATTGTCTTGTTTTAAGCTCAATGTGTTTTTATTGTCTGTTGTTCACAATTTCAATTTTGTTGAGAATGAGAAAAAAATACAATAATAAATCCTGATTCATGTGTCGTGTGTGATCACAAAAGGAGAACGTGAACATTTACAGGCGCATACAATTGCATTTATTGTATAAAGACAAAAAGACAATTTGGGTAACTTGTCAATATCGGGTTTTCATTTTCAGGTAGAAAAAAGTGGGTTTGACAAAACAGGATTAAACTACTGGATTCAATGGACAGCAAATCACAAAGTGATAAAAAAAAAATGTATCTGCACATACAACTACTCAACAATAAGTGGCAAGATCTTCTCAATCAGAGATGGGATTAATGTTTAAATACTACAGTATCAACACCTATAAAAAAATGTTCCACAATGGTTTGAATTCTATCAGAGAAAAATAAAACATTCTCATTTGGTAACTGAAAATTAAAAAGCAAGACAAAGGAGGAGGAGGGGGTTGGGGGGGGGGGGGCATGATGGTAAAAAGCATGCAATTTTGTTCTTTTGTTAAGCTTCTCAATACACGTGACGTTATTCAGGGGTCGCTGCGCTTTCCTGCCTCGTCTCTTTTTCACTCTATGCCTCCTTGAAATAAACTGTCACCTCTTCAACCTGTCGAAAATGGGGTTTGAAGTTCAACAGACGTCCACATTCAATGCATAATAGATAACATTCATTAAATGTTTGATACCTATCTTCTACCACCTCACAGTCCCTGCTCAGTAAGACAATTCAGTAGAAACAAAAGAATAATGCAGAGACATTAAACTGTATACAGCTGTATACTGATCTGTGAAGAATGCATGATACCGTGTTAAACCACACGGACACAGTTATGGGTGGTGACTTTATGTGGAACTGTACAAAAATCAATTTGCCGCAGAGGTCGGAGGTGTTTAGGACACAGGTGGAAACAGGTACAGATGAGGGGCAAAGCTACTGGGAACCAGAGGAGGAGCCGTGGCTGCCCTGTCCAGGGTAGCTGCCATACTGGCTGTAGTACTGGTTCCACTGGTTCTGATTCTGGTAGTACTGCTGCCACTGCTGAGCATACTGGAGGGTAGAGAGAAAAACAACGGTGAGAACGTTCAGAGTTTCCAGACAATTTCTAATTTGTCCAATTACAGATTCAATAAGAACCAATACACGTCTCTAGCTTGTTAGTGTTTTGCTGCATTAATGCATAGTGCGTCTGTGAGCAGTGCTATTTGCTGCATGTGTCCAAGAAATGAACATGAGAGCGAAGTTTGTGTGTCAGTACATGAACCTGTGCTCCCATCATACAGTAGATTGAATGGATGTAACATAATAAACAAAACTGTTTTCCCTTCACGCTGTTCCAGCATTTCCATTTTTGGCATCAGGTCTTTTACTTTCAGAAAAACCCTCCCTCCCTCAGCACCTGTTGGCTGATGATCACCTGTTGGTCACAGTTAAAGAGGATGTTCACCAGTACCTGCTGATATTGCTGGTTGTAGCTCTGTGTTGGCTGCTGCTGTGGCTGTGGCTGCTGCTGCGCTTGCTGCTGCTGCTGCTGCTGCTGCGCTTGCTGCTGTGGCTGTTGCTGGTGGTGGTTGTAGGTCTGTGCAGTGGCCGGTGTCTGGCTGTAGCTCTGGCTGTAGCCGGGGTACTGACTGTAGTTGCCGTAGTAATTCTGGTTGTAGCTGCCTTGCTGGTACCCTGGACTGTAGCTCTGGCTGTAGCCCTGGTGGTGGAACAAGATGTTTGAAGAGATTAATTTAATACGTTTGTCTTTTTATCATTTTAACATCTCTCAACGTTCATACTGCCAAGGAGGCGATGGTAAATACCTGGTTGTATCCTGCCCCCTTGTAAGGAGCCGGGCGATTGTAGCTTGCTCCCGACGGCTGGCTGCGGCTGTATCCACTGCGTGAATCAGACCCTCCGTCACGGTAGCTGTTGCCCCAACGACTTTGGTTATAGCTGCCTCGGTTATAGCCTGCCATGAACACATATAATGTTAAAACAGTAATATACAGTATAATGCACACAATAACCTTGTTACTACAAAAATCAGAGCTTAGCCTTTAAACACCTAGAAAAGCTGTAACCGTCGTACGAGGTGATCATCTTACAGAAGCAGGTGATTTGAATTGAAACAATGTCATGGTCGTAAGTGATCAGAGACAAAAGGGACGTAGTGCTCACTTCCTCTGTAGCCACTGCCTCCATCTCCACTGCGGTTCTGGTAGCTGCCGCGGGATCCTTCACGGTTATCATACCGCTGGAAGCTGCCGCCACTGGCGCCACGGCCGCGGAACCCGCCCTGCCTGTTGTCGAAGCGTTTCTCAGGGGGCGGGCCGGCCTTGCGGCCCTCCTCATTGTACTGCTTCATCAGCTTGTCAGCCTCCTCTTGCGGCAGCTCAATGTGATTCACCGCCTCCAGGAAGTCGCAAGCCTCAGGGAGAGTGAAGTTGGCTTGGAGAGTGACAGAGGTGACCACAGGAGGAGAGAGAGAGCCCATCCAGCAAGAGACGGATGGAGAGAGGAGGAGAGAGAAAGAGAGGGGTGGGGGGGGGAGAGGGGGGGATGTAGTGAAGACCAGAGCAGCCACACCACCGGAAAACAAAAGGAAAAATAATTAGTACCATACAGGGTCAGTGGGAATCATAAAGAAAGTACGAGCAAATAGATGAAAGCAGAGGGCGGGGTAAAGGTAACAAACATTACCTCCAGGGGAACATGGAGGAAACATTTGTTTAAGCAGACACGGGGGAAGGGGGGGGGAGGAGACATCGGAGGAGGTGGGGAGGGGCACAAGGGGGACAACTAGAGGGTCGGTGAGAAGAGGGAACAGCACTGCAAACCGAGGACAGCTGATGTAACGCTTTATTACAAATTAACTTCCAACAACTCGAGCATGTGACTGCTCGTTGGTTTGCCGTTTGGAGATATTGTTTTTCAGGGGAAGCCCGGGTGTGCAACGGGATCTCTACGGCTACAGGAGCTCAGCGAGGCCAGAGTCTCAGTTTGCAGTGCATCAGAGGTAAGCTGAATGGCAGGTGGCAGATTGAGGGCAAAAGTAAGAATTAAATTCATGTGGGCTGTTTTTTTTTTATAATGTCCAGTTCTGATATCTGGCCAACGGCTATGATAGGGGGGAGGGGGAGGGAGGGGTAGGGGACATCTTCCAAGTTTGATTTTAAAGACAACACATAGAAAAAGTAAAAAAGTAGATCTGGTGTTTTGTTGTTTCCACAGCATTCCTACCTTTCATTTCTAAAACAGCATGATCGGGCACATCCTTCCCCTGCTCATTGGTTTGCTTTAATGTTCGTTCTTTTAAATCCTCGTCCGTGGGACAAATTACAATAGCCTTGCGTTGAAAACCTTCAAAAGGACGCATTTTTCGTCTCCTTGCTGATCCATATACATTTGTCTAGCAATGGTGACAAGAAAGAAGTAGAAGCTTGTTTGTTATTGTTTACTTGTAAAGGCTTTCCACTGGAAGGAAGCTGGAACCCTGCAATAATGAAGTGAGAGAGGTTTGGCTCGGATGTCAAGTCTACGGTTTTTTCTCGAGTGCTAACGGCCTCTCGTCACTCCACTGACTTACCTGCGCGTCCGTGGGTCCAGGCTCCGGTGACTTCTGGTGGACATTCACTTTGGACATAGAGGGACCCAAAAATATCTGAACTGGCTACACTGCACCTTTCCTCAGTTATTTAACATTAACATATGCAGATACTGATCAATCAATATTTAAACTGTATCTCTCTTCATCTCCTGACACTGTGCTGCCTTTAAACATCTTTTACATATAGTTGGAGTTATAACGCAATTCTACTTGGAGCAATCGTTGCCACACAAGGTGACCAGCGAATGAAACCCAAACTATTCAGCATTTTCACGACAGAACAGAGTAAATGCAAAGTTAGGATGATGCAACATGCAATGTTTTCCAAATGTGTCGTGCAGTTTCCATTAATCACTAAAATGTATATAAAATAGTAAAACCTAAACCGCCATGTCTCCTTAATAAAGAGGTAATGCATTACTACCATAAACTTCAAACCCACATGAGGTTTTTACAGCCCATTGTTTTTTGTGAGGCCACAATTTTAAATAACTCCTAATAACGTAATGAAAATATCATTCACGCAGCAAGTTCACACTTTGCTTTAAGATTAAAATCTGAAACCGCTTCCATTACTTCCAGATAACAAACTTGCATTCAACTAATTTATAGATTGAATTAATTCAAACCAATACAGATCAACGACGAACATGCAGAGGATCAGAATAAACTGAGCATCATCCTGCATTGTGTTATTTAAACAGACAATGTGCTCTCAGCAGCAGTCACACACTTTACTACTCAACAGCAAAGCAACTCTAAATACCAGCTGCAAATAACTGCTCAACAACAACCAGCTGTTTCTACACTGACCATCATGACACCACAGCAGTTATGAGTAAGATTAATGTTAATGTCAGAATAATATATATGTATATAAATGTATGTCTATATGTTCGAACAATCAGTAAGCAAGATACCAAATAGTTTTAAAACTGAAACTACAGAAACATGCTACCCATAGAAATACCTCCAGGACCGGTGCTCCAGCACAGCAGATGGCGCTAATGCACCTTGACGTTACTTCCCAGCTGCCAATAAACCGAACAATGAAGAATAACTTTCTATTCTGCCGGGTCCCTCAAAACACTTACCTTGACTTACCTCATCTTCATACGGACTCTAGTCCCAGTCAAGAACACAACAGAGACAGAAATAACCCACCTGCGCGTACTCACAGTGTCCAATGAAAACCCAGCGTCCATTAAAGACCCACCTACCTTTTTACACATTCGCTGATATGGATCTGAAAACCTAGAGGCCGTTATTCATTACTTACCTTCGGAGTCAATTAATTAAAACACACACTCAAAAGCTCCATGTATCTCGCTCAAAAATAGCTTTTAAAAAAGCTATCAACTCTGTCTTAGTAAAATTAGCAACAGAAGGTGTTTTTCTTACTCACCAGTCAGAGCTTACTTGTTTCTCAACATCTTTACATAGTCATGGTTTACTTGTACATTGTTGAAATTCACAAGACAAACAGTACTGTATTATGGCAAGAAATAGCAAGTGCAAATATACGGAGGGATGAAAACATGAAATATTCTGTCACTTATGAGAGCCATTAATCAGTTTTCCTTAACAATGCATGACAAGCAAGTGACAAGAGGGTGATCAATGCATCTTCTACTCTATAATACACAGAGCCACCCTGAAAGATAAATAAATATTCCATTAGAGAGATTGAACATCAGGGCACATTGACTATGGCGAGAATCAGAGCAGAGTGTGGGTGGGATGGCAGTACCTGGTCAAGGATGTAGTTGCGTCTCTTGCGGGCGGCGATCTCGATCAGCCTGTTCAGACACTGGGTGGCCTGCTGGATCAGGATGTCCCAGCGGCCGGCGTAGTTCTTTTGGCGGCGTAGGCCCATGACCTGGGGGACAAACGGACAAACGGACAAGTGGCAGTGAAGAGACTATTCAGCAGTTTGTGTGTGTGTTGTTCGGGCGGCGGCTCAAACCGACCTTCATCTTGTCCATGATGGCGTTTGTGCCCAGAATGTTGTACTTCTTCTCTGGGTTGGTCTGGGCATGCTTGATTGCCCAGGTAGTCTTTCCACAGGCAGGAAGGCCAACCATCATCAAAATCTGGAAACAGGCGACGGAAGAAATTAAATAAGTGAGTTAAATCCAGTTCCTATTAAAATCTACTGTGTGTAATATTGTCAAATGATTTTCAAATGCATTCTTCTTTTCAGTGCTGGCCTACCTCGCAGTCAGATTTACTGGCAGGTCCCTTAGTGCCTCGGATTTTGTCCTCCATCCCCAGATTGTGAATGTAGGTGTATCCCTCTGGTGCGGGGAAGTAAGGCTCCGGCTTCTGTCCAAAGTTGAACTCAACAGCACAATTCTTCACCAGCACATGAGGGAACAGGGCACGACCTGCCAGCTCCTCCTTGGTTGTCTTAAAAGCCACACCCAACGCCACTCCATTCTTTGAATATGTCATCTCCACCCCTTCACTCCCGTCAAAGTCCTACAATGACAGCAAAACAATATTTAAAACCAGTATACCAAAGACGAATTACTCAAATTATAAGATCAGTGAACCAAAAAGAGTTATACGGTGATAAAACAAAATGAAATAGTTGAATTGCTGTTGCCATAACTTACAATGTAACAGCCGATGACGTCGTTTTCACCAAACTTCTCCCCGTAGTCTGCAAACTTACAGTCTTCTGATTTCTTTCCTGTTCCTCCGTATCCATAGGAAAAGGCCTCCTCACCTAAAACATGAAAAAATGCAGCGTTTCTATTGAAGAACACAGATCTCAGATACTGCCAATTCATTCATCCATTCCCCCAAAAAAATATCAATTGTTGGGAGCGTTGCTTCACTCACCAAGCTGAGTGCTGCAGTGGTTGAGGGACCATCCGATTCTGACCACATGGGGATCCGGCTCACTACTGGGAAGGTGCTTCACCGGAATCTCCTCATTGATCTGAAGAATTGAGAGAAAGCTCCGGTCAAACAAAAGCCAAGAGACGACTTTCAGGAAATATTTGATACAATAAACATGGAACGAGTCACGCAACTACAACGGTAGCCAACAATCTTTAATGCGTTTACTTCTTGTTGTGATTGAGTTCATGGTCACAACAGTTTGTAATATTTTCCTGATTCATTTGTATAATAATGACTGGCCAACCATGTTAGTTTCAGATAGCTCACTGTATGCAAATAGGAGAAACCAACAAAAGAAGCTCCTCATTCACCATTTACAAAATACAGCAAGCCTTGTGCATCAAGGACCATTTTTCATGTGTGGAGATGATATGCAGAAAGGGATTCATTTCAATTCTCTAGCTCCATTTGAGTATTTTTATCAGTCAAGTTTGAAACCAGCTAGTTACTTGAGGAAGATATTCATTCTGTCCATATTACCTTCATCTCGTAACACACACGACCCTGGGTGACACCATGGGAAGCTCGTGCTCCGGCCCACAGGTAAGCAAAGCCTTCGATGGTCAATGGGTATCCGCTGTAGCGATCTCTGGACACTTTGAAGTGCAGATCACAGTTGTCTGAAAAGAAGCCAAAATTTAGTTGCATAATAAATGTACTGCTGTAAAGTGAATGAGTTGTCTAAGCTCAAAGGTGTGAATGAAGCCTCCTGTTCACATACAATCTAGAGTTACTTTGTCAAGGAATCATTGTCAGAGGAAGAGAAGAGAGAGAGTTTCATAGAGCGGTGAGATCAGATCACCCGCTACACATGTTAACACCAGGTATCAAGACAGATCTCATGTTTACTTACATGTGTCAATGGTAACAAGAGTGTCATCTATGATCTCCTCCTCGTCTTCAGCCGGAGGTTGTGGTGTGCGAGATCTGTACAATCACAGAGGATGATGTTAACAGCCACTTTCATTACACGTATTTCACGTGTTCTGCTGTTGATTCTCAGGTACTTTTGTGGTAATTCATAACAGCAGGTAGCCTCGATTTAAAATATCACAATTGATGATGCACATACCTCTTGTCCTCTCGGTGCTCGTAATAGCCGTAGCCCCTGCTCTCCTCATGTGGTCTCTTGCGGCTGTGCTCTCTGCCTCGATCGGATTCCACTTTGACTTCGTCGACCTGGGCAGCGTCACCTTCGTCTCGTTTCTTTTCCGTCTCTTGGTTTTCCTGCTGTCTGTCTCCAACAGGCTCGGCGTCCTCTTCTGTTTTGATCTCCACCTTTACTTCTGAAGTTATAAATGAACAATGAAAGTGAGCTACTTGTTCAGTGTTACTACAATAATTTGCAACTAGAAAATCTTATATGCAGTAAGTAACATTTTGTCGCGTTTTTGGTGGCAAAGCAGTAAAGAGATGTTTCCAATGTGTTGCCATCGTGTCTTTGGGCTACACACTGAAACTAAATCAATAAATCCCTAGAGATGAGTTCAAACATGTGCACAGGTGAATAGTGTGTTGGGTCTTTGTATTAACTGAGCATGAGGCTGTTATATTTCTTTGCAGAACTGCAGTTTGATTTTGGCTACACCAACCAGTTTTTAATTAACCGTCTGAATTTCTAAAAAGGATTCTGCTACATCTGACACTGTTAATATGCAGCTGTGGGTTAAGTGGTCATCTGTATTTGACCCATCGTAATAATGCAGAAGTAGGCAACCGCAGGGCAGCGCAAACTGTATACCAACTTTAACTAAGTTAACCTTTTTTATTATCCATCTTCACTACCATGGTGGTGAATATTACGTCTTATTTAGTTTAATTAACGAACATTAAAAGTTCAAGTGAAGTTCTCAGTCCCACATGATGCACATAAAGCAAAACTGTCGCCGATAAATCACCTTGTTTGTTCTCAGATTTCTCCCCTGATTCAGGAACAGGTTCGGTCGTTTCCTCCGACATCGTGTCAGCTTTGTGTATATCGACATCTGCTGTGAAGTCAGGCATGCTGTGGCCCGAGTCTGATGCTGGTTGACTTGCGTAGGGCTCGCCGTCCGCCTCCTCTTCCTCGTAATAACCGCCTGAATCTCTTCCCTCATCTTCCTCTTCAAGGGCAGCATCGTCAGCTTCAGCCAGTCGATCTCCATCATCAACCCCATCATCTCCATCATCAACCCCATCGTCAGCCACATCTTCTGGATCATCACGTCCATCATCTGCATCAACACGTCCATCATCTGCATCAACAAGTCCATCATCTGCATCAAAACGCACTTCATCTGCATCAACACGCCCATCATCTGGATCATCAGACCCATCATCTAGATCAACACGTCCATCATCTGCATCATCCTCCCCATCATCTGCATCATCACCCAAATCCTCTACTGCATCTGCGAACCAAAAGGGAGATTCAAAACGTTTAGGTCTCACTCAAGAACATAACGATGCACTCTTCCCCTTTCCTTATCTGCAAGTGTATTCTCACAGACACAAATCCACACATAGAAGGGGCAGTCACTTGTAAAATACATGAATAACCTGCCAACAGGTTGTATGGGTTCAAAAGAAAAAGCCAAGTTCACTTTGCAGTTTATTTAAAACTATAAATTGAGAGTCGTGTATGTGACTGTAAAAGAGCCGGGAACATGATAACTGCTGTGAAAGCAGAATTAAGTGCATTGAGGTAATTAATACAGACATTAATTATGTACAGTTAAGATGAATGGAGAATATATGTACAGGACCAGGTAGCAGCAGATGAATAAAAAGTGTAGTGGTGAATACTTAAACATAAATATATATATATATATATATATATATATATATTAATATCCAAACTGCTGTATTACCTCTTTTCTCTATTTTTAACAGGGGGAAACTTTCACAATATGTCCTGATATTTATGTACTATTTTTGTATTCTACTTCACTGCTATATACTTTATAACATTTCTATACAAACCACTACAGTAGAACGTGTATACAATGTGCATACTTTATTTAATCTGTACTCTATTGCATCTTTTATTATCTTATCATTCAGAACATTTCTGCTGCTGCATCAATTGCATGTTTGATTATTATTATTTCAATCCCCCCGTCTTATTGAAAGCAACAGACCCCTTTAGAGGAACTTATTTACTCGGGCGTACCTGGTTCATCTTGGGCATCCTCTCCATCTTCGTCGCCGTCGGCCTGGAAGTCCCGGCCGAAGTTGCCCGCCTGCTCCCCGGGCTCCGCAGCATCATCCCGGCTGTCCGCCTCCAGCGCGGAACTGAGCCGCTCCACCAGGTCCGCCTTCAGGCCTCTGGTCTCCAGGCCGCGGCGTGCGAGCTCCTCTTTCAGCTCGTTCACCTTCAATTTCTTCACGTCAACACTCATCGTGTTTTCGGGCGTTTCTGGTTTGTAAGTTAATATCTAGTAGAGTAAATAGAAAGGGGGGGGGGGAGCGGTCATGCAGAGCTAACAACACCCGCGTCTTTGCTAACTTTCAAATCGATATCTGTTGCGCGGCAGTCTGGAGCCTAAACAGGCTACGTTAGCCGGTTAGCTAGGCTATCAGCGGTGGAGGAGCACAACAACCAACACACACCCCTGTTCTCCCACAGACACACAAGCAGTTTAAATCTCACCTCCACCGTGAGTGAGTAAACACGCAGACACACACAACAGCAAATCAACAGTTTGTTTGGGCTGCGGTTTGTTTTTGTTTTGCTAACCCTAACCCCCACCCCCGGTTGCCGCTACGATGCTAACGCTGCTAGCCCTCCTGAGGTAAGCTAACGCCCGGCCAACGGCTTTGCAGGATACGTAGCTTTGAGCGTAAAAGTAGAAACTCACGCGGCGATGGTTGTTCTACTTGATCGATCGGGGGCCGCGGGGCTCACACGTTTCCCGGGTTGTGTTTTAACGGCGTCGCGGTGCAGAATAAAAGCAGGAATCGGGTCGCGGCCTACCTCCTCTCTCGCCAGGCGCGCGGGTCAGCAGCGGTAGATGTGTGAGAGGGTCGCACAGCGTCCCCTAGCGGCGGCAGCTCATACCGGACATTAGCGCGAAACCTGCGCGCGCACACTACCATATACACACACACACACACACGTGTATTATGCTACTTTTTATCTTTCGTGTATTTATGTTACTTTTATAAATATTCGTCGAACGAGCTAATGTATTTGCTAACTTTTGTTTGCGAGGCGACAACATGAGTTTCAGCTGGTTTTGGTTTCTTCGGAACTTGTATTAACTCCGGAAGTGGTGTGATGTTTACCTTCAAGGCATTCTGGGTAATGTAGTTTTTTAAACACAACAGACTTTTTATCTTCTTGCTTCTTACCCTTTTTATTTTATTTTTAATGGATTAGTCTAAATTCACCTCTTTCGAACATGGTTAACAAGATCCTCCTCATGGTTATTCACTGCAGTAAATAGACAGAGCCCAAACCCTCCGTTGGATGAGGTGTAATCATCATTAATAATTAGTATTATTTAGATAATGCACTGTTGTAAAGCAGGAGAGTATCTATGAGACAATTTCATAAAGTTTATATATAATGGTATTTAACAGGATCAGATAAGGTCCTTTATTAGTCCCACATGCCGTCAGGTTCCTAAACCGTCAACTCATGACTAACAACCATCTGCATGTACTTTATTTGGAATAATGTGAATCATAACTATTCACAAACACACACACACTCTGTACCGTTAGTTATTTCAGTTGCTACGAATGCCTTACTAAACTTCTGAATGTTTGTAGTTTTTTGTTTTGTATTGTATTTCTACTTTATTATGGTAAGATCTTTCTACCTTTCTTTTATTTTAATTTAACTTTTGCATTGCTGAGCTGACTGGTTTCTTCTTGTCCAACATCCTACATGGTACTGTTGACCCTGTTTTAACCTGCATGTGACAAATAAACATGGAAACATGATGGGCAATAATAGAGAAGCCGGAGTCAAAACTAGGCCTTAGTCAGCAGTAATAAGTAACATGCTATTCTTAAGTGTAAGGATAATAATACTTAGGTGTAAAGAAATAGAGAATGTGAATGGAAAATAAAATAATACATCGTGTATAAAAAAAAGTGTGAGAATATGTACAGGGAATGGATTGTACAAGGGGCATTTTAGTGGTGGAGAATCGAGTCGATACACACTGAATCTTTGTTTTATTGCCCATTTTTTGTAGACATCTAGTAACTGACTACAAATGGTATGTCATACAGTTTGTTTGGCTAAGTGTTTCCAAATACTTGTCAAGGCTAACAGACAGAGCACGTAGGATGCACCTTGTACAGATTGTTGAGTTGTAAATACGTGCTGTACAAATACAATTTGACAAATTGCTTTTAATGTGGCACCATCCCCCTATACAGACAGCATATCATTTTATTTGACACCTTCAATTTACAGTTGTCATCATACCCAGTGTACACAAACCAGCCAAGGGATTCAGAGTAAATACAACGTGATATGTGAACATGAAACTTTAGGGGAAGATACTGTCAAAAATAAACCACTGATGTGACCCAGAGTCTCAAATGAAGCCAATAGAGCATACAAATCTGTGTTTACTTAGAGGTTCTGGTGCATGACAATCACTGAAATAAAAGGTTTTATGCTGAATTTGTCATCAAATATATTAGCTTTAGGGTCACTTCCTCTTTTAATCTTTATATACAGTTAAGTCTTATTATGAACATGCAAGATGAACCACAGAAAAACACTATGAATATCATAGCAATCCCCCTTTAAAAACCAGGCTCAAAACTTGAGCCAATGATAGAATCCGCAGGGCACTGAAATGCTCATGTCAACCTCCTCACCCTAAGTTACGGGTGTAGAGGACAGTGTGTGAAGCAGGGTTGTCTTCAGGTTGTACACATGGCTGTACTAAGTTGGTGCAATTATTCCTTCACACACAGATCAACAGAAAGTGCCATTATATCTAGCAAATGACTTATTTAATCACTTATTTGGAGTAGGAAAGGACACCAGCTGCCTGTTGAACTCTCTCAGGCGAGCATCCATAGTCTCTGTGGTCAGTGAGAGTTCTGCTAGTTGAGTCTGTAGGCTTGTGATGGTCTCAGTCAGCTCCTCCTCTTTGCGGCGAGAATTAGCGGCCTGCCTGCTGTACTCCAGCACCATGCATCCAGTGCCGATGAGGAAGATGATGGCCTCTCCCAGCAACTCTGCACCCAGCTCTGCAGCCATTTCCTCATTCAGCGGCTTAATGGTGGAGCCCCGGAAGCCCATGATCCGCATCTTGGTTCTCATCTCGACCCAGTGGTAAACTGTGAGGGAAATGAACATACAGTACACAAGCACATGGAAGTTAGGCTTTCAATAAAAGACTTGGTTTCCCAAATAAGCAGGTTGTATTTGTATTTTCCTTTGATTTACAGTTATTTCTAGTAAAGTTTAAGGTTAAACTGTAAAATATTAAGTCCAAGGGAGGAACCTAAATAGGAGTAATGAGTGAAAACACAATACAATGCAATTTAATGCATAAAAACGTACAATATGAAAACCAGTGCAGATTCTATATTTATTTTTGTTGGTCTTTTGCAATGTTTTGTGTGAATAATAGAAATGTCTATGAAAATCAATGGTAATTATTAAGAGCTAGAGAGACTTTTTTGCTTAAAGTTCTAGGAGACAATAAAGAATATATATATTTACATTATTTATATATTTACTACAAATATCTATGCATCTACTTTGATGAGAAACTGACCTTTAAAGTCCATGTTGATATGTTGTTGTCTGACATGAGACTTTATTTTTAAGATCAATTCATGCTTCCCTTTGTTTTATATGCAATTCCTCTTGCATTCATTCATGAGCCGTCACACGTTCTGTCCTCTGAATTTGACTGCTCACCTTTAGGCAGACGTGACAGAGTCTAAAAGTGTAAGAACAACCGCCTCAAGCTCTCATTCATCCCAACGTCCATCACATCACTCAATAAGGAAACAGGTTGATTCCGTCATGTATCTCAATAACCTTTGCACATTGTCTGGCACATTGTGAACACTTGTTGTTTTTTTTACCTTTGTGTACAAAGCTGTTTTACAAAAGCAGTAAAGCACCCCACCGCCCCTCTGACTTGCTGTCCTCATCATTTTACCGGATCATTACTATGGCTCGGCCTGGAGGTGCCACACTGAGCTGGGAAAATCTGTTTGTTCTTCCTGTTTTCCACACACTTAGACTTTAACAGAACTTCAGGCTGACTTCATTAATACCACTGAGGCCATTTCTGGGGTTTAATTGTCAATACTATAAATTTTAACTGTTGTTTTTCTCCATTTTATAACTGTTCACCATTTGTATTTATTTACTTTTCAACAGTGTTAGTTTTAATTAATTCGTAACTTGTTTGAATTGGTAAAAACACGCATTATGTTATTGCTGTTTGGATCTCAATGCATCTTATTCCCTGTATAGCAGATAGTGTTAATAACATGATGTGTTTAGCTCCAACAGCCATTTTCTTAGTTTTTTATATATATATATAAATAATCAGGGCACAGTGGCAGAACTATAACATGTCCTCCTGGTAGGACAAAATGAACATGTCCTCCTGGTAGAACACAATGAACATGTCCTCCTGGTAGGACACAGTGAACATGACCTGAGGTAAAGACACTTCCTATCCTGATAAAATTACTTCTATTCACCCTGTTCAATGACAGACAAGAACCGCCCTCTTCAAAGCTACCCTCGTTGCTATTGGTCAGACACTTGGACCCCTGAACATGATTGGATAAACGGTCATAACCCGTGCCCTGTCATTGGACGTTCCGGCCCTGCCCGAGCCGACCCACCTTCCGGGACTCGGACACGGAGCTAGCGGTCATTAGCAGCCGTTAGCCCGGTGTACTCACTCTGGGCCGGCGGCAGGCAGATGTAGCTTTTAAAGAACTCGCTCCTCCGGGCTCCGGCTTTGATCCGGTTCGCCACCGGCTTGCTCATCTGCCTAACTCCCAGGTAGAGGAGCTTGGCGATGGGGAAGGCACCGACGACCATCTTGGCGGAAACGGTTCACCGTCTTCTTCTCTGGGGTTTATCGGAGGGGCTGGCCAAAAAGCGAGTAGACACGCTACCGCCACCAAGTGGTAGTGTGTGGATAGTTTTATACTGACAAACTGAATTGTTTTCTGGATCTAGGAAATAAAACGATAACAGTAAAGATTACAATATTATTTTCTTTGATAGCAATTAAAACAACTTGCAAGTTACTTTTATCTAAGATATAAGCTAAAATATAAATAAGCAAATAAAGAAACAAAAACCAAACAAAATTTGGTTAACGTTTTGAGCATGTTAACCCCTCAAAGAGCCAATTAATTTACCTGAAAAAAATAAAATAACATAATAATAATAATGAAAAAAATTGTATTATTATATAATAAAAAAAAATTGTACTAGCATCAAATGACTAATAGTAAAAAAAAAAAATAAGAAGAATAAACATGATAATAAGAGCAAATTAAGTTTTAAAGTTGCTGTTGTTTTATACGAGCTCATAAAATGCGTTTTTACCTGTAGTGACAGTAAGTGTTTTTTTCATGCGGTGTTTCCTCTTCTGTAACAGGAAGTCCCGGGATGCGCTAGCTATATATATCTATGGCGCTCGCAGCCCGAGTTGTGTTTAAAAGAGTACAACACTACCATCCGGTGGACAAATGCGGAAACTGTAGAAACAGTCTGTCTCTAACAATTACTATAATAACAATAATATCTAGGTCCTAGAGTTAAACTGCAATTAAGACAATGGAGGGAAGAAGGTGAGAAGATCAGGTTACACAATATGAAATATAAAGTTCATCTGATTCATTAAGATGTAGCCAGATGCGTGCGCACTCCCTGCCGCTGCGGGGCGCTCTACCGAGCCCTATTTAATGAGGCAGCAGTGTTGGGCTCGCAGTGAGAGTGACAGCCTCGGCTACCGCTAGGGAGATCCCTCCTTCCGGGTGGCCTAACCCCAACCTAACCCGACTATAATTCGGCATTTGTCGTATAGTTATAGAAAAATTGGCGGACGCACGCAAGCCGCCAGAGGGCACGAAAGGGGCGTGTTGCGTGTCTTGCGTGCGTGCGTACAACCCGACTATAATTCGGCCTTTAAGGGCCTGTTCACTATTAGAAGTATCTTTGTCTCCACTGACTCCACGTTACACCTTCACGGCACGTGAGGGAACACGTCGGGGGGACGCCCGTATTTTAAAGTTACATTTTAACCCCATTTATATTGTGTTTATATAGTTTTGTATGCGGGTTATCTTTTATTGTTGTTTTAACTTGTTTTTAAACCTTGACTTGTTTTAATGTTTTTATTGTGGGCAGGTGCTGTGGCCCGGAGGCGGAGACCCAATTCCTGGTGGTGGGAGTTCTTCACGACCCGTTTTGTTTGGTTTGCTGTGTCACGGGTGGTTTGCTTTATTAATCCCTCCCCCGTTTGTTTGCTTCTCGTCGCCGCGGTAAGTCCCAGCCCTGTCCAGTGGTCAAGTATTTTAATTCAAGTGTTTGGTGTGTTTTTGTGTGCTTATTGTGTCTTTGGTGATATGTATTTGATTTATTAAAGTAATTCTCTATTAATTTAAAAACGTGTCTTGCCCCAGTGATTCCAAGAACCTGTGCTGTCGCACGTAGTATATATTCATATTCCTGGAGGTGAAACTCCTCAGGTGGCGTTGTGGCAACTATCAATATCCCCGCTTTCTCTCACGCTACAAAGACATTTGAGAACAGTAAATCTGCAATGTTCAGCACCTGCTCTGAATCTAGAGTCAAAAGGTAAAGAGTTAAAAATGATTTCCTTGAATTAAAAGAGAAATCCAGTTTTTTTTTTTTTTTTTTATTAAATCCAACACAGGCTCTAATTTACAATTTTTATAATTTATTTCTTCGGAACTTGGATCACTCCGGAAGTCGTGTGATGTTTACCTCAAGACATTGTGAGTAATGTAGTTTTTGCAAAACACAGCTTTTTCACTTCTTGCTTCTTACACTTTGTTTTATTTTGTGTGGATTGTTCTAAATTGATCTGTTTTGTCGATGGTTAACATGATCATCCTCGTGGTTGTGATGGTCTCAGTCAGCTCCTCCTCTTTGAGGCGAGTATTAGCAGCCTGCCTGCTGTACTCCAGCACCACGCATCCAGTGCCGATGAGGAAGATGATGGCCTCTCCCAGCAACTCTGCACCCAGCTCCACAGCCTTGTCCTCATTCAGCGGCTTAATGGTGGAGCCCCGGAAGCCCATGATCCTCATCTTGGTTCTCATCTCGACCCAGTGGTAAACTGTGAGGAAAATGAACATACAGTACACAAGCATATGGAAGTTAGGCTTTCAATAAAAAAATACTTCGGTTGCTCAAATGTGCTGAATGATACACCTGCAAATACATTTACTAAGACCGTTGTCTGTTGCAATGTTTTGTGTGAATAATAGAAATGTCTATGAAAATCATTGGTAATTATTTAGAGCAAGAGGTTGTTTTGCTTAAAGTTCTAGGAGATGTTAAAGAATATATATTTACATTAGTTATATATCTATGGTGATGTTATTTATGGAAACTCAGCAAGCTCCAGCCTAAAACCTCTACATGCAATTCCTCTTGCATTCATTCATGAGCCGTCACACGTTCTGTCCTTTGAATATGACCGCTCACCTTTAGGCAGACGTGACCGAGTCTAGAAGTGTAAGAACAACCGCCTCAAGCTCTCATTCATCCCAACCCCACACCACTTAATAAGCACATTGTCGGGCACATTATAAACACTTGTTTATTTACCTTTGTGTACAAAGCTGTTTTACAAAAGCAGTAAAGCACCCCACCTCTCTGACTTGCTATCATCATTTTACCAAATCACTACCATGGCTCAGCCTGCAGGTGCCAAAGATCCACACTGAGCTTAGAAGATCTCCTTGTTCTTACTGTTTTCCACACACTGAGACTTTAACAGATCTTCAGGCTGACTTCATTATTACCATTGAGGCCCTTTCTGGGGATTAATTGTCAATACTATCAAATGTAACTGTTGTTGGTCTCAATTTGATTAATGCTTTCACTATCTTTATTCATTTACTCTTCAACAGTGTTACTTTTAATTCATTCTTAACTTATTTGAAATGTTATAACCATGTATTATGTTATTGCTGTTTGGATTTCAAGCAGCCGTTATCCCGGTGTACTCACTCTGGGCCGGCGGCAGGCAGATGTAGCTTTTAAAGAACTCGCTCCTCCGGGCTCCGGCTTTGATCCGGTTCGCCACCGGCTTGCTCATCTGCCTCACTCCCAGGGAGAGGAGCTTGGCGATGGGGAAGGGACCGACGACCATCTTGGAGGAAACTGTTCACCGTCTTCTTCTCTGGGGTTTATCGGAGGGTCTGGCAAAGAGTGGTAGTGGTAGGGTGTGGATCATAAAGTTTTATACTGACACACAATCAAACTGAATTGTTTTCTGGATCTAGGAAACAAAACGATAACAGTAAAGATTAAAATATGATTTTCTTTGATAGCACTTAAAAAAACGTTCAAGTTACTTTTAACTAAGATATAATCTCAAATATAAATAAGCAAATAAAGAAACAAAATTCTGCAAACTTTGGTTAACATTTTGAGCATGTTAACCCCTCAAAGAGCCAATTCATTTACCAGAAAAAATAAAATAACAATATAATAAAATATCTATTAGCACCAAATGATGAATAGTGAAAAACAATACAACAATACAGTAAGAAGGAGAAACACGATAATAAGAACAAATTAAGTTTTAAAGTCGCTGTTGTTTTATATGAGCTCATAAAATGTGTTCTTACCTATAGTGGCAGTAAGTGATGTTTTCATGCGGTGTTTCCTCTAACAATTACTATAATAACAATAAAGACATTTTGAGAACAGTATATGAATCTAGGTAGATAAAAAGAAAAAAGTTAAAAACCTTGAAAACCTCAAAAAAGAATGAAGTGAAGTGAAAGAATGAATAAAGTGCGGTTAAGTGTATTACACTTATACAGAACCCCACCTCTCTGCTATCATCATTTTACCCGATCACTATATGATATGAGTGATATGAGTCCACGAACTGACTATGTGGGCGACTAATTCCGAAGCTGGTTTCAGTGACAGCAATACTGATTACATACTGATGACAGTATGACAGCCGCACATACTGAAACTAGCGTCGGAATATGTGTGCGGAAGTCACACTGTTGGACCGCACAGACAATCCCACACACACACACACACACACACACACACACACACACACACACACACACACACACACACACACCTTAGACAGTGGGATGGGGGACACATTCAGGTGTGTGTTGTCACTCCGTGGAGTCGAACCAGAGACCACCGTCGGATTTTCTGCCCGTAGTCCAACTTTCTGCCACTAGTCCACCGCCTCCCTCTACTTCATTGCCTTCAGCAACTACATGAGAGATTTGATACCAAATCCAGAGAAACCTTTGTCTCATGAGATGTCTGCTGAACAGTGGTGGGATGTAACAAAGTTTTTTTACTTGGTTAATGTACTTAAGTACATTTTTACGTATCTGTACTTTACTTTAGTAAAAATAATAGTGCATACATAGTTACATTTTTCAGCTATTATCTATACTTTTACTCCACTACATTTCTACAATATATGGAAATGTATTGCTGTTTTGGAAGTTTAAACGCCCACACACACGTGTCCTTACACCACAAAAAGACGTTTAGGATTATGTTTATAATAATGACAACAAGTAACGAAATAACCACAAACCTTGTGCCTTTATCAGCCATGTGTTAAACAACTAAAAGTAATGCTTTTTCATGCAACAACGAGGCACAATTAGCGATCTTTTCCATTTTTCAGGAACTACCTTTTCAAAATAAAAGTATAACATTTCTCTTTCCGTCTAAACCATTTTAAAATATTCAGAAGATGAATATTTTGGCTGCCTGACCAATGGTCAAATGTTCATTTCAAGGTCCTTCATTTAAAATTTCTCATTCTAAGATCTGCCTTGTTCTGACCAGTTTTACAGTTGTTTTTCATGTTCCATGTTTCCATTTTTTACACGTTTACAATAAAATAAAAATATTTAAAGATATAACATGTTGTCTTTATTGGTTTGGCTTCATGGTATTCACTTTGCAGATAATCCCCGGTAGATAACTTGTCATCCACAGAAAGATAGAATGTGAACAGTATTACAGAGGGTAAGCACAATAAGTACACCAACCTTTCCAATAAACAAATGTTGTTGCTTATAATTATTACTATTAGTGACATCTGTAGAGGCATGAGTATTACCAGTAGCTATATCAGCATTCTTTATCGAAATGGCACAGCCTAGACATTGACAGACAACCCATTGCATGAGTACTTTTACTTTTAATACTTGAAGTAAATTTAAAAGTAAGTACTTTTTACTTTTACTTAAGTAGGATTGTTGATGTAGTACTTTTACTTTTGCTTAAGTATATATTTTCCTGGGTACTTGTACTTTTACTTAAGTACTAAACTTCAGTACTTTCTCCACCACTGGATGTTACCATGGTATACTGAAGTATAATTACAAGCATTTCATAAGTGTCAAAGGATTTTATTGACAATTACAATAATTTTATGCAAAGAGTCAATATTTACAGCAATTCACCCTGGCATGCTGTCAATTAACGTCTGGGCCACATCCTGACTGATGGCACCCCATTCTTGAATAGTCAATGCATGGAGTTTGTCAGAATTTGTGGGTTTTTGTTTGTCCACCTGCCTCTTGAGGATTGATCACAAGTTCTGAATGGGATTAAGGTCTGGTGAATTTCCTAGCCATGGACCAAAAATGTCGATGTTTTGTTTCCTGAGCCTCTTAGTTATCACTTTTGCCTTATGGCAAGGTGCTCCATCATGCTGGAAAAGGCATTGTTCATCACCAAACTGTTATTGGATGGTTGGGAGAAGTTGCTCTCGGAGGATATTTTGGTACCATTCTTTATTCATGGCGGTGTTCTTAGGCAAAATTGTTAGTGAGCCCACTCCCTTGGCTGAGAAGCAACCCTACACATGAATGGTCTCAGGATACTTTACTGTTGGTATGACACAGGACTCATGGTATTGCTAACCTTTTCTTCTCCAGACAAGCTTTTTTCCAGATGCCCTAAACAATCGGTAAGGGGATTCCTCAGAGGAAATGACTTTACCCCAGTCCACAGCAGTCCAATCCCTGTACATTTTGGCAGAATATCAGTCTGTCCCTGATGTTTTTCCTGGAGAGAAGTGGCTTCTTTGCTGCCCTTCTTGACACCAGGCCATCCTCCCAAAGTCTTCGCCTCACTGTGCGTGTAGATGCACTCACACCTGCCTGCTGTCCTTCCTGAGCAACCACTGCACTAGTGGTGCCCCAATCCTGCAGCTGAATCAACTTTAGGAGATGGTCCTGGCGCTTGCTGGACTTTCTTGGACGCCCTGAAGCCTTCTTCACAACAGTTGAACCTCTTCTTGAAGTTCTCGATGATCAGATAAATGGTAGATTTAGGTGCAATTTTACTAGCAGCAATATCCTGGCCTCTGAAGCCCTTTTTTGTGCAAAACAATGATGACTGCACTCGTTTCCTTGCAGGTAACCATGGTTTACAGAGGAAGAACAATTATTTCAAGCACGACCCTCCATTTAAAGCTTCAAGTCTGCTATTCTGTCTCAATCAGTATGATAGAGTGATCTCCAGCCTTGTCCTCATCGACACTCTCACCTGCGTTAACAAGAGAAGCACTGACATGATGTCAGCTGGTCCTTCTTTGGTAGGGCTGAAATGCAGTGGAAATGTTTTTTGGGGGATAAGTTCACTTTTGTGGCAAAGAGGGACTTTGTAATTAATTGCAATTCATCTGATCACTCCTCATAACATTCTGGAGTATAAGCAAATTGTCATCATAAAAACTGAGGCAGCAGACCTTGTGAAAATTTATATTTGTGCCATTCTCAAAACTTTTGACCACAGCTGTACATTCAGAAAGAACACTGCCGCTACGGATTCCTTCAGCAACTACATGAACACCTGACAGGCTACAGAGAGATTTGATACCAATTCCACAGAAACCTTTGTCTCATGAGATGTCTGCTGCTGAACTACGGTATAAACAGACATTTCCCAGAGCTACATGAGTCACATCCACCTTTGTTTCCTATGTAAAAGCACATTTCTTACATGTGCACCCCAGAGATGAATCCATAATTCACGATAATCCACAAAATACAAACTTAAAAAATGTGAAAAGTGGCTAAAATGGCCACTAAATGCAAAGTAGCAGGCTTCATGTGGCGTTTTTCCAATTGCACCCAAATAAATTGTTTTGTTTGTCTGGTCATGCTACACCTGTCTATCGATTTTTGTGAAGACGTTCCGGGGTCTCGGGGGGGGCACCGTTGAGCCATTTTGCCACAACCAATGAAGTTCCAGAATATGTAAATTTGTGTCTGTATTTGGTCGAGTCAGTCGCTTCCTCATCTCATCTCATCTGCAGAGTTTAAAGTCACACACAGGCTCCGCCCCTCAGAGAACACTCACACTGACACACGTGAAGCAGAGGTGACATTTCCTCACATTACATTACATTCAGCTGACGCAAGTCAACCATGAGGGCAAAAACCCAGAACAAAAAGAATCAAGAAAGTACATTAGCTTCATGTAAGTGAGTGATACATGTATGAGTGCAACTTTTTATTTTTTTTTGAGTTGGTTATTCGACCATCATCTTCTTAACAAGGTGTAGTCGGAAGATATGTGTCTTCAGATTATATGATGATTATATCAATCCCAGCATCATCACATTAGGAAACGTGCAGCTGAATCAGTTGTGAAGACAAATACTCACACACCCAAGTTGTGTGTGTGAAATACACCAGAATACGTATATTTTCACCACTTTCTAATTTTCTGGAAACTTTGGTAACGATTGTTTGCATTTTGAAGCCCTAAAAAGCCAATTCATTTGTCTGAAAAAAAAGGGTTTTAGGTTCTACTGCCGCAAATTGAATATAAAATAATCCTAGTGATGTTTTCACTGGTGTGTTTCATCTGATTCATACAAATTGTTGTTTTATTAACCCTAAAATTTGAATGACAACTAAAGGCTGCCACTGATTCTCCTCAGTGTTTGGAAGAGGATTGCGAGGTAGGGGTATTCAGCTGCAGCATGCAACTTCACCACTAGATGTCACTAAATTCTACAGACTGAACCTTTACAACTTGATTTGATTATTTGTTTGAATGAAGTGGCCACACTCAGGGGCTGCACACATTCACTACAGCTACACTATGTTTTTACTTTGCTCTTTAACAATTGAAGGATAGTTTTAACTTTTCAAAGTTGACATAGAAATACATAATTATGGGAGTTGCCAATTAATACAATTCCAAGCAAACAGTTCCTGTTGAGGCATGAAATCTGCATTTACCCTGACTCACCAGCAGGTGGCTCTAGAGCTCAACCTCATCTATATTAGTTTGTAGAACATCTCAGATACAGAACTGTACAAATTGACATCCTGGATCAACACAACACATTTTAAACTCAAAAGAAACATGATAAATATTCATATTTGTAATAAGGGAGCAAAACACGTCAATAAATACTCCTTAAAAAGTAGTCAAACACTAAACATATATTTGTAATACATTCCTGTAAAATACTCAAGGACATGTAAATCAGAATTTCATATTTATAATAGTATCAACTGACCAAATGTACTTATTATTATTATAATTATTAGAAGAAGAAATTCAGTGACCCAACAAGCAGCTTTTTCACTTCTTGCTTCTTACACTTTGTTTTATTTTGTGTGGATTGGTCTAAATCGATCTGTTTTGTCGATGGTTAACATGATCATCCTGGTGGTTGTGATGGTCTCCCAGCTCCTCCTCTTTGAGGTGAGTATTAGCAGCCTGCCTGCTGTACTCCAGCACCACGCATCCAGTGCCGATGAGGAAGATGATGGCCTCTCCCAGCAACTCTGCACCCAGCTCCACAGCCTTTTCCTCATTCAGCGGCCTAATGGTGGAGCCCCGGAAGCCCATGATCCGCATCTTGGTTCTCATCTCGACCCAGTGGTAAACTGTGAGGGAAATTAACATACAGTACACAAGCACATGGAAGTTACCTTTCAATAAAAAAATACTTTGGTTGCTCAAATATGCACAAATGTGCTGAATGATACACCTGCAAATACATTTACTAAGACCGTTGTCTGTTGCAATGTTTTGTGTGAATAATAGAAATGTCTATGGAAATCATTGGTAATTATTTAGAGCTAGAGGCTGTTTTGCTTAAAGTTCTAGGAGACGATAAAGAATATATATTTACATTAGTTATATATCTACTATAATTATCATGGGATCTGCATTGATGTGAAACAGACCTTTAATATCCATGTTGATATGTTGTTGTCAAAGCTTTGAATGAGACTGGGATTTATTTTAAGATCAATTCTTGCTTCCCTTCGTTCAACAGAAAACATATTTAGTGAAGCAGTGTTTCTCTCTCTCTCTGTCTTTGCACTATGGTGACGTTATTTATGGAAAGGCAGCAAGCTCCACCCAAAAACCTCTACATGCAATTCCTCTTGCATCCATTCATGAGACGTCACGCACACGCTCTGTCATCTGTATTTGAACTGCTCACCTTTAGGCAGACGTGACGAGTCTAAAAGTGTAAGAACAACCGCCTCAAGCTCTCATTCATCCCAACCCCACACGACTTAATAAGCACATTGTCGGGCACATTATAAACACTTGTTTATTTACCTTTATGTACAAAGCTGTTTTACAAAAGCAGTAAAGCACCCCACCACCTCTCTGACTTGCTATCATCATTTTACCCGTCACTACCATGGCTCAGCCTGCAGGTGCCAAAGATCCACACTGAGCTTAGAAGATCTCCTTGTTCTTACTGTTTTCCACACACTGAGACTTTAACAGAACTTCAGGCTGACTTCATTAATACCATTGAGGCCCTTTCTGGGGATTAATTGTCAATACTATCAAATTGAACTGTTGGTCTCAATTTGATTACTGCTTTCACTATCTTTATTCATTTACTCTTCAACAGTGTTACTTTTAATTCATTGTTAACTTATTTTAAATGGTATAACCATGTATTATGTTATTGCTGTTTGGATTTCAAGCAGCCGTTAGCCCGGTGTACTCACTCTGGGCCGGCGGCAGGCAGATGTAGCTTTTAAAGAACTCGCTCCTCCGGGCTCCGGCTTTGATCCGGTTCGCCACCGGCTTGCTCATCTGCCTCACTCCCAGGTAGAGGAGCTTGGCGATGGGGAAGGCACCGACGACCATCTTGGAGGAAACAGTTCACTGTCTTCTTCTCTGGGGTTTATCGGAGGGTCTGGCCAAGAGCGAGAGTGGTAAAGATTAAAATATGATTTTCTTTGATAGCACTTAAAAAAGCGTGCAAGTTACTTTTACCTAAGATTATAAGCTAAAATATGAATAAGCAAATAAAGAAACAAAAACAAAACAAATTTTCTGCAAACTTTGGTCAACGTTTTGAGCATGTCAACCCCAAAGAGCCAATTCATTTACCAGAATTTTTTTTTTATAAGATAATATAATAAAATATCTACTAGCACCAAATGATGAATAGTGAAAAACAATACAACAATACAGTAAGAAGAAGAAACATGATAATAAGAACAAATGAAGTGTTAAAGTCGCTGTTGTTTTATATGAGCTCATAAAATGCGTTCTTACCTTTAGTGACAGTAAGTGGTAGTTTCATGCGGTGTTTCCTCTAACAATTACTATAATAACAATATCTAGGTCCTAGAATGAAAATGAAATAAAGACAATGAAGGGAAGAAGATGAGACGATCAGGTTCCTCTGATGCATTTGAGAACAGTAAATCTAAAAAGCTAAATGAATGCATGAACCGCGGTGGGTGGAGACTTTGTTGTCACACTGTGCACAAATGTACAGTTTGTGAGTCACGGAAATGTGACATGTACATGTCACTCTGTACATGTGAAACTGTACACTTCTCCGAGTCTCCACCCACCGTCGGTCTCATGGGTGGAGACTCACCGTCGGTCTCATGGGTGGAGACTCAGTATTATGACGCTCGGTCTTCACCGACATTTGTGACACACAAACACACAACCAATACACGCAGACACACGCTCGCGCAGGAAGGGTGGCTCGCGCGCACACACTCACGCTCGCTTGGACACTCGCAAACACACTCCACCAAACTCCAAATTGGGCGCCGCACAGATACACAGACACACACACTCACTCGGACACACACACCCTTAGACAGTGGGATGGGGGACACATCCAGGTATGTTGTTTTTGTTGTCACTCCGTGGAGTCGAACCAGAGACCACCGTCGGATTTTCTGCCCATAGTCCAACTTTCTGCCACTGGTCCACCGCCTCCCACTACGTCACTGCCTTCAGCAACTGCATGAACACCTGACAGGCTACAGAGAGATTTGATACCAAATCCAGTGAAACCTTTGTCTCATGAGATGTCTGCTGAACAGTGGTGGGATGTAACGAAGTATTTTTACTTTGTTACTGTACTTAAGTACATTTTTACGTATCTGTACTTTACTTTAGTAAAAATAATAGTGCATACTTTTTACTTTTACTCTGTTACATTTTTCAGCTATTATCTATACTTTTACTCCACTACATTTCTACAATATGTGTCGTTACTCGTTACATTTTATGAACACAGTTTCGGGAAATATGGATTGGGTTGCTGTTTTGGAAGTTTAAACGCCCACACACACACACACGTGTCTTTACACCGCAAAAAGACGTTTAGGATTATGTTTATAATAATGACAACAAGTAACGAAATAACCACAAACCTTGTGCCTTTATCAGCCATGTGTTAAACAACTAAAAGTAATGCTTTTTCATGCAACAACGAGGCACATTTAGCGATCTTTTCCGTTTTTCAGGAACTACCTTTTCGAAATAAAAGTATAACATTTCTCTTTCCGTCTAAACCATTTTAAAATATTCAGAAGATGAATATTTTGGCTGCCTGACCAATGGTCAAATGTTCATTTCAAGGTCCTTCATTTAAAATTTCTCATTCTAAGATCTGCCTTGTTCTGACCAGTTTTACAGTTGCTTTCCAAGTTCCATGTTTCCATTTTATACACGTTTACAATTAAATAAAATATTTAAAGATATAACATGTTGTCTTTATTGATTTGGCTTCATGGTATTCACTTTGCAGATAATCCCTGGTAGATAACTTGTCATCCGCAAAATTGTAAGATAGAGTGTGAACAGTATTACACAGGGTAAGCACAATAAGTACACCAACCTTTCCAATAAACAAATGTTGTTGCTTATAATTATTACTAATAGTGACATCTGTAGAGGCATGAGTTTTACCAGTAGCTATATCAGCATTCTTTATCAAAATGGCACAGCCTAGACATTGAGAGACAACCCATTGCATGAGTACTTTTACTTTTAATACTTGAAGTAAATATAAAAGTATACTTTTTACTTTTACGTAAGTAGGATTGTTGATGTAGTACTTTTACTTTTACTTAAGTATATATTTTCCTGGGTACTTCAGTAAACTTCAGTACTTCCTCCACCACTGCTAAATGCAAAGTAGCAGGCTTCATGTTGCGTTTTTCCAATTGCACCCAAATAAATTGTTTTGTTTGTCTGGTCATGCTACACCTGTCTATCGATTTTTGTGAAGACGTTCCGGGGTCTCGGGGGGCACCGTTGAGCCATTTTGCCACAACCAATGAAGTTCCAGAATACGTAAATTTGTGTCTGTATTTGGTCGGGTCAGTCGCTTCCTCATCTCATCTCATCTGCAGAGTTTAAAGTCACAAACAGGCCCCGCCCCTCAGAGAACACTCACACTGACACACGTGAAGCAGAGGTGACATTTCCTCACATTACATTACATTCAGCTGACGCAAGTCAACCATGAGGGGAAAAACCCAGAACAACAAGAATCAAGAAAGTACATTAGCTTCATGTAAGTGAGTGATACATGTATGAGTGCAAGTTTTTATTTATTTTTGAGTTGGTTATTCGACCATCATCTTCTTAACAAGGTGTAGTCGGAAGATATGTGTCTTCAGATAATATGATGATTATATCAATCCCAGCATCATCACATTAGGAAACGTGCAGCTGAATCAGTTGTGAAGACAAATATTCACACACACAAGTTGTGTGTGTGAAATACACCAGAATACGTATATTTTCACCACTTTCTAATTTTCTGGAAACTTTGGAAACGATTGTTTAGATGTTGAAGCCCTAAAAAGCCAATTCATTTGTCTGAAAAAAAAGAGTTTTAGGTTCTACTGCCGCAAATTGAATATAAAATAATCTTAGTGATGTTTTCACTGGTGTCTTTCATCTGATTCATACAAATTGTTGTTTTATTAACCCTAAAATTTGAATGACAACTAAAGGCTGCCACTGATTCTCCTCAGTGTTTGGAAGAGGATTGCGAGGTAGGGGTATTCAGACTGAACCTTTAGAACTTGATTTGATTGTGTTTGAATGAAGTGGCCACACTCAGGGGCTGCACACATTCACTACAGCTACACTATCTTTTTACGTTGCCCTTTAACAATTGAAGGATAGTTTTAACTTTTCAAAGTTGACATAGAAATACATAATTATGGGAGTTACCAATTAATAAAATTCCAAGCAAACAGTTCCTGTTGATGCATGAAATCTGCATTTACCCTGACTCACCAGCAGGTGGCTCTAGAGCTCAACCTCATCTATATTAGTTTGTAGAACATCTCAGATACAGAACTGTAAAAATTGTAATCCTGGATAAACACAACACATATTAAACTCAAAACAAACATGATGAATATTAATATTTGTAATAAGGGAGCAAAATACTCCTTAAAAAGTACTCAAACACTAAACATATATTTGTAATACATTCCTGTAAAATAAAGTAAATCAGAATTTCATATTTATAATAGTATCAACTGACCAAATTTAACTATTATTATTATTATAATTATTAGAAGAAGAAATTCAGTGACCCAACAAGCAGCTTTTTCACTTCTTGCTTCTTACACTTTGTTTTATTTTATGTGGATTGGTCTAAATTGATCTGTTTTGTCGATGGTTAACATGATCATCCTGGTGGTTGTGATGGTCTCCCAGCTCCTCCTCTTTGCGGCGAGTATTAGCAGCCTGCCTGCTGTACTCCAGCACCACGCATCCAGTGCCGATGAGGAAGATGATGGCCTCTCCAAGCAACTCTGCACCCAGCTCCACAGCCTTGTCCTCATTCAGCGGCTTAATGGTGGAGCCCCGGAAGCCCATGATCCTCATCTTGGTTCTCATCTCGACCCAGTGGTAAACTGTGAGGGGAATGAACATACAGTACACAAGCATATGGAAGTTAGGCTTTCAATAAAAAAATACTTCGGTTGCTCAAATATGCACAAATGTGCTTAATGATACACCTGCAAATACATTTACTAAGACCGTTGTCTGTTGCAATGTTTTGTGTGAATAATAGAAATGTCTATGAAAATCATTGGTAATTATTTAGAGCTAGAGGTTGTTTTGCTTAAAGTTCTAGGAGACGATAAAGAATATATATTTACATTAGTTATATATCTACTATAATTATCATGGGATCTGCATTGATGAGAAACAGACCTTACATGTTGATATGTTGTTGTCAAAGCTTTGAATGAGACTGGGATTTATTTTAAGATCAATTCTTGCTTCCCTTCGTTCAACAGAAAACATATTTAGTGAAGCAGTGTTTCTCTCTCTCTCTGTCTTTGGACTATGGTGACGTTATTTATGGAAAGGCAGCAAGCTCCACCCAAAAACCTCTACATGCAACTCGTCTTGCATCCATTCATGAGACGTCACGCACACGCTCTGTCATCTGTATTTGAACCGCTCACCTTTAGGCAGACGTGACGAGTCTAAAAGTGTAAGAACAACCGCCTCAAGCTCTCATTCATCCCAACCCCACACCACTTAATAAGCACATTGTCGGGCACATTATAAACACTTGTTTATTTACCTTTTATGTACAAAGCTGTTTTACAAAAGCAGTAAAGCACCCCACCACCTCTCTGACTTGCTATCATCATTTTACCCGACCACTACCATGGCTCAGCCTGCAGGTGCCAAAGATCCACACTGAGCTTAGAAGATCTCCTTGTTCTTACTGTTTTCCACACACTGAGACTTTAACAGAACTTCAGGCTGACTTCATTAATACCATTGAGGCCCTTTCTGGGGATTAATTGTCAATACTATCAATTTTAACTGTTGTTGGTCTCAATTTGATTAATGCTTTCACTATCTTTATTCATTTACTCTTCAACAGTGTTACTTTTAATTCATTCTTAACTTATTTTAAATGTTATAACCATGTATTATGTTATTGCTGTTTGGATTTCAAGCAGCCGTTAGCCCGGTGTACTCACTCTGGGCCGGCGGCAGGCAGATGTAGCTTTTAAAGAACTCGCTCCTCCGGGCTCCGGCTTTGATCCGGTTCGCCACCGGCTTGCTCATCTGCCTCACTCCCAGGTAGAGGAGCTTGGCGATGGGGAAGGGACCGACGACCATCTTGGAGGAAACAGTTCACCGTCTTCTTCTCTGGGGTTTATCGGAGGGTCTGGCAAAGAGTGGTAGTGGTAGGGTGTGGATCAGAAAGTTTTATACTGACACACAATCAAACTGAATTGTTTTCTGGATCTAGGAAACAAAACAATAACAGTAAAGATTAAAATATGATTTTCTTTGATAGCACTTAAAAAAACGTGAAAGTTACTTTTACCTAAGATTATAATCTTAAATATGAATAAGCAAATAAAGAAACAAAAACAAAACAAATTTTCTGCAAACTTTGGTTAAAGTTTTGAGCATGTTAACCCCTCAAAGAGCCAATTCATCTACCAGAAAAAGAAAACAAATAATATAATAAAATATCTAGTAGCACCAAATGATGAATAGTGAAAAACAATACAACAATACAGTAAGAAGAAGAAACATGATAATAAGAACAAATTAAGTTTTAAAGTCGCTGTTTTATATGATTTCATAAAATGCGTTCTTACCTTTAGTGCGTGCATTTGAGAACAGTAAATCTAAATGTTCAGCCAACCGTTAGAGAGTCAAGTAGTCTGGGTGACGACCGACGGTGGGTGGAGCTTCGTGACGACGGTGGAGCTTCGTGACGACGGTGGAGCTTCGTGACGACCGACGGTGGGTGGAGACTCGGTATTAGGACGCTCGGTCTTCACCGACATTTGTGACACACAGACACACGCTCGCGCAGGTAGGAAGGGTGGCTCGCGGGCACACACTCACGCTCGCAAACACACTCCACCAAACTCCAAATTGGGCGCCGCACAGACACACAGACACACACACTCACACACTCACACCCTTAGACAGTGGGGTGGGGAACACATACAGGTGTCGTTCATCCAGGTATGTTGTTTTTGTTGTCACTCCGTGGAGTCGAACCAGAGACCACCGTCGGATTTTCTGCCCATAGTCCAACTTTCTGCCACTGGTCCACCGCCTCCCACTACGTCACTGCCTTCAGCAACTACATGAACACCTGACAGGCTACAGAGAGATTTGATACCAAATCCAGTGAAACCTTTGTCTCATGAGATGTCTGCTGAACAGTGGTGGGATGTAACGAAGTATTTTTACTTCGTTACTGTACTTAAGTACATTTTTACGTATCTGTACTTTACTTTAGTAAAAATAATAGTGCATACTTTTTACTTTTACTTTTTACTTTTCCGTTAAATTTTTCAACTATTATCTATACTTTTACTCCACTAAATTTCTACAATATGTGTCGTTACTCGTTACATTTTATGAACACAGTTTCGGGAAATATGGATTTGGTTGCTGTTTTGGAAGTTTAAACACACACACGTGTCCTTACACCGCAAAAAGACGTTTAGGATTATGTTGATAATAATGACAACAAGTAACGAAATAACCACAAACCTTGTGCCTTGATCAGACATGTGCTACACAACTAAAAGTAATGCTTTTTCATGCAACAACGAGGCACACCTGCCATTTAGCGATCTTTTTCGTTTTTCAGGAACTACCTTTTCGAAATAAAAGTATAACATTTCTCTTTCCATTTTAAAATATTCAGAAGATGAATATTTTGGCTGCCTGACCAATGGTCAAATGTTCATTTCAAGGTCCTTCATTTAAAATTTCTCATTCTAAGATCTGCCTTGTTCTGACCAGTTTTACAGTCTTTATTGATTTGGCTTCATGGTATTCACTTTGCAGATAATCCCTGGTAGATAACTTGTCATCCGCAGAATTGTAAGATAGAGTGTGAACAGTATTACAGAGGGTAAGCACAATAAGTACACCAACCTTTCCAATAAACAACTGTTGTTGCTTATAATTATTACTAATAGTGACATCTGTAGAGGCATGAGCTTTACCAGTAGCTATATCAGCATTCTTTATCAAAATGGCACAGCCTAGACATTGAGAGACAACCCATTGCATGAGTACTTTTACTTTTAATACTTGAAGTAAATTTAAAAGTATACTTTTTACTTTTACGTAAGTAGGATTGTTGATGTAGTACTTTTACTTTTACTTAAGTATATATTTTCCTGGGTACTTCAGTAAACTTCAGTACTTCCTCCACCACTGCTAAATGCAAAGTAGCAGGCTTCATGTTGCGTTTTTCCAATTACACCCAAAGACTTTTTTTGTTTGTCTGGTCATGATACACCTGTCTATCGATTTTTGTGAAGACGTTCCGGGGTCTCGGGGGCACCGTTGAGCCATTTTGCCACGCCCATTGAAATTCCAGAATACTTAAATTTTCACATGTTTTTAATTTTCTGAAAATTTTGGTATGAATTTGAGCATGTTAAAGCCCTCAAGAAGCCAATTCTGTTTGTCTGTGTAATTATAATAATGATAAATATTGTTATAAGGAGTGTGTCTGTATTTGGTCGGGTCAGTCGCTTCCTCATCTCATCTCATCTGCAGAGTTTAAAGTCACACACAGGCCCCGCCTCCACACACTCGCGCTTTTATCCAAAGTGACTCACAATAAGTGCATTAAACCATGAGGGTAAAAACCCAGAACAACAAGAATCCAGAAAGTACATTAGCTTCATGTAAGTGCAATAGACATGTATGAGTGCAACCTTTTTTCTTTTTTTTTGAGAGTTGGTTATTCGACCATCATCTTCTTAACAAGGTTTAGTCGGAAGATATGTGTCTTCAGATTATATGATGATTATATCAATCCCAGCATCATCACATTAGGAAACGTGCAGCTGAATCAATTGTGAAGACAAATACTCACACACACAAGTTGTGTGTGTGTAATACACCTAAATATGTATATTTTCCCACTTTCAAATTGTCTGGAAACTTTGGTAACGATTGTTTGCATTTTGAAGCATTTAGAACCTAAAAGAGTTTTAGGTTCTACTGCCGCAATTTGAATATAAAATGATCCTAGTGATGTTTTCACTGGTGTGTTTCATCTAATTCATACAAATTGTTGTTTTATTAACCCTAGAACTTTCATGACAACTACAGGCTGCCACAGGTTCATGTTTTGAAGCAGGGACTGAGGTGAGGAGTATTCAGCTGCAGCATGCAACTTCACCACTAGATGTCACTAAATTCTAAAGACTGAACCTTTACAACTTGATTTGATTGTGTTTGAATGAAGTGGCCACACTCAGGGGCTGCACACATTCACTACAGCTACACTATCTTTTTACTTTGCCCTTGAACAATTGAAGGATAGTTTTAACTTTTCAAAGTTGACATAGAAATACATAATTATGGGAGTTACCAATTAATAAAATTCCAAGCAAACAGTTCCTGTTGAGGCATGAAAACTGCATTTACCCTGACTCACCAGCAGGTGGCTCTAGAGCTCAACCTCATCTATATTAGTTTGTAGAACATCTCAGATACAGAACTGTAAAAATTGTAATCCTGGATAAACACAACACATATTAAACTCAAAACAAACATGATGAATATTAATATTTGTAATAAGGGAGCAAAATACTCCTTAAAAAGTACTCAAACACTAAACATATATTTGTAATACATTCCTGTAAAATAAAGTAAATCAGAATTTCATATTTATAATAGTATCAACTGACCAAATTTAACTATTATTATTATTATAATTATTAGAAGAAGAAATTCAGTGACCCAACAAGCAGCTTTTTCACTTCTTGCTTCTTACACTTTGTTTTATTTTATGTCGATTGGTCTAAATTGATCTGTTTTGTCGATGGTTAACATGATCATCCTGGTGGTTGTGATGGTCTCCCAGCTCCTCCTCTTTGCGGCGAGTATTAGCAGCCTGCCTGCTGTACTCCAGCACCACGCATCCAGTGCCGATGAGGAAGATGATGGCCTCTCCAAGCAACTCTGCACCCAGCTCCACAGCCTTGTCCTCATTCAGCGGCTTAATGGTGGAGCCCCGGAAGCCCATGATCCTCATCTTGGTTCTCATCTCGACCCAGTGGTAAACTGTGAGGGGAATGAACATACAGTACACAAGCATATGGAAGTTAGGCTTTCAATAAAAAAATACTTCGGTTGCTCAAATATGCACAAATGTGCTTAATGATACACCTGCAAATACATTTACTAAGACCGTTGTCTGTTGCAATGTTTTGTGTGAATAATAGAAATGTCTATGAAAATCATTGGTAATTATTTAGAGCTAGAGGTTGTTTTGCTTAAAGTTCTAGGAGACGATAAAGAATATATATTTACATTAGTTATATATCTACTATAATTATCATGGGATCTGCATTGATGACAAACAGACCTTACATGTTGATATGTTGTTGTCAAAGCTTTGAATGAGACTGGGATTTATTTTAAGATCAATTCTTGCTTCCCTTCGTTCAACAGAAAACATATTTAGTGAAGCAGTGTTTCTCTCTCTCTCTGTCTTTGCACTATGGTGACGTTATTTATGGAAAGGCAGCAAGCTCCACCCAAAAACCTCTACATGCAATTCCTCTTGCATCCATTCATGAGACGTCACGCACACGCTCTGTCATCTGTATTTGAACTGCTCACCTTTAGGCAGACGTGACAGAGTATAAAAGTGTAAGAACAACCGCCTCAAGCTCTCATTCATCCCAACCCCACAGCACTTAATAAGCACATTGTCGGGCACATTTAAACACTTGTTTATTTACCTTTATGTACAAAGCTGTTTTACAAAAGCAGTAAAGCACCCCACCACTTCTCTGACTTGCTATCATCATTTTACCCGTCACTACCATGGCTCAGCCTGCAGGTGCCAAAGATCCACACTGAGCTTAGAAGATCTCCTTGTTCTTACTGTTTTCCACACACTGAGACTTTAACAGAACTTCAGGCTGACTTCATTAATACCATTGAGGCCCTTTCTGGGGATTAATTGTCAATACTATCAAATTGAACTGTTGGTCTCAATTTGATTAATGCTTTCACTATCTATTAATTTACTCTTCAACAGTGTTACTTTTAATTCATTCTTAACTTATTTTAAATGGTATAACCATGTATTATGTTATTGCTGTTTGGATTTCAAGCAGCCGTTAGCCCGGTGTACTCACTCTGGGCCGGCGGCAGGCAGATGTAGCTTTTAAAGAACTCGCTCCTCCGGGCTCCGGCTTTGATCCGGTTCGCCACCGGCTTGCTCATCTGCCTCACTCCCAGGGAGAGGAGCTTGGCGATGGGGAAGGGACCGACGACCATCTTGGAGAAAACGGTTCACCGTCTTCTTCTCTGGGGTTTATCGCAGGGGCTGGCGAAGAGTGGTAGTGGTAGGGTGTGGATCATAAAGTTTTATACTGACACACAATCAAACTGAATTGTTTTCTGGATCTAGGAAACAAAATGATAACAGTAAAGATTAAAATATGATTTTCTTTGAGAGCACTTAAAAAAACATGCAAGTTACTTTTACCTAAGAATATAAGCTAAAATATGAATAAGCAAATAAATAAAAAAGAAAACAAATTTTCTGCAAACTTTGGTTAACGTTTTGAGTATGTTAACCCCTCAAAGAGCCAATTCATTTACCAGAATTTTTTTTTATAATATAATACAATAAAATATCTACTAGCACTAGAATAGTGAAAAACAATACAACAATACAGTAAGAAGAAGAAACATGATAATAAGAACAAATTAAGTTTTAAAGTCGCTGTTTTATATGAGTTCATAAAATGCGTTCTTACCTGTAGTGACAGTAAGTGATGTTTTCATGCGGTGTTTCCTCTAACAATTACTATAATAACAATAAAGACATTTGAGAACAGTATATCTGCTAAATGTCCAGCATGAATCTCTGAATCTAGAGATAAAGAGAGATAAAAAGAAAAAAAAGTTAATTCACCTTCCGAGAATGAAGTGTCGTGAAAGAATGAATAAATGAAAGTGTGGCGACGTTTATGAGACTAGACTTTCCGTCTAAACCATATCCAATAAACGGAGTGTACAGCGGAAGTACATATCCACTATGTGTGCACGCGCATACAGCAGTAGTCTCGCGGAAGTAGTAGCCAAAAAGAAAAGTAGCCTGTAGAAACCGTGAGAAGTCTGCTGTGTATTTCACACACATATGTGTGCGGAAGTGTGCGCGTCACACTGGTCCAAACTCCAACGGGGGTACAGCGGAGTTTGGATTGGGCGCCGTGCCCCTCAAAGACACACAATCCCAATTGACGTGGTACACAGAGCTCCACTGCGCTCGGACACACACAGACACACACGCTCGCGCAACTAGGAAAGCTTGGTGGGGAAAGTCACACATGCATAGACACACACACTCACTCGGACACACACACACACCCTTAGACAGTGGGATGGGAACACATTCAGGTTAGTATGGCAAGCCGATTGAGTATTTATTCCATATCCTTGATATCAAGTTTCAGTCCCCTCCACTAGTTTGGTCACTGTCAGCACTAGTTGGACATTTGGTCGCACTAGTTCGGTATTTTACTGAACTAGTTGAACAAAAAATCTTACTAGTCACTCTTTTTCAGCAACTAGTGGCACTTTTGTTCAACTAGTTAAACAGAAACCTTACTAGTAACACTGTGTGCCGCACTAGTAGAGCCAAAGTCTCTACTAGTGGGCTTTTTGCTGCACTAGTGGCCCTTTGGACCGAACTAGTAATGCTGAAAGTGTTACTAGCTTACTAGTGAGCTGTAAAAGCTCTGACATGTAAGCTAGTCAAACATGGATTCAGCTTACTAGTAAACTAGTGGCCTCCAATTTTCTGCACTAGTAAACTAGTGGGAGCCCAAATGCACACTAGTAAACTAGTGCAGCCAAAAAAACCACTAGTTTACAAGTAAAAAGCCTATTTTGACCTTACTAGCAAACTAGTAAGGTGCAAAATGTGTACTAGTAAACTAGTAGGGTCAAAAAAAAACACTAGTTTACTAGTAAACACCTATTTTGCACCTTACTAGCAAACTAGGAGGGTGCAAAATGTTTACTAGTAAGCTAGTGGGCTTGAAATGGGCACAAGTTTACTAGTTGCAGTGTTTTGTGACCTTACTAGCAAACTAGTTAGGCTTAAAGGGCTTACTAGTAAGCTAGTGGCAGCCAAAATGCCGACTAGCTTACTAGTGGCACTTCTGGACACACATGCTAATGAGGGGATTCAAATAGAAGCTTCCTATTGGCTCTCCAGCAAGAGCTCCAGCCAGCAAAATATTAACCCTATAAAGCCTGGTGAGGTTTCACTGCGGTGAACTGCAGCTCCTTGCTTACTATCCAAACAGAATAAACACGTACATGTGTGTGTGCATCAGATTCATTATTGTTTTTGAACAACAATGAAACAAAGGTAAAAATGTTTAATCTATTTAGGTGACAGGGTTTTCAGTCCGTGAATCCAATAGTGTTCCCTCCTCTCGCTGGAAAGTGAAACATCCAAGCTTCCTCCTCTTGAGAGGAGCGATAGCGTCTCAATCCCGATATGAATTACTGGCATTTCAGCAGCAGCACAAACTGCACTGAAATGATCATCACTAAACACATTACAGGTGTTAGGGTTGCCACCATTAAGGGTTGAATAACCGGGCAGCGATATCCTGGTTTCACGGAGGAATAACACATGCAGGAGTGGAAGTGCTTCACTTTATTGGGCACGCTCCAGTCATTTCATAATAAAGCATAGACTTCAGTATAAGGGTACATATTAACAGAAGCCTAACAACAGGTCTAGAATATAGCCCCCTCCTCCATTAATGTTTTGATATTTTCGAGAGTTGTATAATCTCAGGACTCTGGAGCCTCGGGAGTGGCCAGTAGTCCAACCCTGTCTCTTTGAAAACCCCACATCAGTAAAGTCCATTTCAATTTTATTCTGTTACAAAAAAAAAAAAAAATAATAATCTGAAGGTGAAGAAATGAATTAAATACATGAATATTCCATTGTAGGCCCACTGAAGGTATTATTATATTATATTATGAACAACTAATCTGACTAATGTTTGGAGGTCAGTGTATGTTGATCTGCTGCAGAATTTACTATCGCCAGTAGATGGCAGTGCTAAATGACCTGAGAAGCTTTTCTTTACTACTTTTCAATTGAAAACTTGCCATATACAAAGGAATAAGGCAATGACTAAATTAGTTATAACATACTGCGTTCACTGTTCACAGGAATTACATATCTGTTAACATCCAGAATGTTATTTCACATATCTAAGGATTCAACCATTTACTGTATCATAACACATGAGCACACAACGTCTTTCTATTTTTTACCTATGCTCCAGAAATATGGAATTCCATACCTATGGCCACAGGAGATGCAAGCTCTGTCAGAATTTGAAAATGGCAAATGAAAGGTTATTAATCAGCTGTCACGCTTCCTAAGCAAGCTTTCTTATCTGTTACACATTTTGTTGTTCTTATGTGTTTCTACGTTTCATTTCTATCTTTTACTTATGTGAGTTTTGTTAGTATACCTGTTCTTGCTATTTGCTGCCTCTTTCGTTTATTATGAATTGTATTGCTTGGTTTTATCTTGCACTATTTGCACCCGTTTTAATAAGTCTGTTTTTATTTTTAGTTGTTTCTTCACTTTATTGTAAAATACTTTGAGCTACTAATGAACCCTAATGAATTTACATTTAATCAAATGTAACATTTTAGGCATGGCTGCTAAAATAACTCTCACATGCCATAAAAGAATGTTGCTAAAAGGTTTAGATTATCACAATTCAGAGCGGGCACTTTAAGGCTTTGAAACACAGTTTGAACCCTGACCAATCAAAATCCTTGTCCCGCCTGCCTCATTTGCTTACAGTGTTGCGCCCCACTAGCTTACTAGTGGCTGCATTTGCACTTTACATGTTAACTAGTGAGGCATAATTGTCAACTAGTAAACTAGTTCGGGTCTGTTTGACCTTACTAGTTAACTAGTGCGGCTTAAAAAGAGTCACTAGCTAACTAGTAAGAGCCAAAATGTCCACTAGTCACACTAGTGAGGTTGTTTTTTACCTTACTAGTAAACTAGTGACGCTCAAAATGGCTCACTAGCTTACTAGTGGAGCCTAAAAGTCCACTAGTAAGCTAGTTGGGGTCTTTTTGGCCGTACTAGTGAGCTAGTCACAGCCACATTATTTTACTAGTAAACTAGTAAGGTCCAAAAAGAGCCACTAGTAAACTAGTGGCCCTGATTTTTCCATCACTAGCTTACTAGTGGAAGACATTTTGTCTCACTAGTTCAACTCTGTACAAAACATGTAGGGACTTTGACCGAGCATGTTGAACATTTTTCTTACATGTTGGCCATTTTCTTCAACTAGTTCAGCTTTGCTCAGAACTAGTGAACGACTGTGCGCAACAAGTAAGACATTTGATCGACATGTTGGGCTTTATTTCCAGCTAGTTGGCATTTTGGGCACACTAGTTGACGTTATCATCTTACTAGTTTGACAAAACTGCTTACTAGTCGACATGTGCATGCAACTAGTTAACTAATGAAATTCTGTATTGTCCTACATGTTATCTAGTGACCTTTTATCACATCACTAACTAGTTGCATGCACATGTCGACTAGTAAGCAGTTTTGTCAAACTAGTAAGATGATAACGTCAACTAGTGTGCCCAAAATGCCAACTAGCTGGAAATAAAGCCCAACATGTCGATCAAATGTCTTACTTGTTGCGCACAGTCGTTCACTAGTTCTGAGCAAAGCTGAACTAGTTGAAGAAAATGGCCAACATGTAAGAAAAATGTTCAACATGCTCGGTCAAAGTCCCTACATGTTTTGTACAGAGTTGAACTAGTGAGACAAAATGTCTTCCACTAGTAAGCTAGTGATGGAAAAATCAGGGCCACTAGTTTACTAGTGGCTCTTTTTGGACCTTACTAGTTTACTAGTAAAATAATGTGGCTGTGACTAGCTCACTAGTACGGCCAAAAAGACCCCAACTAGCTTACTAGTGGACTTTTAGGCTCCACTAGTAAGCTAGTGAGCCATTTTGAGCGTCACTAGTTTACTAGTAAGGTAAAAAACAACCTCACTAGTGTGACTAGTGGACATTTTGGCTCTTACTAGTTAGCTAGTGACTCTTTTTAAGCCGCACTAGTTAACTAGTAAGGTCAAACAGACCCGAACTAGTTTACTAGTTGACAATTATGCCTCACTAGTTAACATGTAAAGTGCAAATGCAGCCACTAGTAAGCTAGTGGGGCGCAACACTGTAAGCAAATGAGGCAGGCGGGACAAGGATTTTGATTGGTCAGGGTTCAAACTGTGTTTCAAAGCCTTAAAGTGCCCGCTCTGAATTGTGATAATCTAAACCTTTTAGCAACATTCTTTTATGGCATGTGAGAGTTATTTTAGCAGCCATGCCTAAAATGTTACATTTGATTAAATGTAAATTCATTAGGGTTCATTAGTAGCTCAAAGTATTTTACAATAAAGTGAAGAAACAACTAAAAATAAAAACAGACTTATTAAAACGGGTGCAAATAGTGCAAGATAAAACCAAGCAATACAATTCATAATAAACGAAAGAGGCAGCAAATAGCAAGAACAGGTATACTAACAAAACTCACATAAGTAAAAGATAGAAATGAAACGTAGAAACACATAAGAACAACAAAATGTGTAACAGATAAGAAAGCTTGCTTAGGAAGCGTGACAGCTGATTAATAACCTTTCATTTGCCATTTTCAAATTCTGACAGAGCTTGCATCTCCTGTGGCCATAGGTATGGAATTCCATATTTCTGGAGCATAGGTAAAAAATAGAAAGACGTTGTGTGCTCATGTGTTATGATACAGTAAATGGTTGAATCCTTAGATATGTGAAATAACATTCTGGATGTTAACAGATATGTAATTCCTGTGAACAGTGAACGCAGTATGTTATAACTAATTTAGTCATTGCCTTATTCCTTTGTATATGGCAAGTTTTCAATTGAAAAGTAGTAAAGAAAAGCTTCTCAGGTCATTTAGCACTGCCATCTACTGGCGATAGTAAATTCTGCAGCAGATCAACATACACTGACCTCCAAACATTAGTCAGATTAGTTGTTCATAATATAATATAATAATACCTTCAGTGGGCCTACAATGGAATATTCATGTATTTAATTCATTTCTTCACCTTCAGATTATTATTTTTTTTTTTTTTTGTAACAGAATAAAATTGAAATGGACTTTACTGATGTGGGGTTTTCAAAGAGACAAGGTTGGACTACTGGCCACTCCCGAGGCTCCAGAGTCCTGAGATTATACAACTCTCGAAAATATCAAAACATTAATGGAGGAGGGGGCTATATTCTAGACCTGTTGTTAGGCTTCTGTTAATATGTACCCTTATACTGAAGTCTATGCTTTATTATGAAATGACTGGAGCGTGCCCAATAAAGTGAAGCACTTCCACTCCTGCATGTGTTATTCCTCCGTGAAACCAGGATATCGCTGCCCGGTTATTCAACCCTTAATGGTGGCAACCCTAACACCTGTAATGTGTTTAGTGATGATCATTTCAGTGCAGTTTGTGCTGCTGCTGAAATGCCAGTAATTCATATCGGGATTGAGACGCTATCGCTCCTCTCAAGAGGAGGAAGCTTGGATGTTTCACTTTCCAGCGAGAGGAGGGAACACTATTGGATTCACGGACTGAAAACCCTGTCACCTAAATAGATTAAACATTTTTACCTTTGTTTCATTGTTGTTCAAAAACAATAATGAATCTGATGCACACACACATGTACGTGTTTATTCTGTTTGGATAGTAAGCAAGGAGCTGCAGTTCACCGCAGTGAAACCTCACCAGGCTTTATAGAGTTAATATTTTGCTGGCTGGAGCTCTTGCTGGAGAGCCAATAGGAAGCTTCTATTTGAATCCCCTCATTAGCATGTGTGTCCAGAAGTGCCACTAGTAAGCTAGTCGGCATTTTGGCTGCCACTAGCTTACTAGTAAGCCCTTTAAGCCTAACTAGTTTGCTAGTAAGGTCACAAAACACTGCAACTAGTAAACTTGTGCCCATTTCAAGCCCACTAGCTTACTAGTAAACATTTTGCACCCTCCTAGTTTGCTAGTAAGGTGCAAAATAGGTGTTTACTAGTAAACTAGTGTTTTTTTTTGACCCTACTAGTTTACTAGTACACATTTTGCACCTTACTAGTTTGCTAGTAAGGTCAAAATAGGCTTTTTACTTGTAAACTAGTGGTTTTTTTGGCTGCACTAGTTTACTAGTGTGCATTTGGGCTCCCACTAGTTTACTAGTGCAGAAAATTGGAGGCCACTAGTTTACTAGTAAGCTGAATCCATGTTTGACTAGCTTACATGTCAGAGCTTTTACAGCTCACTAGTAAGCTAGTAACACTTTCAGCATTACTAGTTCGGTCCAAAGGGCCACTAGTGCAGCAAAAAGCCCACTAGTAGAGACTTTGGCTCTACTAGTGCGGCATACAGTGTTACTAGTAAGGTTTCTGTTTAACTAGTTGAACAAAAGTGCCACTAGTTGCTGAAAAAGAGTGACTAGTAAGATTTTTTGTTCAACTAGTTCAGTAAAATACCGAACTAGTGCGACCAAATGTCCAACTAGTGCTGACAGTGACCAAACTAGTGGAGGGGACTGAAACTTGATATCAAGGATATGGAATAAATACTCAATCGGCTTGCCATAGTATGACTGAGGTGAGGAGTATTCAGCTGCAGCATGCAACTTCACCACTAGATGTCACTAAATTCTACAGACTGAACCTTTACATCTTGATTTGATTGTGTTTGAATGAAGTGGCCACACTCAGGGGCTGCACACATTCACTTCAGCTACACTATCTTTTTACTTTGCCCTTGAACAATTGAAGGATAGTTTTAACTTTTCAAAGGTGACATAGAAAAACATAATTATGTGAGTTGCCAATTAATAAAATTCCAAGCAAACAGTTCCTGTTGATGCATGAAATCTGCATTTACCCTGACTCACCAGCAGGTGGCTCTAGAGCTCAACCTCATCTATATTAGTTTGTAGAACATCTCAGATACAGAACTGTACAAATTGTAATCCTGGATCAACACAACACATTTTAAACTCAACAGAAACTTGATAAATATTCATATTTGTAATAAGGGAGCAAAACACGTCAATAAATACTCCTTAAAAAGTACTCAAACACTAAACATATATTTGTAATACATTCCTGTAAAATACTCAAGGATGTAAATCTGAATTTCATATTTATAATAGTATCAACTGACCAAATGTACCTATTATTATTATAATTATTAGAAGAAGAAATTCAGTGACCCAACCAGCCAATCATGTCTTTATTTATATCCTATTGCATAAATCAGGAAGAAAATTGATATAAATAGAAACAAATGAATGTTTAAAAGAAAACTTATTAAAAACTAAAAAAGTAAAATCCCTGTTGGTGGAGTTTCCGGTCGTCCCTGTGCGTCCTGTGCGCGTGCACCTGTGCCAGCTGTGTCCCGGGTTCACACCTGGATCGGGTTACAGCTGCGCAGGGAGGCGGAGCAGCTGGAGAATCACTGCGCTAGGTCAGTGCGCAGCTATGACTCCATGTCTGGAGCTGGAGCCATAAGGAGACAAACACCGAGACCCGCTCGAGTCCAGGAGGAACCGTGTGAGCGCAGATCCACGTCCACTCGAGTCCGGGACCAGAGGAGGGAACCAGACTCGGGACTTTTCTGAGGTAAGACACTTTCACATTCGCTCTGTTTGCAGCGTCAGCGACGGATTTCACAATCTGACGTGATTCTTCACGAGGAAATACCTTTTAACTTCTCTTGTTTATCACCAGTGCTTCGATAGTTCTCTGCTCCAGATGTTGTCAAAACACTTATTTCTTTTCTCCGGATTTCTCGTCTCTTACCACGGGTCCCTCGGTCACTGAGCGAGAGGGGGAGCTCCGTCTCTCTCTCTAATGAAAGTCAGATGTTACCTTCCTGTGCCCGGCGGCTCTCACTGTCCCTGTCCCAGTACACACACAGACACACACACACACACACACACACACACAGCAGCTGGACACTGACAGACAGATGTGCAGCACCCTTCACCTGTAGCTCAGATCAGACACTTACAGCCCCTAAGAACCAGGGTCTATGAGAACTGACCTTCCACAGGGACCTGGAGGATTGTGTCTGTTATCTGATTTAACTTGTGTGTTTATGTTTTTCTAGGGGCCATATTGTTGGATATTTATACCATTGTCAGAGGCCATACAGATGTGGGCCACTCAGACAATGACTTGGCACTTCTGGTCAAATTCGAAGTAGACAAGAGCCTAAAGTGGCCCAAATATCCCTGAGCAATCGTAGGCCTCTTCTGAGCCAACATGTTGAGCTCCAGGTGTCAGCTGGATGTGAACCTCATGTGGCCCTAATGGTAAATATGGCTCATATAGCACAGAACAAACAGGGGCCACCTTTGGTTGACTTGTGGTATTGCTATGGCCTATGTGTGGCTCAGATTTGGCAAACAGTCCATGTGGTATGTGGGCCGGATCGGGGCCAAAACACTTCTGATTTCTTGGGGATATTATTTTAAAATGTAATGGCGGTGATTTTAAGTGCAGCTGTGTGGATTTCAAAGAAGAAAACGAATCCATTATGACATTTGTAGTTATGCAACGTTTCTCCCACCAGAACCGGATTCAGTGCTCTGCTCTAGGCCTCAGTCTAAACCAGCTGGACGGCATTGTTTTCTATTTTATATGTTGGAACCTGCTATTTAAAAAAGTGATTACACTGCCACCGGTATCTCTGCTTGGAGCGATAACAGCAGTGCAAGTACACACATGTATGTACACAGACTTCTGAGGTATTTGTCATCTCTGGGTAATTCTGGCCCGGCCCTAATCTCTTTGCACCTCAGCATGAGTGTGACAGAAAATGCCTGTTATGTGGTGCAGCTCTGAGAGATTCCTGAAGGCTGCAGAGAGCAGTGGTTCTGAGGAGGGCCGCGCTCGAAGCCTCCAGCAACGTGAACTCAAAGACAAACCAATGGAAGTTGTAGTTAAGGATTAGTTGTTATCGTCTGAGACAAACTCTTGATCCGTGCTCTCATTGTCTGGCAGAGGCCGACTCTTGTCCTCCGCTGCAGGAGCTCAGTGGAGCTGCATTGTGTGAGGTTGTTGTCTTTGGCTGTAACAGTCGCTGTCGGGAATAGAATGTGCTGAATGTGTAGGTAGAGAGCTCGAGCAGTTCAATGAATAACCAGGTCAGAGGCGTGGCTGTGGGTGGAGGGTTTGTGTTTGAGGAGTTCACAGTTCTACTGGAAGACAGAGGCGTTGACTGATGTGAGGTATTTGTGGAAGGTCATGTGTCAGCGTGGAACTCATCACTCCGCAGGCACATTCGACTCAGCAGCTCACGAAGCTGAGAACTATGTGAGTGCAGCTCACTGCTCCGTGGCCTCAGCTTTAACACCGGTGAGACCTGATGTGCTGGGGAGGAACGTCTCTCTGTGACACTGGTGGCAGAAGAGGAAAGTATTATACGTACAAGCCATGGTTATGGACTTTTACTTCTAAAGTCTCTTCTCTGTGTGCAGAGAGATGTGCTTCATCCAAAAAACATAAATAAAAAACAAATGTTTATTTTGCAGATGCTTCCTGATACCTTCATTTAACCAAGTCTAGTCAGAAAACTAGATCCTGTTCATTTGCACATTAGTAACATGTGAAGTTTTATAACCTGTGAGACTTGAGGCCTCTTTCTGGGATGGGGGTGGCAGAAGCCAGAGAGGAAAGTGATACATGTACGAGGCCATGGTTATGGACTTTTACTTTTGAAGTTTCTACTCTGTGTGCAGATAGATGTGCCTCATTCAAAAAACATAAATAAAAAACAAATGTTTATTTTGCAGGTTCTTCCCGATACCTTCATTTAACCAAGTCTAGTCTGAAAACTAGATCCTGTTCATTTGCACATGAATAACCTGTGAAACTTGAGGCCTCTTTCTGTAAGGGGGGGGGGGGGGGGGGGGCAGGTGACACAGACTCCGGATGTTTAACGCAGTGGGAGCACATAACTCCACCTGCATTTGCACAATCGACTTCGGCCCTAATCTACACTTACAACCCAGAAACATATGCAGCTTGTTTCAAACTCTTCCCAGGACATGAGATAGTGAAAAAAACAAGGTAAACATTGGACTGCAGCCATTAAAATTTCCTTGTGTGATCTATATCCACCAGCGGTACATCATTTAATTTGTATTGTCTGCAGTCTGACAAACAGCCAGAGGACTTCATGTAAATAAACCACAAAGAAATGCGTTTCTCTCTGTTATGGTTTGATTTGAATCACTCAGTCACACCGGCCAAGTTCCTCTGCCAAGAGCGAGCCGACACAAAGAGCTGCAGGAAGGATATGAAAGACTGGAGCCACGACTGTGAAACAGGAGAGGGAGGAAATGAGTGGACGCCCCGATAGAAATACAGAGTTCACCAGAAGAGAATCGGTCAGATGTGTAATCATGAATTGTTGGTGCAGGATATAAAAGGAGAGGGAGTGAAGGTTGCTTGGGAAACACCCTGAAAGTCTTTAACGCTAAATGATTATTGTCTTCAACCCTTTAATCTGCTTCTCACTTGGACTCCACACTGTCCAACAAAGTTTCTGTGTTGGAAAGTTTTTAGCGGAGAGCCCCAGAAGTTTTTTAGAATAGCGTCATGGGTTCGCCTCGAGTCTTTCATCCTGACGTTACCACTCGAGGAAGCTAATTGCAGCGTGTTAAAACAGCAGAAGCAGCTGAGAAGAGGAACTGGAGAGAAAATGAATATGTGGTTTTCCTCGAAACGTTTCATGAGAGAGTGACCTCAGCGCGGCCGCAGGTCAGCGGGCCCGGAGCAGCGGGCCGAGCCCCGGCCGCGACCACAAGCCGTCAGTCCACCTTCAAATTTCAGATGATTAATGTTTCTGTTTCAAGACGAAAGCCCAGAATAAAAACACATAGGAGGTTATGGGCTTTTAACTTTATAGTCTAATCCGTGTGTGTGCACTTTGACGGGCTCGTCCAAAAACAGTAAATACATAAAAAAAAACAAACATAAACACATGCTGCTCTATACTTTTCCTCCTGAAACTTTCATTTAGCAAAGTCTCGTCTGGTGAAGGAAACTAGTTTCGCTCAGTTTATTTTCACAGTAGTAAAACATGCAGATAAAAAAAGCAAATACAGACTTTTACCTGATGTGTTATCTGCTGTTTCCACTGCAGGTGTAATATTTCGAAACTATTCTATATGTGCACAGAGTTTGGGTTTTTGAAAAGCTCAGATTCAAAACATGCATCTGATCTAGAAAACGACTTTACATTAGTTTATTTGCACAGTGGTAAAATATCCAAACAAAGACAAACTATTTAAAAAGTGTCTCACTTAGAAAATCACCAAATAACCACAAGGAAAATATGAAGACATAATCTAGAATAAAGTAATAATGACAAAATTACTTTGGAAATGAGGTCAAACTATTGGTCCATTTTTAAACTTGTGCATTTTAAAATTAAAATGTTTTTAAATTGACAAATAAAACTAATGTTTTTCATTAGATGCCTATCATGCGATGTTATTTATTGGGTTTTAATGGAGACATCCCTCCTCAAAGTTTTGTGTAGATCTGTTCAGTTGTTTGGATCTAATCTTACAAATAAACAAACAAGCAAACCAACAGACAGCCAGAGGTGAAGAGATAATCCCGTCATAATAGGTAATAAATAACCTCTAATTGTTTTAATGGCCTCTAACTGCTCAGTAAAAAGCACAGTAAAGGTCATTACAGAGAAAACTATGTGGAGAGTTATAAGAGGAGGGATGGAGGGGGCGGGGGGGAAGGGGTTGTTGTTCGGCCTGAGTGCTCAACCAGACCCTTGTGAGTCAGTGAGAGTGAAATGTTTTGTGTGTCTGAGATAAGCGTCCCAGACTGTTTGAGAGAGGAGCGGCGAGGAATGTGAGTCTGTCACCAGCCATGACCGAGACGTGACGAGTCCCCGGGACAGAGCAGCAGCAGAGACACAGGGAGAGAGGACGAGTTATCATCCGACCCGCTGGAGTCTGTTGACCTTACATAGCACGTGTTCTCCCCCCCCCGGCCTGGCTAAAGGTCAGCTGGTGTTGGCTCATCCAGTGAACGAGCTGGATGTTTGGGAATCGGTTGAGGTTCAAGTTCAGCTTGAGTAGAAACACGCCCGATGTGTCAGGACTAATGACAAACTGGGTTTAACGAAGCTTCTCCTCTTTGCTGTTTGAGTTCAAGTTTACACAAAAGAATTCAAAAAACCCTCCAGCTTTTTATACTGAAATGTTTGATGTGGTCTCACAAAAAGTCAAATAATCATAAAACTATTTTAGCACTTGTCTTGACAATGTGCAATAGAAGTAAAAACTGAAATCTAAAATCCTGACAAGGACCTTTGCCACATAAAAGATAAAGCAGTAAAAATGAGTACAACAAAATGACACAGTATTAATAAGTGTAACTAATCCAAACTGTCCGATTTAGATTTTTTATTAAGTTTTAAGAACACATTTGACCTTTTAACTTTTTTATATCCATATTGTTTTAAGAGTCTCTTTTAACTAGGTGAAGTATTTTAGTCCTTTTAGTCACTGGACACTTTGATTTTAAATGTTATTGTGCAAAAGTTGTTTATATAACGATTTGAAAGCCCCGTTGACAGGACTTGTTAGAAGAAGCAGGTAAATCCATCAATCTGGGACAAACTAATGATATGATGTGGTTCAAGAGAAGCCGCAGTGTGAGACCCGGCTGCTGAATCCTCACCCCTGACTTCCCTCTCTGTCCGTCTGTGTAACTCCATGTGCAGGACAGGATTAGTCAAACATGGGAGGGACAGTAAACGGTGACAGGTGTGATAATCCTCTTATTATCTTATAATCATTAGCACCAACATGCACATATTTACAATTTAATGTCAATAACATGTTGTTTACTTTGTGCAGAAGTACAAGAGGGACAAGGAGAGCGTGAAGTAAAGGTCTAATACAATACAGTTCTACAAAGAGAATAACATCAATTAAATTCTAATTTTTATGAAGAAGATGCCAGAGAAAAAATTATTTTTAACATTTCCCCTCTAATTAATAATCAAACTGGAAATTAAACTTGCTTCAATATGACAAAATACGACAAAATGTTGTCATATGAAATAAAACCCGACAATTCGACGCAGCCTTTTATTTCCTCAATATTTGACCTCTGAGTTCTGTTTCTACTCTTAGACGTAGATCACAGATTCAATTTTTTTGCTCTCCTTTATTTATTTAGTATATAAACATTTATTTATCTATTATTAAAAAAATATTATATTGGCGTTATAGCTGTTATTGAGAGGACAGTGCACGGTGGAAATGAGGAGAGAGAAAGGACCGGGTCGGAATCGAACCGACGGTCGCTCCACAACAACTCAAGACTCTATTTCTATTTATTTACAGCGTTGTAGTTTCACAGTGGTTTGCACTGTTGCTTCACAGGAAGACGGTTGTGAATTAGGACTAATTATTGTCCAGGTATTATACAACAAGTGATTAGGCGTTGAATTACAGCTCTGATGTCTGGAGTGTGATACCTGAGTATCTGTGTATCGCACCTGTCTGTCTGAAACCAGCTTTTAACCAGACCAGTCATATGTGAAGTTAACTGGAACACCTGGTTTCACAGATTATACGTGGCTGAGTCAGCGGGCTCTTTCCAGTGAGCCCAGAGGACGGCCTTGTCCTCCACTGTTTGCTCTCAAGTGTTGCCAAAGTTAAGCATGAGGAAGCCGAGGCTTGTTTAGACACGAAGGTTATGTGTTCAGCAGTCGTTGGCTCTGTGTCAGAGCGCCGGAGGGGAGGAGAGAGCCGGGAGCCTGAAGAGATACGTCTGATCTGCCCCGAAGCCAGTCACCGCTTTAGTCAGATGGAATGGGAGGAACCCGGAGAGCAGAGCTTGCTCAATCAAATCTTTGTGCTGCGGCGGAATCAGAGCCAAGTGGTTGGACGTGTCTGTGCCAGGCGCACACACACACATCTCACAGGCCTGTAGAAACATTCTTGGCTGAGGGTGGTGTGAGACTTTTCTCCCTAAAAGCTGTGGTGGTTTTTCTCTTCCAGGAGCAGCGCGGTGCCGCCTCGCAGCCATGAGTTCTCAGGCGGGCTTTGGAAGCAGCATGCTGTGTGAGTTGTCCTGGATTTGTTTGGGCTCAGCTTCTATTCGGTCACGTCTAAGTAATACCCTGCGCTAAGTGTCCGTGCTGCTGCTCTGCTTTGTTTCCAGTCCAGACCATCAACGATGACCTGAATGCATCGCTGGCCACGGCCGACGAGTTGTCCCAGGAGTTCAGCTCCCTGATGAGACAGGCCTCCACCAGCAACAACAACACAAATTCGGGCCCTCAGGTACACACACACACACACACACACACACACATATTGAAACCCATTCACACATAAACACCCTGAGTGCTGGTTTCTCCCTTTAGCTGTTTGCAGTGTGGTATTTGAAGTGTGTGAACGGCCTCACCTGCTCCTGGGATTTACTTTTGAGGGTTTTCTCCTTCATTATTGATTGAAAGCTGAAATGTGTTCCTGAGGTTTACCTTATGGTATATTCTATGCAGCCGAGAGGTTCGATGATGTTGTAGAAGTTGTTGCTGATGAAGGAAGGACTCCGAGGACCCAGTACTTTCAGAATAACAAAGTTTATTACAAGAAATTACAGATCGGGACGGGCATCTAGAAACCCGGAGATACACAAGCCAAAAGTGAGATCTGACGTGCGGGACTCTTACACACATTTATATAGGGAGGTTGGTTCCGCCCATGACTTCAGGTAAAACACATCCCACATGGGATTTCTGACTAAAGAAGGACATGTTTTTGTGTCTGAAGATGAAGACACATTGGTCAAGAACATTCCTTCTGCACCCATCCATTAGCTGGTCAGAGATAATTCCCTAGGTCAAAGGTCATCCCAAAAAGGTAGAGAGCAAATAAGATGAACATCTGGAGGACTCTCTGAGAATTTCCGAGAGTCAAGAGGGCAGGCATCATAAATGTAAGCCTGTCATTGTGTTTTAAGCACATACCAACATGATCTACTCTAACGAATATACACGACAACCTCAAGTCAAATATAAACACTGCGCTAAAACCAACAGTAATTTTCACACCAGACACAATGTGTGTGGTTGACAAAGTGACATCTTGAAGCTTTGATGGTAGAAGAAGTAGAAGAAGAACTTCCTCCTCTATCCAGCCTGATGTGAAGCTTCTTTGTCGATCTATTGAGTATATTTGACTTTTAGTTTACTTTTTGAAACTTCAAGGACATGAAGTTTGAAGCTAGGATCAAGCAACGGCCGACACAGCTCCTGTTGATGAATGAATGAACTAGATGCTTTCAGCTTGGACTTCAGTGAAAAATCGATGATCTTGGTTCGAGCTGCTGCAGCCGTTCGTCAAACTGTCTCATCCCGACACACGTCCTTTCTCTGCTCTCTTTTTTCTCCATGTCACGTCTGCTAACATGGAGGAGGTGGGGTTTAGGACCAGCCATCTTTGTGTCCATTCCCGATCACTTTCTGACAGATTTATAACATCTCCCCCGCAGGTCAGCATCACAGTCACCAGAGATCGGCCTGAGTCCAACAGCTCCACCGGCAGCAGTAATGGCAGCTCCTCGGACTACGTCTTCTCCAGCAATACAAATAAAAACACAACGTCCCCCCCGGTCTTCTCCCACAATCCTCTCTCGTCCCACATGGAGTCCAGCTCTTCAGTCTCTCGATCTGGAACTGACAGCTACTCCTACAGGCCAGCGAGCCGCAGCCCTTCGCCTCACTCGCCGAGGCGTGAATCCCCCGTTCGTTACGACAGGAGCCCGCGGGGGTCGGTCAGTTACGCAGAGATGAGCCCCCCGCCGAGCCGGGCAGCCGCACCTGTGGACCAGTCCTCCCACCATGGCTCAGGCCGCCCCTCCACCAAGCTGTTGAGCCCCCACAGCCAGAGCGCCCGCCTGTCCCCTCGGCGGGACAGGAGCCCGTCTCCTCTGGCCTTCAGGCCAACGTCCAGCACGCTGCCTCGGAATTTTAATTATAGACAAACTGGTAAGTATCTGCAGTATAAACAGGTTGGCTACTGGTTTTTTCCCTGTTTGTTTTAGAGTTAATTTTAAAATGTTCTGAAGGTTCTTCTGAGCCTGGCCCCGGGTTCTATCGCTGGTCTTTGAATTCATTTTTTACTTCTGCGCAGATTTGCGATCTTCGAAAGTCTGGCAAGCTGCTTATGAAAGAATAAAAAGGATAAAGTTAAGAGAGAGCTTTAGAAACAAAACCAGATTAGTGTTGAACGTTTAAGGTTCAGATGTGATTAAGCATTTACTCCTGGATATGTGAAGTTTTGTGAAGTTTTGTGAAGAGTTCCTTTTCCAGAGAAAGGATTGAGGTCAGTGATCATTAATGACCCTCCAGCTATGTGATGTCACAAACCGGTCTGGAAGCAGACTTGTGACGTAACTTAACTTTGGCAAAAACAAAAATAAATGTTCTTCTAGAGAAACGATATAGTTGTTCAGCCAGTTTGTTCAAAAGTACAAAGAAAACACGGCTTAGTTAGTGTTCCCCGGCCAACGCCACTGGAAGAATTTAGTCACTCTTTGAGTTTAATGTCACTGCTCTGTCAGAGATTCCTCGGCTCTAAGGATCAAAAGTCTAATCAAACAACTCTCTCGCTCCCTCTCTCTCTCTCTCCCTCCCCCTCTCCCTCTCTCTCTCCCTCTCCCTCTCTCTCTCAGAGGAGGGTGTGCAGCGGCAGAAGAGTCCCGGCCAGTGGAACGAGACAGATCTCGACATGTCCTACGAGAAAAAACCTCACCACACCTATGACAGTTGGTTGACTTTTCTACTTCTCTGCTTTTATTTTGCACGTCAGGTCGTGGCATTAGTCAACACTTTCCTGTTTTTTACACTTTCCTGTTGCAGAGACAGAGTGGCTGCGGCCGTCTGTGCCAAACAGCGGCTGGAGAGAGACCAACCTCGATGGGCCTCCTCCATCGCCAAGCCCCAAAAAGGTGGGTGGTGTTAGCGGAGAGAGAGAGAGACGTGTCTAATTTCACGTCCAGCCAGACAACATAATTATCCCCTTTGGAACACTGTTTCTTTCCACCTGATGAAAGTCAGGGCCCTATAATTATTTCGGCTCAAAGTACTCGCCTGTTAGAAGTTGACAAATAGCTGCTCAATTGTTAATAAAAACGATGAGACCGCAACTTATAATAAATCTGTCAGCTGCAACAAAGAAATGAGCCAGTAGAGCTGCAGAATTTGGCTTAACTATAACAGACCCTTCACATTACATCTGATTCTCTATCATCTTTCTCTTCCAGGATCCTCGTTCTCCATCACAACACTTTCCCCACAATTCTCTTCCCCGTAAAACCCGTGTGACAGTACCTCCAGATGTGTCGTCCCCAGTCCACTCCCCTTACTTCCCTCAGCCCATCGCCTCCAGGATCTCTATCCCCCCGACCAACACAGAGAAGCGTCAGCGCCGGCCCATCCCTCTCTCCGTCCTCATGCGTCTCCAGAACCCGCACTGGGGAGGGCTGGCAACCTGCGGAGGACAAGAGGACATGACACCTTACCAGCCAGCACCGGCCTTCCCGAGGGAGGTCTTCCGCCAACCGGGGCCTCCACCACCTCCTCTGCTGAGGCAGCCGGCCATGTACAGCGATGGTAAAACACGTCTGCACACACAGTTCACAGGATGTTTGTTCAGGGAACTCTCCGATACTAACGTGGTGAGTTGTCCCTGTGTGCAGTGCTGAACCCTGGGGATATAGACGCGGAGTTAGAGAGGCTGGATTACATTCATCACCTGCCTGCGATCCAGGAGAAGCCCATCGTGCCAGGAGTTGAGCAGGGCGAGGTGCGGCCCCCGCGGCCCCTGAGCCCCACCAGGCTGCAGCCAGTGGTGGCCCCCGAGGCCCAGAGCCAGGTGATGCATGACCCGGCGGCGGTCCTCCTTCTCCGGGCGGAGATCCCCCGGGCGCTGAAGAGACGGGGCTCCGTGGACCAGTCGCAGCCGCTGCAGAGGGCGTCCCATTATCAGCCGAACCAGTACAAGAACCTCATCGACAAACTGTTTCGCAGGCGGGAAATGCGCCGGAAGGGGGAGCACGCCAGCACCGACACCAGCAGCTCCTCCGAGGGAGAGGAGGCCGCTCAGCCTCCTGCACCTTTACCTCAGACCTCCACTGTGATTCCTACCGACTTCAGTGTAAGACATGAGATCACAGTGAGATGATGATGATGAGAATAATCTGTTATTCCCTCAGAAAGTGTCAAGGACCAAAGGATTAAACAATGGGATCTATAGATTAGATGTTTTATTATGCTTTTGATTTATTGCAAAGAGACATTTGTTGTTAATCAATGTTCACATGTTAGTAAAGCTTCCTTTTTTTGTCCCTTCAGAGCTACCGTTCCATTTTGCGTCGCTCCAATCGGGAGCGTAAAAAGATCGGGAACCGAGCTCGGCTCAGTCCACTGGTCCTGCTGCTGGACGGAGCGCTGGTGGGAGAACTGGAGACGGTGCAGAGAGCAGTGCAGGAGGTGTGTGTGTGTGTGTGTGTGGATGTGTGTTTGTGTGAGAGTGTGTGTGTGTGTGTGTGTACCTTATTCTGTATACTGTTTATTTTCCAACTCCTAATAGTACTACTTCACTGCAGTTAGTATTGCTCCTACACCACGACTACTACTCACATATTAAGAGTTAAAGTACACCTAAAAATGAAAAAGCATAACACCAATAAGTATTTTATGTATAGTATCCATTGTAGTAGTAGTAAAAAAGTAAATACAAATAATATTTTTAAGTAAAATTGAGACCTCTGATTTAGTAAGTGAAGCTAAATCATAAAGCACACATTATTAAAAAATGTATTTTATTTCACAAACATTATAATAAAGACGATAATAATATTATTAATGTCCAGTACTATCATCTTAAATCAACAGCTTCCATAAAAACATTTTTATACTGTTAAAACTCAAGTCTGTTTGAGGGTGTTGTGGATATTGGACTTTATGAGGCGTTTAATATATTCATATTTAACTATCTTACACTTGACCTGATGGAGCTGCTCTGTGGACGATGTGTTTGATCTGTAGATGAACGACCCGAGCCAGCCGAACGACGAGGGCATCACCGCCCTGCACAATGCGATCTGTGGAGGCCACTACAACGTGGTGGACTTCCTGGTTCGCATCGGAGCCAACGTCAGCGCACCGGACAGCCACGGATGGTAAACATCTACCTGTTCATGCTCTCTCATCGGTTCTGGTCTGCAGAAGGTTTTGTACAAAAGAAACGCTGATTGAAACTCTATCATTTCTTTCTGCGGCTGTGCATTAATTCATTAAATGTGTGACGTGTGTGCTGGAGACTTTGTTTCTCTGTGCCTTCGTGGATTCAAGATTCAAGATTCAAGATTCAAGATTTTTATTATCAAATGCACAACAATAACATTAAGCAGACGCTGGCAGTGAAATGCTTGAGTGACAGGCTCTCTTCTAGCAATGCTCAAGTAATTACAACCTATAAAATAAAATAGAATATCAAAATTTAAAATAGAAAATAAAGCATATATATCTAAATATATGTATAAACAGCTGAAGAAGAAATAAAACAACAATAGTGCAATTATTTGTAAATATGCAAAATATGCCACGGTGCTGGTTTGGTGGAGTTATTGCAGTTCAGAGGAGTTTAAAGGTCTTATGGCCTGGGGGATGAAACTGTCTCTGAGCCTGGTGGTGCCGGCCCGGATGCTGCAGCAGGCAAAAATGTTTATGGCTGGGGTGAAAGAGGTCTTTAATAATCTGACTGCCCTTCTTCCTGCACCGCTGGGTGTAGAGGTCCTCTATGGATGGAGGCGCCGTCCTGGTGATGTGCTGGGCGGACTTCACCACCCTCTGTAGAGCCTCACGGTTCAGGGTGGAGCAGCTGCCATACCAGGCGGTGATGCAGCCAGTCAGGATGCTCTCTATTGTGCACCTGTAGAAATTGCCAGGCCAGGTCTCTCGTTCCAGGTTTGCCAAGATGAAGGTTTTTTGCTCGTGGCACTGTTAAAGGTTAGAAGCTAACGTTTGACCCTGGATGTCTGAACCCGCAGGACGCCACTGCACTGCGCCGCGTCCTGCAACGACCGGCCCCTGTGTGAGTTCCTGGTGAGGAACGGAGCGGCGGTCATGGCCATGACGGAGAGCGACGGCGCCATCGCCTCCCAGAAGTGTGATCCCTATGCTGTCGGGTTTGACGAGTGTGAGAGCTTCCTGAAGGGTGAGGCGAATACACTCACACGAGAACTGTCACACACACACAGACACACACCCTATGACACTACGGCACTGACACAATTGATGGTAGAATGAATCATTGGATGACACAATGAAAGTCTTTCATCACTCATTCACATAGTGATGATGCAAAACAAATTTTTCCCGAATTGTCTCTTTAAAATGACTCCAGAACATATGAGACCTCTTTACCTACTGATAGAGCTTATTTACTTTGAAAGGATTGAAGGAGTGAAGTGACCCCAAACAAGACCAGATGTGACTTTCAAAATAAAACAGGAAACAAGACAACAAACATGATGAGTGACAAAAAAAGTAACTCAACTAAATGTAGGGATGTGCTTCCATCTAAAAGACATAAAAAGATGTAAGAATGGAAATCACACATGCAGTAAACAATGCAAAACACAAACATTTGCCAACTCCCTACACACAACCCAGAATAATGACCCACCAGCCCCACATGTTTCTGCAGTATTACACAGATTGATGACTCTTGTGTGTGTGACCTCAGGTGTGGAGGAGGCCATGGGGACGGAGAACAGCGGGGTGCTGTACGCTCTGTGGAGCTACCCGGCTCAGGCGGCCGACGAGCTGAGCTTCAGGGACGGGGACATGGTGACGATCCTGAAGAAGCCAGAGGGGCCGGGCTGGTGGTGGGCGTCGCTCTGTGGCCGCGAGGGATTCGTTCCCTACAACTACTTTGGGGTGAGATATAAAGAACTTTAATCCTGACCATCTTACCACGTTGAATTTCATAATGTTCATCAACACGAGTGTAACGTTCCTCTCTTTGTATTTTTGCAGCTTTTTCCAAAGGTGCGACCTAAGTCTCTGTGCTGAGCGACGTCCTGATGCCCCCCCCCCCCCCCCCTCCTCCTCATCACGTTATAGTGCAGAGGACTGTGTGTTACAGCTTCACACTGTTGTCTGAAAGGATTGTGTGTGTGTGTGTGTGTGTGTCTGTGTCTGTGTGTGTGATGACGGGAAGGCTCCGACCTGCTGCTGGGAATAAGAACTGTTTGTGATCCGTCACCGGAGGAGAGTTGAAGGAGGAAGCGTCAGTATCAACGTTGACCTGAATCTGAACAGAGGACGTCTCGGTGCTGGTTCTGGATTTATTTTGTCCTCTCCTACTCCTTTACATTACAGATCACATACACACAGAGTATTGTCTCTCACTCACACACCGTTCACATACTTCGCAGTGCCACACTGGAAGAGCTGGGAGTCGCACCACCGAGTTCCCAATAGGTGGTTCGACCCTCTCTTCCTCCTGAGCCACAGCTGCGTACTTCCCTTGTGTAGTATGTCCGTGTGGCGTGTGCGTGTTCTTCTCGTGTCTGCACGGGCACATTTATTTTAGGATTATTAATGGTAAATGGGTTGTAATCATATAGAGCTTTTCCAGTCAGATCAACCAGAGGAACGTCAGAAGAAATGTTGGGGGTTCAGTATTTTGCCCAAAGACACTTCGGTATGTAGCCTGGAGATGCAGGGGATCGAACCGCCGACCCGGTTAGTGGACGACCCTCTCTGCCTCCTGACGGGATGATAATGGGTGAAGTTCGAGGAGTTGAACGTGGCTGTAAAACTTTAAACCTTTTTAAATCAGTAGCTTTTGTTTTGCTTCTTCTTCTTCACTTCAGTTCTTCTCACACTACACTGCAGGCTGTTTGCATTTAATGCTGCCTATGAGTGTGTGTTTTTAATGATGAAGAATGAAACTGACTATTTTGAAGAAGCTGTTTTTTGTCTGACCAGTGAATAATTCATGTTGAGGGGACTAAAGTGTCTTGAGTGTGTGCACATCCGAGTGAAACTCCAGATGTAGAGGATTTATCTGTGGCTCAAAAGGGCCTCGTGGAGTTATGTGCTCTGCTGAGTGACAGTTTATATGTTATCAGTGTTCAGTGTTACACTCATCACGTGCACTTGACCTTTAACCCCTCACCAGATACACGAAGGGACCAAATCTGACTCGATACACAAATGAGTTTCATGCATTTTGGTTCCTTTGAAAATGTTTTAAAGTTTTACTTTGCATAGCAGAATTATGCAGCAACTGGATTTTACGGAGGCAGCACATGAGGAAGAAGCTTCTTTGTTTTGGTGCCTGGTTTAGATTAATGGGTTTATTCATGATTTTCTTTTCTTTTTCAACTTTCCGTAACATTGTGGAATGTTGGGGTGTTTTTTTTTACATTCCCACTGGGAGAATAATTTATGGATCTCGATGAAAAAATAATCAACATGTTTAGAGGACTGATATTTACGTGTATAAGCATAAATCTAGTGACTTTAAATGTGGTTACAGGACTGTCGTGCCTTGTATGAGCTGAGTGACAATATGATTGTGTTTGTTTTTGGAGATAAAACTGCGAAACGTCCTCTCCTGACCAGCAGATGACACTGTACAATCAAATATGAATCTAGTACCAGCACAGAATTTACATTTTACAACACAACCAGCGATTGTAAACTAATACACAGTGAAACATTTACCAGAAGCTGTTTGTGTCGTTCCTCTGTGTCACGTCAAGTCTTTTTTTATTATTATCCCTTGAAGTTATTTGTATTCTCCCCCTCCTCTTCTATTCCACTGAGCTGCCTGCTGTGATTCTTAATGAATCAATTAGCTTCACTATTATGCATAAGCTTAATTAATAAAATGAAAAAAATAAACACACATGATTAATATTTTTATTAAATTACGATCTGCTGTCTATCTCCAACCCCCTGATATCAAGAAGAGTCCCAGAGGAAGATTAGCGTTGACGCTGTGTGAAGTCCTTTGATCCCCTTTAATGTTTTATTTTATTATTATTTTAATGTTATGTGGATTAAAATAACAAATGACGACACCCACACGCTCAGTTCACTCACAGACACTGGCAGGGGAGCGGTTGTGTGTTGAGGAGCGGCTGCAGATTCCCTGGTGAATAATTCAGGTGGGTTAAGTGAACAGAACTCCCGGCTGTCCACGATGTGATGCTCAGCTGAAACGGATCTGCTCCTCCTGAGCTGAGGAGAAGAGGTAAAAACATTCACGTCAGGTCTGATCCTTATCCAAGAAGCATTTTATATTTCTTAATCCAAGTCAACAACTCAGGCGAGGAGGTGTGACTGTGTGCTGTCATTCACCAGGTTCCTCAGATGAAGGAGATGAGTCACTGCAGCAGGTTGAAGCAACAATTCAACCTGTCGCAAGCTTTTTCCTTTTTTTTCTTGGAAAGTAACTCTGTGGTTTCAGCTGAGGAAAAATAAATCAGTGCTGTCCAACAAGGGGGTCAGGGATAAATCTGTGGGGGGGTCAGAAGATTTATAAAAAGATAAAAGAGATTAGGGGAGAAAAACATATTTGTGTTTTTTGCAGATTATGTTCCCGAGTGGCACGGTGGTACAGTGGTACAGTGGTACAGTGGTTAGGTTCTGGGGCCTTTCTGTTTGATCCCAGAACACGTCCATGTTGGGGTTGGGTTAATTGGAAACTGTACAGACTGGAGGTGGAACGTGGAAGGTTGTTCATCTTTGTCGATCCGGTTATTTTGAACTCTGACTTATTATTTTATTGCGACACACTGGAGTAATAACCTCCTTCAAACCTCTGTTGACTGAGACGATGTGAAAGGAAACTGGATTTACTTGATTCAGTTGAATAATTTTATTATTATAGTAATAACACTTATAAAAGTTATAATAATTATCTTAATTATATCTATTAAATCTATTAAGTCTTCATCTACTCCCCAAATTACACAAGAAACAGCAGCTATTTAACGTTTAGTAAGAAAGAAGAATAGAACCTTATTACATTATCTTAAATATCTAAAAATATTACTACATAATCACAGGTATAACATTCTGTGTCATTAATACACATCTGATATTTGGGTTAGAGAGCCATAAAAAGTTTTGGAACAACAACTTTTCACGACTTATGTTGTTTTTGAATATTTGCTGCATGAAAACACTCATTGCCCCAAACAGAGTATTCAATTTGATTATGTGAAAAGAAGGTGATTTGACAGACGAGAATGAATCCCGACAGGAAGTGGGAACAAAGCTGCTGGTTTATATTTCATTATTCTGCGTGAGGTGGATTTCTGTTTCTGCTGATCTCGGACTCTCGGACTCGCTTCTGCCACAAATACACATTTTCATCGCGGCCGTTTGACATCGACGGCTCGGTCGTGCTCGAGGAACTTCTCTCTCGCCGTTGCTCTTTGACCCCGGAGAACCAACCGTCTCTGCGGCAGAGGAGACTCTTCTGCTGAACAGTGATTCTGTTCAAGCAGAACTCATTTGCTGCCTCATTGAAACGCCATCATAACCACGATGGAGCGAAATGAACTCTTATGGACGCGCTCCGCCGCTGACTCAACCAGTCTTTCTTCAAATTTGATTTCTATCTCGTTCACATTCTCCTCACTGCCCCCAGCTCCACCTACACACGTGCAGGCCGTGACTTCAGACATGCTCGTCATTATCGGAGCCGGGGCCTCGACTCCTGCTCTCAAATAAACACACAAGAGCACTGAGGCCAGACAGGACAGAGCAGGCTCAGGCTTCACACAGAAAGAGCTGAGATGATTGAATGAAGGAGAATAAAGAGTGTGATCCAGGGAATGGAAAACCTCTCTGATCGCGCCACACTGTTTTCTTCTTGATGGGAAACCTGCCACAGCAATACAAGAGAAAACATATATTTCATATATTTTGTTTACGAACGCAGAGCTGAGGGAAATGAAACGGGACACACACTCGTATCCGTGCAGGCAGACACGGCTGCCGACATGCCCGGGGTCCATGATGCCTCCGTGTTGAGATGGAAACTAGACGACCCACAGGTCATCAATGTTGTATGTTTCAGGCTTTTAAGTTTTGAGCAGACGCCCCCCCCCCCCCCCCCTCGGTGAGACTTCTAAGGAGGTTGGTTCTGTCAGACCAGCAGCGGGAAAGCATCTGATAATGTGATCTCAGCAAGAGCAGGGCTTTATTATTTAGAGACAACAAACGTGTCTGTGTGTGTGTGAGAGTGTGTGTGTGTGTGTGTGTGTGTGTGTGTGTGTGTGTGTGTGTGTGTGTGGGTGTTTCAGGAGCTGACATCAGGACAGTGAATATGAGAGAGCTCACTTCAGGCGTCCTACACACTAAGTTCTGGGTCGTGGACAAGAAACACATTTACATCGGCAGTGCCAACGTGGACTGGAGGTCCCTCACACAGGTACACACACACACACACACACACACACACACACACACACACACACACACACACACACACAGGTTGATTATTAGTTGTAAACATAATTTTATTATAGTTGTAATATTTTGGTATCTCGTGTTTAACACAAAACTCGGTGATTGAGAGTAAGTGAATGTTGTGGTGTGTTGGCGTCCAGGTGAAGGAGCTCGGCGTGGTCGTCTACAACTGAAGCTGTTTGGCCGAAGACTAGAGTAAGATCTTTGATGCCTATTGGTTCCTGGGGGAGAGTCAATCGATCCCATCGCCCTGGCCAATCAGCTTCTCCACCCTCTACAACAAGGACACGCCTCTGCAGCTGACCAACACTGACGCTGGCTTTTCTTTCAGGTGAGCTGCTGTGTTCAGGGGACAGGAGGGAGGTAGAGATTCGATTTGGTCCGTGGAGCTGATCAAAGATCAACTTTGCAAACTGGTGCAGGAGCGAGATGGAGAGACATGTCACATCAACTCCGCAATCATAGACTTCTACAATGTGCCAGATATACATACGAATGGGCTTCTCTCAATCTGTAATGGGAACAGGTGGGAAGTTATAATGTAGCTTGTTTGTCTGTGTGGGATGTATCACTGTTGTCCATTTACAGTCATTTAAAATGTTTATTTTACTGATATGATATATATATAACTTTGCATGAATATTGTCATAAATTGAGATCTTAGCTGCGGTTTGTACTGGATAGTGAATAATTTTGTTTATTTTGTATTTAAGTATAGGCTAAAGTACATATATCATGTTGAATCAGAAGTGTAGAATCACTAAATGTTAAAATAAATCTTTTTTTAATAATCATTTTAATAAATCAAGTAAAATGTATGATTAGAGAAACAAAATATGACTATATATATATTTATATATATATATATATACATATACTGTATATGTACGTACTGCTAAATTAAATGTATTCATCTGCAGCCTTTATTTCTAAATGCTCATGTGAATGTAACTTGTTTTAAATAATAATCATATTTTATTTGAAAAGTCCAGTAACAAAAGGAACTTCATTACTAGTAGCTTTAGGCGTATGCCTTGTAAATATTGCACAATTGGGTTCTGTATAAATTGCACTTTAACAAATATTTGAACTATGCACATAAATAACAGCACTTCACACTTTCATAACATTATTGGTACTTTATTAGCAGGATTTGACCAGATCAATATCAACTTTGAATAGCACACTTCCAATCAGGTAATCGACTGCATTAGAGTATATTAATTGTAAATAGAATGTTTTAAGTGCTTTATAAAAGTGTGTCTAAAAATGTACACACGGACCATGGATCCTTTGATGCTGAGCCGTCAACAAACAACTCCACTAGTTTAGTGACAGTGTCAGTGGCTACAGACCATGAGTCCTTTGATGCTGAGCCGCCAACAAACAACTCCACTCGTTTAGTGACAGTGTCAGTGGCTACAGACCATGAGTCCTTTGATGCTGAGCCGCCAACAAACAACTCCACTAGTTTAGTGACAGTGTCAGTGGCTACAGACAATGAGTCCTTTGATGCTGAGCCGCCAACAAACAACTCCACTCGTTTAGTGACAGTGTCAGTGGCTACAGACCATGAGTCCTTTGATGCTGAGCCGCCAACAAACAACTCCACTCGTTTAGTGACAGTGTCAGTGGCTATAGACCAAAGGAATCGTTATGTCTTGCAAAGGCCACGTCTCTCTCTCTCTCTCAGAATAGGGACATTTCCACAAACCTTTTTTAACATCGAGATACGAGGAAGATTCATCCTTAACTCGAAGTTAATTTAATTTGATGGAGAAAGGAGAAGGAAAGGATCAAGTCCCGGCAGTGAGAGCGATGCTCACCGAGCAGCTCGCGGCGGAGGAGGAGATCCTCGCGGGGCTTGAGGAAACCTTTGCAGAGTACAAAGACAGAGAGGAGCGGTCCCAGCAGGTGATCAGCCACCAGAGGAGGCTGCTCGATGACGTGATGAAGGACATAGATCAGCTGCAAAGAGCAGGTCAGTCCCTAGAAAAAACGCTCACAGGCTAACGTTAGCTAGCATCAGCTCGAGCAGCGGAGTCAAGTCACTTCCTGTCTGTGTCTGCTGCATCCGGCTGCTCCACCTCTCATCTCAATAATGAGGATTCTGTGCAGACAGCTCGTGTCTGAAACAGAAAGTCTGGACACATTTCTCTGAGTTTTACCCACAGATCTTGTCTGAAAGCAGCTTAACCAACTAACTAACGTCCCCTCGCCCTGGCCTCCAAATAACAATTGTTTATTTGGCCTCAAACTGTAAACGACCTCAACATCTCTACTTCCTGAATGTGATCTTTCAAAAATCACAACATTTGACATTAAAGGACACAACACAAGTTTTTCAAAACACTTCAGGAAACTCTGGAATGATAAATGTGTGTATTTGTGTTTCAGTGTGTCTTGCAGACGTCCAGGTTCCCACTGAGCAGCAGCAGTGGAGCCCCCTTGTGGACCGGGAGGACCCAGAGCCCCCTCACATTAAAGAGGAACAGGAGGAACCCTGGACCAATCAGGATGGTCAACAGCTTCAAGGACTGGAGGAGGATGATATCAAGTTCACATTGACTCCTGTCACTGTGAAGAGTGAAGAAGCTGAAGAGAAGCTTAAATCGTCAAAGCTTCATCCGAGTGAGACGAAGGAGAACAGAGCTGACTGTGGAGGACCAGAACCAGCCAGGAACTCAGGTCCAGATGGACATTTACAACAAGGTACTGAGGACAAGACTGAAGACTCTTCTGAGACTGAAGACAGTGAGGATTGGATGGAGAACAGGGAACCTCAGACTGGTTTAAATGCAAGAAATGACAAACAGCCTCTAAGTGATATTGGATGTAAGACAGAACAAAAATTGTTTAGTTGCCCTGAGTGTGGTAAAAGATTTAACCATAGGGGCAGTCTAAATACACATATGAGGATTCATACAGGAGAGAAGCCGTTTAGTTGCTCTGAGTGTGATAAAAGATTTAACCATAGGGGCAGTCTAAATACACATATGAGGATTCATACAGGAGAGAAGCCGTTTAGTTGCTCTGAGTGTGGTAAAAGATTTAACCATAGGAGCAATTTAAATACACATATGAGGATTCATACAGGAGAGAAGCCGTTTAGTTGCTCTGAGTGTGGTAAGGGATTTCACCATAGGGGAAATCTAAATAGACATATGAGGATTCATTCAGGAGAGAAATCGTTTAGTTGCTCTGAGTGTGGTAAAGGATTTCGCATTAGGTGCAGTCTAAAGAAACATATGAGGATTCATACATGAGAGAAACCATTTGTCGTACATTACATTGTACGACAAAGCTCTGGAGCAGTCACGTGCCCCAGCAGCTGATTCACAACCGAGGCTGTCCATTTACAATATGACAAACTGGTCCCTGCTCCACCAGTGCTGCCTCACACCGCTGTCACTGGTTTAACCTCCACTATCAGAGCCTCCTTCTTTTCTAGTTCAGACTTGTTACAAGGATCCAAAGTGTAAAATGTTCATCAGTGTCCTGGGGAGTAATCTGCATTGTCCTGGGAGCGTTTACACACGTGGAGCCATCAGCTCCGAGCCTGTTTCCTTCTGCTGCAATAAATGGTTGAATGATCACGAGACTGTTCCTGACTGAACTTTTATTAAAGAGATATTCCATATTATTGTATTTTAAATACATTGATTTAGTCAATGTGAGTTATTAAGTGTTTGTTGATGGCGAACGTGACATCTTCTATCATCTAAGAATTAAATCTACAACTCAATGAACTTTAAAGAAGTGAAAAGGAGATATACTGAACATTATGTCTGCACTCAGCAGAACTCAGCTCAAAAGTTGCTACAGAAAGTCCCTGATTGGTTAGCAGCCCGTTGGAATCGTAAGGTCACAGTCAAGCTAATGGAAGGGAAAGATTTCCCCCCCTTTGAAGACTTTGTTAACTTTTTGAACATGGAAGCGGAGATAGCATGCAACCCGGTCACTTCTCTACATGCTCTTCACTCATCTAACACATTCCACGAGAAAGAATTCACAAAGGAAATAAGAGGGAGCAAAGCCAATGTCCTCTTGATGCAAACCATCACAAGCAGTGATGAAGCAGGAGTAAACAGTGTGAGATCCGAACCCCCCTGCATGTGTTGCAAAGATGATAAGCATCAGTTGCCAAGGTGCCCAGACTTCACGAGGAAGTCTCTTAAGGAGCGACGATCATATGTGATGGAGTATAAGCTGTGCTTCGGATGTATGACACCAGGTCACAACGCAAGGGAATGTCGTCACCGGCACACATGTGATGTATGTAAGAGAAAGCACCCTACCTGTGTCCATGATTAAACCTATAAAGCAAACACAGGTGGAGAGGGGACTGTATGCAGTTCAAACACAGCTCCAAACACGGCTAATGAAACCAGTGGTTACAGCCCTTAATGTCACTACAGTGGGCCAATCAGACATCACCTCCATGATCGTCCCTGTGTGGGTGTCCACAGCCAAAAACCCATCTAATGAGCATTATAATACATGACATTACATGTCATTTAGCTGACGCTTTTGTCCAAAGCGACTTACATTTTTAGTACACTCAACATTTATGAGGGGCCATTTAGGGGTTCAGTATCTTGCCAAGGACACTTCGGCATGCATATGGGCAAGAGTGGTGATTGAACCGGCAACCTTCATGTTGGAGAACGCCCACTCTACCCCCATTGGCCACACCGCCCCCAGCAATTTGTGTTTGCATTGTTAGACACCCAAAGTGACAGCACCTTCATCGATGAAGAAGTAGCCAATCAGTTACAAGCAGATGCATACCCTGTAAAATTGAAACTGACCACTATGCTTGGAGAAAATACCATTGTGAAGAGTCAGAGAGTAATTGGTCTGCGTCTAAGAGGCTACAATTCAAGCTTTGAAGTTGACCTTCCTCTCTCCTACAGTAAAGACTACATTCCAGTGAACCGTAATCATGTACCCACGCATGAAACAGCAGAGCAATGGTCTCATCTAGAGGGAATTGTCAATGAAATGCCACCTCTCCTTGATTTAGATATAGGACTTCTGATCTGATACAACTGTCCAGGAACATTAGCGCCCATACAGGTGTTATCTGGAAAAGAAAAAAAGCACTTTGCCATCCTAACAGATTTAGGGTGGAGCATTGTTGGAGGTTCAACCCCATGCCTTGTTGAAACAGAATCAAGCCTGTGTCACAGAGTAAACCTTACGGAACTTCCTCCAGTAACGCCAATGGACATTAAAAGCATCCTGGTGTCAGACTTTAAGGACACGATGGAGAAGACAAGACTGTTTCACAAGAGGATATCATATTCCTTGAAAAACTTAAAGGAAGCATAAGGAAAAGTGACAAGGGACATAATGAGATGCCTCTGCCATTCAAGCAGCGGCCACCCTTACCTGATAACAAAAGGCTAGCTGAAATCCGACTAAGTCATCTAAGATGAAAGTTCGAGAAGGATGAGAAATACAAGAAAGATTACACAATATACATGAACAAAATGCTTGAGAGAGGTGATATCGAGAAGGTAGCCAACGATGGAACTCAAGAATTACCAACACGGAAGGATATGGTGCTGGATCTGTCCATAGGAGATCCAGAAGTCAGAAAGGCACAGACACTGCTGACAAAAACCACAGAACCAAAGAGTCTTGGGGATCCTCTGTCCAAGTGCTCTTCATGGTCCAGATGCACCAAGGCTGTGGCCCGCCTTCAGCGGCGAACCAAGAAGACCAGATCACATGCTCCTTTCTCAATGACTGAACAGGAAAGTGCTGAACATTTTATACTTCAGAATGTGCAAAGCAAGGCCTATGGGAAGGAAATAAAGCTGTTGAGCAAAGACAGCAAACTGCCACATCACAACAAGCTGCGCCAGCTTGATCTTTTTCTTGACACGGATGGGCTACTCAAGGTGGGAGGAAGACTCTGCCATTCAACTTTCTCTGACTCTTTCAAGCACTCAATTGTCATTCCCAAAGAGTATTATGTGACATCACTAATAATAGCTCATAGCCACGAAAGAGTAAAGCCTCAGGGAAAAGGCTTCACCACAAACAACATCAGTTCCAGTGGCTATTGGATTCCTGGTATTAGTAGAGCAGTTTCATCATTCCTCTGTCAATGTGTGACTTGTCTCAGACTCAGGAGACCGCCAGCGACCCAAAGAACGAGTGACCTACCTGTGGAACGTGTAGAGCCGACAGGACCTGTACAAAGCAAAAGATGGAGACGTATGCAGTTTCTAGCAGAGCAGTTCTGGAGTCTCTGGAGACAGGAACATTATTCCCAGGCAGCGTTTGCACACTCTAAGGAGAAATCTACAAGTGGGCAACATTGTGATGGACGCTGATGTACTGTTGCCCAGAGGTTATTGAGACTTGCCAGGGTTTTAGAGACAGTCAGTGGTAAAGATGGGCTTGTGAGGAAGGTGAAAATCTCAGTTGGAGATAAGAGCTTGAATGTAAAGTGTAAACGCTCTGGTAAACTTTCTGTGTTGGAACGTCCAGTGCAGAAGTTAGTTCTGCTGTTAGAAGCTACTTAAGCTATGCAAAATGCACTGATATAGTAGATGATAAATGATTCGTAGCTATTATCATTTGATACAAAACACAAAAAATTTGGTGGGAGTGTAACTAACCCAACATGTGTTATTGTTTATATCGTCAGAAAAGTCTTTCTGTTATTTATCGTTGAAATGTTCCATGCTTTTATATTGAAATTGTTCCGGTAGAGTCGCGGACATCCTGTGACGACGGTAACTTCTCGAAGGAAAATGTTTATGTTTTTAGCGACCCTTCGAAGAAGCACAAGTTCTTACGGTGTCCACGGTTGTTTTAAGGTATTTTACGGTGTTTAAGGTGTTATAAGGACGGCTCAAATAAACGACCAGAACATCACTTTAACACTCGACCATCTTTCGGGGGATCTGCTTCAATGTTCATGTGACAGATATACATTGGTGGAATGTAACAAAGTATTTTTATGAACACAGTTTCGGAAAATATGGATTGCGTTGCTGTTTTGGAAGTGTAAACGCGAACACACACACACGTGTCCTTACACCACAAAAAGACGTTTAGAATTATGTTTATAATACTTCAGCAAATATTTGAACTATGCACATAAATAACAGCACTTCACACTTTCATAACATTATTGGTACTTTATTAGCAGGATTTGCACAGAACAATTTCTACTTTGAATAGCACACTTCCAATCAGGTAATCGACTGCATTAGAGTATATTAATTGTAAATAGGTGTCAAGTCTCGTCCGGTCCGATAAGTTGTTTCACCTGGGTGGTCATGATTTATGTTCTGTGTTGTGTGTCCCTACTCATCTCTCCTCTCGTTTCAGACTCCTCACTCCCTCCCTCGTGTGTGTGTTCCACCCTGGTGATTGTCAGCTCCTCCCCGATTGGTTGCACCTGTTCCTAATCACCCGGTGTATTTAGTCTCTGTGTTCCTGTGTCGCGTTGCCAGTTCGTCTTTGTATCTTCATGTTCTTAGCGTCCCAGCATTTCTCTCTGATAGCTCTCTTGTTGCCGACCACTGCCTGTTTAACGTTTCTCGTCTCTGCCTTTTCCCTGCCAGATACTCTGCACCTTCGCCGACTGCCTGCCCGTGTACCGACCTTGGACCTTAACGATTACCAACTCTGCTTCTGCCTGCTCCCTATTGGATTTACGTTCTCGTGTTTGGACTGCCTTTACGTGTACCATATACAAGAAGTAAAGTTTGTTAACTGCTCCTACCTGTGCCTCCGTGTTCTGCTATTGGATCCTCACACCATACTGCATCCCTCACAATAGGATGTTTCAAGTGCTTTATAAAATTGTGTCTCAAAATCTAGCACACGGACCATGAATCCTTTGATGCTGAGCCGTCAACAAACAACTCCTTTAGTGACAGTGTCAGTGGCTATAGACCAAAGGAATCTTTATGTCTTGCAAAGGCACATCTCTCTCTCTCTCTCAGAATAGGGACATTTCCAAAAACCTTTTTTAACATTGAGATTCGACGAAGATTCATCCTTAACTCTGAGTTTGTTTAATATAATGGAGAAAGGAGAAGGAAAGGATCAAGTCCCGGCAGTGAGAGCGATGCTCACCGAGCGGCTCACGGCGGCGGAGGAGGAGATCCTCGCGGGGCTTGAGGAAACCTTTGCAGAGTACAACGACAGAGAGGAGCGGTCCCAGCAGGTGATCAGCCACCAGAGGAGGCTGCTCGATGACGTGATGAAGGACATAGATCAGCTGCAAAGAGCAGGTCAGTCCTAGAACAACCGCTCACAGGCTAACGTTAGCTAGCATCAGCTCGAGCAGCGGAGTTAAGTCACTTCCTGTCTCTGTCTGCTGCATCCGGCTGCTCCACCTCTCACCTGAATAATGAGGAGTCTGTGGAGACAACCTGCTGCTGTGTTGCTCGTGTCTGAAACAGAAAGTCTGGACACATTTCTCTGAGTTTTACTCACAGATCTTGTCTGAAAGCAGCTTAACCAACTAACTAACGTCCCCTCGCCCTGGCCTCAAAATAACAATTGTTTATTTGGCCTCAAACTGTAAACGACCTCAACATCTCTACTTCCTGAATGTGATCTTTCAAAAATCACATCAATTGACATTAAAGGACACAACACAAGTTTTTCAAAACACTTCAGGAAACTCTGGAATGATAAATGTGTGTATTTGTGTTTCAGTGTGTCTTGCAGACGTCCAGGTTCCCACTGAGCAGCAGCAGTGGAGCCCCCTTGTGGACCGGGAGGACCCAGAGCCCCCCCACATTAAAGAGGAACAGGAGGAACCCTGGACCAATCAGGATGGTCAACAGCTTCAAGGACTGGAGGAGGATGATATCAAGTTCACATTGACTCCTGTCGCTTTGAAGAGTGAAGAAGCTGAAGAGAAGCTTAAATCGTCAAAGCTTCATCCGAGTGAGACGAAGGAGAACAGAGCTGACTGTGGAGGACCAGAACCAGCCAGGAACTCAGGTCCCGATGGACATTTACAACAAGGTACTGAGGACAAGACTGAAGACTCTTCTGAGACTGAAGACAGTGAGGATTGGATGGAGACCAGGGAACCTCAGACTGGCTTAAATGCAAGAAATGACAAACAGCCTCTAAGTGATATTGGATGTAAGACAGAACAAAAATTGTTTAGTTGCTCTGAGTGTGGTAAAATATTTAACCATAGGGGCAGTCTAAATACACATATGAGGATTCATACAGGAGAGAAGCCGTTTAGTTGCTCTGAGTGTGGTAAAAGATTTAACCGTAGGGGCAGTCTAAATACACATATGAGGATTCATACAGGAGAGAAGCCGTTTAGTTGCTCTGAGTGTGATAAAGGATTTCGCGATAGGAGCAATCTAAATACACATATGAGGATTCATACAGGGGAGAAGCCGTTTAGTTGCTCTGAGTGTGATAAAGGATTTCGCCATAGGGGCAGTCTAAATACACATATGAGGATTCATACAGGGGAGAAGCCGTTTAGTTGCTCTGAGTGTGATAAAGGATTTCGCCATAGGGGAAATCTAAATAGACATATGAGGATTCATTCAGGAGAGAAATCGTTTAGTTGCTCTGAGTGTGGTAAAATATTTAACCAAAGGGGCAGTCTAAATAGACATATGAGGATTCATACAGGAGAGAAGCTGTTTAGTTGCTCTGAGTGTGATAAAGGATTTCGCATCAGGTGCAGTCTAAAGAAACATATGAGGAGTCATACATGAGAGAAACCCTTTGTCGTACATTACATTGTACGACAAAGCTCTGGAGCAGTCACGTGCCCCAGCAGCTGATTCACAACCAAGGCTGTCCATTTACAATATGACTAACTGGTCCCTGCTCCGCCAGTGCTGCCTCACACCACTGTCACTGGTTTAACCTCCACTATCAGAGCCTCCTTCTTTTCTAGTTCAGACTTGTTACAAGGATCCAAAGTGTAAAATGTTCATCAGTGTCCTGGGGAGTAATCTGCATTGTCCTGGGAACGTTTACACAAGTGGAGCCATCAGCTCCGAGCCTGTTTCCTTCTGCTGCAATAAATGGTTTAATGATCACGAGACTGTTCCTGACTGAACTTTTATTAAAGAGATATTCCATATTATTGTATTTTAAATACATTGATTTTGTCATTGTGAGTTATTGAGTGTGTGTTGATGGCGAACGTGACATCTTCTATCATCTAAGAATTAAATCTACAACTCAATGAACTTTAAAGAAGTGAAAAGGAGATATACTGAACATTATGTCTGCACTCAGCAGAACTCAGCTCAAAAGTTGCTACAGAAAGTCCCTGATTGGTTAGCAGCCCATTGGAATCGTAAGGTCACAGTCAAGCTAATGGAAGGGAAAGGTTTCCCCCCCTTTGAAGACTTTGCTAACTTTGTGAACATGGAAGCGGAGATAGCATGCAACCCGGTCACTTCTCTACATGCTCTTCACTCATCTAACACATTCCACGAGAAATAATTCACAAAGGAAATAAGAGGGAGCAAAGCCAATGTCCTCTTGATGCAAACCATCACAAGCAGTGATGAAGCAGGAGTAAACAGTGTGAGATCCGAACCCCCCTGCATGTGTTGCAAAGATGATAAGCATCAGTTGCCAAGGTGCCCAGACTTCACGAGGAAGTCTCTTAAGGAGATGGAGCATAAGCTGTGCTTCGGATGTATGAAACCAGGTCACAACACAAGGGAATGTCATCACCGGCACACATGTGATGTATCTAAGAGAAAGCACCCTACCTGTGTCCATGATTAAACCTATAGAGCAAACACAGGTGGAGAGGGGACTGTATGCAGTTCAAACACAGCTCCAAACACGGCTAATGAAACCAGTGGTTACAGCCCTTAATGTCACTACAGTGGGCCAATCAGACATCACCTCCATGATCGTCCCAGTGTGGGTGTCCACAGCCAAAAACCCATCTAATGAGCATTATATTACATGACATTACATGTCATTTAGCTGACGCTTTTGTCCAAAGCGACTTACATTTTTAGCACACTCAACATTTATGAGGGGCCATTTAGGCGTTCAGTATCTTGCCAAGGACACTTCGGCATGCATATGGGCAAGAGTGGTGATTGAACCGGCAACCTTCATGTTGGAGAACGCCCACTCTACCCCCATTGGCCACACCGCCCCCAGCAACTTGTGTTTGCATTGTTAGACACCCAAAGTGACAGCACCTTCATCGATGAAGAAGTAGCCAATCAGTTACAAGCAGATGCATACCCTGTAAAATTGAAACTGACCACTATGCTTGGAGAAAATACCATTGTGAAGAGTCAGAGAGTAATTGGTCTGCGTCTAAGAGGCTACAATTCAAGCTTTCAAGTTGACCTTCCTCTCTCCTACAGTAAAGACTACATTCCAGTGAACCGTAATCATGTACCCACGCATGAAACAGCAGAGCAATGGTCTCATCTAGAGGTAATTGTCAATGAAATGCCACCTCTCCTAGATTTAGATATAGGACTTCTGATCTGATACAACTGTCCAGGAACATTAGCGCCCATACAGGTGTTATCTGGAAAAGATAAAAAGCACTTTGCCATCCTAACAGATTTAGGGTGGAGCATTGTTGGAGGTTCAACCCCATGCCTTGTTGAAACAGAATCAAGCCTGTGTCACAGAGTAAACGTTACGGAACTTCCTCCAGTAACGCCAATGGACATTAAAAGCATCCTGGTGAAAGACTTTTAGGACACGATGGAGAAGACAAGACTGTTTCACAAGAGGATATCATATTCCTTGAAAAACTTTAAGGAAGCATAAGGAAAAGTGACAAGGGACATTATGAGATGCCTCTGCCATTCAAGCAACGGCCACCCTTACCTGATAACAAAAGGCTAGCTGAAATCCGACTAAGTCATCTAAGATGAAAGTTCGACAAGGATGAGAAATACAAGAAAGATTACACAATATACATGAACAAAATGCTTGAGAGAGGTGATATCGAGAAGGTAGCCAACGATGGAACTCAAGAATTACCAACACGGAAGGATATGGTGCTGGATCTGTCCATAGGAGATCCAGAAGTCAGAAAGGCACAGACACTGCTGACAAAAACCACAGGACCAAAGAGTCTCTGGGATCCTCTGTCCAAGTGCTCTTCATGGTCCAGATGCACCAAGGCTGTGGCCCGCCTTCAGCGGCGAGCCAAGAAGACCAGATCACATGCTCCTTTCTCAATGACTGAACAGGAAAGTGCTGAACATTGTATACTTCAGAATGTGCAAAGCAAGGCCTATGGGAAGGAAATAAAGCTGTTGAGCAAAGACAGCAAACTGCCACATCACAACAAGCTGCGCCAGCTTGATCTTTTTCTTGACACGGATGGGCTACTCAAGGTGGGAGGAAGACTCTGCCATTCAACTTTCTCTGACTCTTTCAAGCACTCAATTGTCATTCCCAAAGAGTATTATGTGACATCACTAATAATAGCTCATAGCCACGAAAGAGTAAAGCCTCAGGGAAAAGGCTTCACCACAAACAACATCAGTTCCAGTGGCTATTGGATTCCTGGTATTAGTAGAGCAGTTTCATCATTCCTCTGTCAATGTGTGACATGTCTCAGACTCAGGAGACTGCCAGAGACCCAAAGAACGAGTGACCTACCTGTGGAACGTGTAGAGCCGACAGGACCTGTACAAAGCAAAAGATGGAGACGTATGCAGTTTCTAGCAGAGCAGTTCTGGAGTCTCTGGAGACAGGAACATTAGTCCCAGGCAGCGTTTGCACACTCTAAGGAGAAATCTACAAGTGGGCAACATTGTGATGGACGCTGATGTACTGTTGCCCAGAGGTTATTGAGACTTGCCAGGGTTTTAGAGACAGTCAGTGGTAAAGATGGGCTTGTGAGGAAGGTGAAAATCTCAGTTGGAGATAAGAGCTTGACTGTAAAGTGTAAACGCTCTGGTAAACTTTCTGTCTTGGAACGTCCAGTGCAGAAGTTAGTTCTGCTGTTAGAAGCTACTTAAGCTATGCAAAATGCAGTGATATAGTAGATGATAAATGATTCGTAGCTATTATCATTTGATACAAAACACAAAAAATTTGGTGGGAGTGTAACTAACCCAACATGTGTTATTGTTTATATCGTCAGAAAAGTCTTTCTGTTATTTATCGTTGAAATGTTCAATGCTTTTATATTGAAATTGTTCCGGTAGAGTCGCGGACATCCTGTGACGACGGTAACTTCTCGAAGGAAAATGTTTATGTTTTTAGCGACCCTTCGAAGAAGCACAAGTTCTTACGGTGTCCACGGTTGTTTTAAGGTATTTTACGGTGTTTAAGGTGTTATAAGGACGGCTCAAATAAACGACCAGAACATCACTTTAACACTCGACCATCTTTCGGGGGATCTGCTTCAATGTTCATGTGACAGATATACATTGGTGGAATGTAACAAAGTATTTTTATGAACACAGTTTCGGAAAATATGGATTGCGTTGCTGTTTTGGAAGTGTAAACGCGAACACACACACACGTGTCCTTACACCACAAAAAGACGTTTAGAATTATGTTTATAATACTTTAACAAATATTTGAACTATGCACATAAATAACAGCACTTCACACTTTCATAACATTATTGGTACTTTATTAGCAGGATTTGCACAGAACAATTTCAACTTTGAATAGCACACTTCCAATCAGGTAATCGACTGCATTAGAGTATATTAATTGTAAATAGGTGTCAAGTCTCGTCCGGTCCGATAAGTTGTTTCACCTGGGTGGTCATGATTTATGTTCTGTGTTGTGTGTCCCTACTCATCTCTCCTCTCGTTTCAGACTCCTCACTCCCTCCCTCGTGTGTGTGCTCCACCCTGGTGATTGTCAGCTCCTCCCCGATTGGTTGCACCTGTTCCTAATCACCCGGTGTATTTAGTCTCTGTGTTCCTGTGTCGAGTTGCCAGTTCGTCTTTGTATCTTCATGTTCTTAGCATCCCAGCATTTCTCTCTGATAGCTCTCTTGTTGCCGACCACTGCCTGTTTAACGTTTCTCGTCTCTGCCTTTTCCCTGCCGGATACTCTGCACCTTCGCCGACTGCCTGCCCGTGTACCGACCTTGGACCTTAACGATTACCAACTCTGCTTCTGCCTGCTCCCTATTGGATTTACGTTCTCGTGTTTGGACTGCCTTTACGTGTACCATATACAAGAAGTAAAGTTTGTTAACTGCTCCTACCTGTGCCTCCGTGTTCTGCTATTGGATCCTCACACCATACTGCATCCCTCACAATAGGATGTTTCAAGTGCTTTATAAAATTGTGTCTCAAAATCTAGCACACGGACCATGAATCCTTTGATGATGAGCCATCAACAAACAACTCCTTTAGTGACAGTGTCAGTGGCTATAGACCAAAGGAATCTTTATGTCTTGCAAAGGCACATCTCTCTCTCTCTCTCAGAATAGGGACATTTCCAAAAACCTTTTTTAACATTGAGATTCGACGAAGATTCATCCTTAACTCTGAGTTTGTTTAATATAATGGAGAAAGGAGAAGGAAAGGATCAAGTCCCGACAGTGAGAGCGATGCTCACCGAGCGGCTCACGGCGGCGGAGGAGGAGATCCTCGCGGGGCTTGAGGAAACCTTTGCAGAGTACAACGACAGAGAGGAGCGGTCCCAGCAGGTGATCAGCCGCCAGAGGAGGCTGCTCGATGACGTGATGAAGGACATAGATCAGCTGCAAAGAGCAGGTCAGTCCCTAGAAAAACAGCTCACAGGCTAACGTTAGCTAGCATCAGCTCGAGCAGCGGAGTTAAGTCACTTCCTGTCTCTGTCTGCTGCATCCGGCTGCTCCACCTCTCACCTGAATAATGAGGAGTCTGTGGAGACAACCTGCTGCTGTGTTGCTCGTGTCTGAAACAAAAAGTCTGGACACATTTCTCTGAGTTTTACTCACAGATCTTGTCTGAAAGCAGCTTAACCAACTAACTCACGTCCCCTCGCCCTGGCCTCCAAATAACAATTGTTTATTTGGCCTCAAACTGTAAACGACCTCAACATCTCTACTTCCTGAATGTGATCTTTCAAAAATCACAACAGTTGACATTAAAGGACACAACACAAGTTTTTCAAAACACTTCAGGAAACTCTGAAATGATAAATGTGTGTATTTGTGTTTCAGTGTGTCTTGCAGACGTCCAGGTTCCCACTGAGCAGCAGCAGTGGAGCCCCCTTGTGGACTGGGAGGACCCAGAGCCCCCCAACATTAAAGAGGAACAGGAGGAACCGTGGACCAATCAGGATGGACAGCAGCTTCAAGGACTGGAGGAGGCTGATATCAAGTTCATGTTGACTCCTGTTGCTGTGAAGAGTGAAGAAGATGAAGAGAAACTTAAATCATCAAAGCTTCATCCGAGTGAGACGAAGGAGAACAGAGCTGACTGTGGAGGACCAGAACCAGCCAGGAACTCAGGTCCCGATGGACATTTACAACAAGGTACTGAGGACAAGACTGAAGACTCTTCTGAGACTGAAGACAGTGAGGATTGGATCGAGAACAGGGAACCTCAGACTGGTTTAAATGCAAGAAATAACAAACAGCCTCTAAGTGATATTGGATGTAAGACAGAACAAAAATTGTTTAGTTGCTCTGAGTGTGGTAAAATATTTAACCAAAGGGGCCATCTAAATAGACATATGAGGATTCATACAGGGGAGAAGCCGTTTAGTTGCTCTGAGTGTGGTAAAATATTTAACCATAGGGGCAGTCTAAATACACATATGAGGATTCATACAGGAGAGAAACCGTTTAGTTGCCCTGAGTGTGGTAAAGGATTTCGCGATAGGAGCAATCTAAATACACATATGAGGATTCATACAGGGGAGAAGCCGTTTAGTTGCTCTGAGTGTGGTAAAATATTTAACCAAAGGAGCAGTCTAAATACACATATGAGGATTCATACAGGGGAGAAGCCGTTTAGTTGCTCTGAGTGTGGTAAAATATTTAACCAAAGGGGCCATCTAAATAGACATATGAGGATTCATACAGGGGAGAAGCCGTTTAGTTGCTCTGAGTGTGGTAAAATATTTAACCATAGGGGCAGTCTAAATACACATATGAGGATTCATACAGGAGAGAAACCGTTTAGTTGCCCTGAGTGTGGTAAAGGATTTCGTGATAGGAGCAATCTAAATACACATATGAGGATTCATACAGGGGAGAAGCCGTTTAGTTGCTCTGAGTGTGGTAAAATATTTAACCAAAGGAGCAGTCTAAATACACATATGAGGATTCATACAGGGGAGAAGCCGTTTAGTTGCTCTGAGTGTGGTAAAATATTTAACCAAAGGGGCAGTCTAAATACACATATGAGGATTCATACAGGAGAGAAACCGTTTAGTTGCCCTGAGTGTGGTAAAGGATTTCGTGATAGGAGCAATCTAAATACACATATGAGGATTCATACAGGGGAGAAGCCGTTTAGTTGCTCTGAGTGTGGTAAAATATTTAACCAAAGGAGCAGTCTAAATACACATATGAGGATTCATACAGGGGAGAAGCCGTTTAGTTGCTCTGAGTGTGGTAAAATATTTAACCAAAGGGGCAGTCTAAATACACATATGAGGATTCATACAGGAGAGAAGCTGTTTAGTTGCTCTGAGTGTGGTAAAGGATTTCGCATTAGGTGCAGTCTAAAGAAACATATGAGGATTCATACATGAGAGAAACCCGTTGTCGTACATTACATTGTACGACAAAGCTTTGGAGCAGTCACGTGCCCCAGCAGCTGATTCACAACCAAGGCTGTCCATTTACAATATGACAAACTGGTCCCTGCTCCGCCAGTGCTGCCTCACACCACTGTCACTGGTTTAACCTCCACTATCAGAGCCTCCTTCTCTTCTAGTTCAGACTTGTTACAAGGATCCAAAGTGTAAAATGTTCATCAGTGTCCTGGGGAGTAATCTGCATTGTCCTGGGAGCGTTTACACACGTGGAGCCATCAGCTCCGAGCCTGTTTCCTTCTGCTGCAATAAATGGTTTAATGATCACGAGACTGTTCCTGACTGAACTTTTATAAAAGAGATATTCTATGTTATTTGATTTTAAATATATTTGATTTAGTCATTGTGAGTTATTGAGTGTGTGTTGATGTCAAAACAAACGTGACATCTTCTATCATCTAAGACTTAAATCTACAACTCAATGAACTTTAAAGAAGTGAAAAGGAGACATACTGAACATTATGTCTGCACTCAGCAGAACTCAGCTGTTACTATTAATATCCTTATGGAACCTGGTGCTGTCAATCACAGTTCTCCAGCCTCCATATATGTTTCCCCTCGAGCCTCCATGTGCGCAGCAGCGGAGGAGGAGCGCGGACATGGCGGCGGCCCGCAGCCTCGTCTCACCGCTGCCGCTCCTCTTGAGGAACTTCTCTCTGAACGAGTCCAGCTCGGAACGTTCGATTCCACGCGTCGACACGGACGGTTTTCATTTCTTCCTGATGGTCGGTGCGTCAAAACTTTCTGTGAATGAAGCTGCAAAGTTTCCAGACTGAGCCTCTAACCAGCGGCTGCTTCAACGGGATGAAGGTACAGACACATATTTACATTTAATCCATGACAATATATAGAAATATTAATTTTCCATAGTCTGAATATTAGTTTTGAACCTGTCGCCAATCTCCAATCGTTTGTATTTATTGTGCATTAACGCACCAGTGAGTCCTGCTGTTCCATATAAGGCTGTAACTCACAACTGACCTTCATCTATTATTAGTTCAGGGACATAACAGACACATGTTATATCAAGTGAGTTCAAATTAAACTGATAATCAAAGTTTTAAAGTTTATTTATTGATTATTATCAACCCTCCACGTGTGGTCCTGCATCCTGCGGTTTTATTATGAGGAGAAAATACTTTATTAATTATTATGTGTCATGTAATAATAATGTTTGTTCTGTTCTGTTATATGTGTTTTGTTATAATAATGTGTTTCCTCTGTGTTGTTGCAGAGATCCTCTCTCAAGCTGCTTCCTCTGCACTTTCAGCGGCTCAGCTCGGATTAAACCCGGCTGCTGCTGCTCAGTGTTCGGCTGCTCCGCTCACTCACCAGCCTCCGAGCTCCAGGTACAAACACATGTTCCCTCAGAACCACATGAAAACTGTCTCCTGAGAAAATCTGTCTTCTTTTGCCATTTGAACCTTTTCACCTCCAGTAGAATCGTTGTGGTTTGACCTCTTAGGTTTTTCCTCTCTTTGTAAATTGATTGAGTGCTACTGCTACTTTTGCAATAAAGTAACTTTAGTTTGTATTTCTGGCCACATTATGACGTGTTTTTAATAACCTTGCCTGGTTACTTGGCCCATGTGGCGTTGCAGTAGCAGACTTCTAACACTTGTCTGCAGCACTGCAGCAGGTTTATCAGAACTCTGCTCTCACCTCTCTCAGCTGCTTCTCCTCTGGGGGGGGCTGGACACTTCTCAGTTTCCAGCATTTTTCTGCATGAAAATTCCAACAAAACCACACTGAGGTATCTCCTGCACTCCCAAGTATCTAAACTATTCAGTGTCTTCAGGGGTCATTGAACGCAGCACAGCCCGATTCAAGAAGTTATTTCTGTTTCCAGCCAACTGATAAGATAAATATGAGTTAAAATGTGGCTACAAGGAAAATATGACCCATTATGGAAAGTGAAATCTAAATAAAGGAAATAGGGATAGTGATTTCACTAATACGTCACCACAACCTGCCTCTTACACCTCTGATCAAATTTAAAAACCCTAAACATGACAAAGACGGGACGGAGGCACAAAGAGAAGCAGATGGAGCGGCCTCGTGCTGCAGTGTGTCGTCAGTCTGAAGAGAGGAGTGGGATGGACACCATGTCCCTCAGCTAACTGCACTTTAATTAACACCGTGTCCTCTCCGTGGACTCGCGTGCTGACGAGGGTGCAAACAGTAACTGGTGGAGACTCGACCCTCGACTCGGCCGGTTCTCATCGTACCTGCCTGGTTTGTGGGGGGGGGGTTCCACTACACAGTCAGAGCTGATTGGACGACATATGACTTACTTATTAAGTTTCAGATTTGATTTGGGTTCAGGGGAACTGTCGGGGCCCTGTGCTCCACTGAGTGTGATTCTTGTTGATTAAATTCAGAAGAGCAGCATTTTACTTTCAGGTTGTGATACAAGCCCCTGAAGCTGAGGTATTTAATTAATGACTCATTATAAAATGATGAATCCGTGACATTAACAGCTTATTAGCACAAGTGGCTTATTAGAAAGTGAGTGTGTGGTCCGGGGCTACGAGTTAAAATACCTGTTGTGTGTGAACAGGTGAGAAGGTTCTGCACAGGAAGCAGGAGTCAAGCTTTACAATGAAAACATGTGTGGAATTGAACACAAAACAACTTTCAGACTGTTTGTGTCTCATTCTGCAGGAAACAAACCAAAAGTCCAAACTCAACTTAAAACTCAAACTGAAACACTGGTTAAACACTGGAACACGAGAGTGAGGAGCTCAGGGACAATCCACACACATGTGTAAAGAGTCTGTGTATTTATTGTATTTATTTATTATGTAATTCATATATAATTCAATCATACATGATAACACAACAAACTGCAAATCATATTAGAATCAGTCACAAATGTCTTTCAAAAGGTCATTAACAGTAAATTAAAACTCAGGGACAGAACCATGTCTGTTTGTAACAGCGTTGATATATATCTATATATCTATATATACTGTATATAACTGGAGGTCTCTACCCCCCCCCCCCCCCCTCTCTCTCTCTCTCAGGGATGGTCGATGTTGATCAAACGCCTCAGCAGCCAGGAGGAGGAGACATGTCATCACAGCCGCTTCACGATGTCTGGTGGAGAACTAGTTCATCCTGATGTCATCATGTTGGCTTTTATCTTGTTTTATTTATCTTTAATGTAACGATACTTGAGCTGTGTTTCAAAGACATGTATGTCAAACATTAAAGCACCTTTTTTACTTTCATACAACCTGGGTCTTGGTGTCATTGGTATTTCCATGAAGTGGTAAAGTTTCACACTGTTTGACGTCTGTGACGAAGGAAGTAAAGGTTCAGCTCGGTCTCAGATCTCAGTTCCTCCTCTCGTCTACTCAGGCTCCTGAATGTGATCAACCGATTAAGATGGTTTCTCAGTTCTCTCTCCTGTGATTAGATTAAATGTGAATGTCCTGTCTCGCTGCGGTCGCCTCTCACACACACTGTGCTGGTTTGGAGAAGAAAGAGAAAGTTCACTCGTCCATATGTTGATATGTACACACACTGATGAGATGGTCCCTCTCTTCTTCTGTCTTTCTGTCAATCCATCCATCCGTCCATCCATCCATCCATCCATCCATCCATCCATCCGTCCCCCTCTCTCCCTGCCCCGGGACCCCCTCCATCCTCCCTCTCTCCTGCTCTCTTTCTCTGTGTGATCACAGTAGCAGCGCAGCTCGTTCTCCCTTTGGGCCCAAACGGTCAAACCGAGCCCCGGACCACAACGACCACCTGCCTGTGAAAAAACATACTTTCCACAGCACCAGCACCAACTTCTCCTTCATGGCAAGGGGGGAATGGGAGGGGCTTGAAAACATAATGGTCACATGACCACAAATGTGTTCCATTGCCTAGATACAGGGGGTGTCTCACATTACCCCGCTCTCCCCTAGTCACGTCCCTCTACTGCCTGAGGATCTACCTGTTGTGTTGGGTGACCTCTGACCTCAGGGAATCAACAAATTAGTATTATTAATAAAACAAACGTAGACATGCACAGAAATGCAAACAGCAGGAAAACACCAAGCAGACAAATACCCCCCCCCCCCCCCCCCACACACACACCAAACAGCAGCTGCACCCCTGAAAGGAAGAGTCATACTTTTTCTAAATAGAGATCCATCGCCTGCTGTTTCTATTTTCAGACATTTGCGATAAAAATAACTTGCTGTAAAGTTCATCCAGGTATTGAGACAATCTGTTTTTTATTTATTTTTTTCATTTTATCCTTTATTCTTGAGGTTTTTTAAGTTTGCTCGCTCAGTCGGGACATAGAGGAATACAAAATGGCCGATGATTTACCGGAGAGTGAAAACCCTTGTAACTGGAATCGGACGTGTGCCAACTCATTTGAATCACCATGGGGCGAATGCACAATACATTTTTTGGAAACTGTTCCATTTTGAGAATGAAGTCACCAGCAGAAGCAAACGCAGCAGTTTACAGTGAAATGGTAGATGAAAATTATCTGCTTTTATTTGACGGGGACGATAAATCACTAACTCAATATTGGTAATGTAGCCAGGTTTTATTGCTACATCACTTAATACCCCTGCAGGAAACGGGGGGGGGGCTCAGATTATCATCGATGGACCGTTTAGTTTAAAGGTTTCAGGAAGTTCTCGATTTCTAGAATTTCACATTTCCCCTGATAGCATCAGCTCGGTCGCATCTCAACTGTCACTTCAAATGTTCATGCTCATAAAGCTAAAGCTATAAAACAAATATAAGATCTGAACGGGTTTGGATATCGTCTGAATGAAGTATTTCCTATTGGCTGGTTGACGGGAGACTTTCACCGACTGGCAGGATTGGAACAAGGCAACAGATGATGGTGTTCATCAGTGGCGGATTGGCCGTCGGGAGCACCGGGACGTTTCCCGGTGGCCTGATGGTCCTCCTGGCCTGACTTGAACAGTCACCGGACTGAGTGACTGACGCCCGGGCCAATCAAATCGATCCATCTAGTTACGTAATAACGCCGCTCGGCGACCTGTCGGCGTAACACAACAACCAATTAGCTCCGCTGTCTTCATTCCAGTAGTCGAGAGAAATGGAGAGTCAGAAAAAGAGGAAAGGTGGAGCAGAGAGAGAGAGGGACAGAAAACGTAAAGCCCTCGCCACAGACGGAGCAAAATGTTGCAAAATAAGTGACATGTTCACCAGAAGGGAAGGTCAGTCAAAAACGATCATCGCCAATCGTTTAATCATAACAATGGCGGCGGCAAGCAGTAGTAGCGGGAGCACAGAGGCTCCAACAGCAAAAAAAACATGACTGAGGTGTTCAAAAGTGTGAGATTTTTTCACTCTCAACGCTCCCAACAAGGTGGTTATTTGCAGACTATGCAAATTTACATTAGCGTACCACAGCAGCACTACGGCAATGCACGAGCATTTAAAAAGAAAACACCCGGGAGCTCTGGTTCAGGATGGCCGCAAACCACCGCAAGTTCTGTTGATTTTCCCCCTTCCCCGACCTGGAATGTTCGTTTATCAAGCAGTCGCAGTAGTATACCAAAGATAAAAGTTCGTATGTTTATTAATATTAATATTCGAATATATTCGAATATTTATTAATAATATTTGGACCATTAAATGTCTTCATTCCTTTATATGGTATAAAACTCGGCCAAAAGCCGAGCTCCGAGGGTTTGTTTACCAGCGTTGCTATGGTGACCGGTCTTGCGTGTTCCAACGGTTTATTAGGTATCTAAGCTGTGTAATCACTTCATTCACTGCCTCTTCCGTGGTCATTACAATATTATGAAATATGAATAGACTTTGTCGGGTTCGGATTTTATACTCTGGTGAAAAGAGAACTTTTGTCATGTTAAAAAAAAAAAAAGAAAGTTAATTATTGAACATCCAAGCTAGTATTTGTCTCTCTTTTTACAAATATAGGCCCATTGTTTTGTGTGTCTTGCCTTGTACATTTGTGTATCCTATGGCTGCTGTCCTCAATAGTTTTTGAGTATTCATCCATTGCTATAACATTTGAAAACAGGGTTTTCAATGAAAATCATATATTCAAATAGATAACTCATCGGTCACTCCTAAATCTCTTTTAACTATCAAATAGTGTTAGAATACACAACTAGAGGTATGGTGGTCTGCATGAGAAGGGTGGCCTGGAATGGCATCAAATTCCCGGCCTGAATTATTGTCCCAGTCCGCCACTGGTGTTCATCATACGATTAAAACAAATGAACTTCATAAACAACCGTTATTTTATTCATATTTTAAGATTAGGACACAAAAAGAGAAACAGCTCTGTGTGTGTGTGTGTGCGTGGTTGTGTGTGTGTGTGTGATATTGTGTGTATGTGTGTGTGTGTGTGTTGGGTGATGGATCATGCCATGTCGGTTTTCCAACAGCGCAGAGCAGCACTGGACTGATGTCTCAAAAATATTTGTGAGTATTGTACGTGACAGCCAACAAACTGCCTGGGAGGGAGACCCTGCGTGTGTGTGTGTGTTCATGCGTGTTCATGTGAGTGTGTGTGTGTGTGAATGTCTGCATGCATGCTCAGACACTGAGGTGGGCAGACAGATCTTTGGCCCTGCAGAAACACACAACTCCAGTCTGCCCCGCATCAAGGACACACACACACACACACACACACAAACTAAGAACATGAAACAAACACAACACACGGAGAATCAGTTTGCAAAAAACAATTTCACCTCTGTTTCTGTCTCTCTCTCCCTCCTCGGTTGTTCCAGCCCTGCTCCCGCTCTGCGCTCCTGTGGAGTAATGAATAATAGAGGAGTGCTTGTCCTCCCTCGTTCCCCTAGTTAATCAGAGCTTGCCTGGCTGCCCTCTTCTCTGCCACTCCTCTCTTTAATAAATCATTCAGGCCTTCAGGACGACAAGTCCGTCGGTGCAGGCTAAGCGAGTACCACGCTGGTGTAGATGCCATCTGCCATCTTTTCCTCCTCCTAAACCAGGAACTGCCCCTATCCCACCATCATCTCTCTTTACTCTGTGTGTCCTTCACTTGTTTTTTAAAGTCGCCTCGTCTCTTTTGCTTCCTTTTCTTTTCAGAACGCTGGCAAGGAGTCCCACTCCATTCCCCCCCCCCCTCTCTTTCTCCCACGGGGGAACCATTTCACTTAATCTCTCACTCTGCCAGGACTCGACCCGGCACGTAACGTTTCTCATTCCTCATCTTTCCTCCTCTACTCCTCTGACGCCTCCCCTGCCCAGAAATGTTCCTGCCAGGAATGACGTCACCTGGTCGTGTCCCCGGTGGATCCGGCTTCACCGAGGGTCATAAAAGGGATATTTGCTATGTAGCCACGTTTAGAGATAAAAGACAAATATAGGATGTTGAGTCACCGGCAGTCGGGAGGACAGTGAGCGTGACTCACTTACATTTAACAGCATCGTGTAATGTTATACCCTCGACTGAAAAGGTTCCAGGCACAACTGCATCGTGTTTTACTGAGGCCATTGTCAGACGAACATTTCTCTATGATTGCAGAGCGTCGGTGCAATACTGTGACACCGGGACAAAAGAAAATGTGACGTTCACTGCTGACGTCTCTGAATCAGGAAAACAGCAGCGAAAAAAACACACAAGGACAAAGAGACATGAGACAAACTGCAGGAGAAAGGTTTGGATAATCAGATCTGGAGTTTTCACATGTGAAGAAAACGCAGCAGGAGATTATTGTCAGTTCACTACAACAGGAAAAGGTCCGGAGCATTCGGGTGTTCTGGTCAGAGATCACGTGTTTTTGTTTACAGCTCAACAACTCCGGCGTCAAAAGATTAAGATGCATTTATTAGTCCCAAACACATGCACAGGCACACTCATGCAGGTAGGGAAATGTAACCTCTGCTTTTGACCCATCTGGTGCAGGACACACAGAGCAGTGAGCGACCCATGTACGGTGCACAGGGAGCAGATGTTGGGGGAGTAAGGTGCCTTGCTCAGGGGCACTAGACAGGGTAGGGAGAATCCTCTTGGATTTTTGGACAGATCAATTCAGGTTCATCTTTTTGTTGTTTCTCCGTGGAGTCGAACCAGAGACCTTTTCTGCCCATAGTCCAAGTTTCTGCCACTAGTCCACCGCCTCTCCTAAATGTCAAATCTCGTTATTGTTCCAAGTGAATTCATTTCATCTTCAGATATCTGTTTTCTTTCTAGTTTTTTTGGAGCTTTGCATCCATTGTTTGTTAGAAACATCACCGAGGGCTCATTGGAGACATCTTCAGCACGTTAGGGTCCAGACCTTTCTCCAGAGTTTTCCTTCACATTTGAAAAACGCAGCAGGAAATTGTGTGAGTCAGATGCGTTGAGGACAGAAGACGGTGTGGAGCACTGAGGTGAGGGCTTGTGCCCTGGTAGAGCAGCAGGAGGCCGGACATGACGTTTAAAATTCTAGATGATTTTGTTTATCAACCCTGGTTTTGGGCCTTTTCACCAAAAGCTCTCAAATCTCTTTGTCTTTCCAAGTTGATGAGTTGATTCGTCTTTTCTCCTCCTGCTGTATTCTGGGCTCACTCTGACATTCTCCAGCATTTTTTACAGGGAGGTGAAAAACTCTCACATAACAGCCCCTTCTGGATAATTTCAGGAGAATATCTGGAATATTCAGTGCAAGTCTGAAACACAGAGAACCACAGTAGAGTCAGTTCACAGGAAGCCGTCCAGACATTTGCCACAGTGCACAAACTAATTGCTCCTAAAACCTCAGCGTTCTCCCGCTGCACAGCCTCTGTGAGCCGACTGACATTGATCAGTCTCGTCATCCACGACCACAGAAACCGCTCTCAGCAAGAATTTCCCCAAACCGTCAGCTACTTGTGTTAACAGGGCGCTGCACTCAGATCCTGGATCAGGTCTTTATTAAAAGGACATTCAAGGACAAATGCCAGCACGGATTTGTTGGTGGGATTTGAAAGCTTTTATAAAAAGCCTATGTTTGCTCCCTGTACTTGAAAATGCTCTGTCACTTTGTGTTGTTCTCCTTCCCCCCCCCCCCCCCCCCCCCCCCCCCCCCCCGCTGCTTCAGTATCATCGCTTTGTGCAAACAGCCCATCTAACTCTCTCTCCTCTCTCCTCCTCTCCTCCTCCCCTCTCATCTCTCCTCTCTCCTCTCTCCTCTCTCCTCTCTCCTCTCTCCTCTCTCCTCTCTCCTCTCTCCTCTCTCCTCTCTCCTTTCCTCTCCTCTCTCCTTTCCTCTCCTCTCTCCTCCTCTCCTCCTCTCCTCCTCTCCTCCTCTCCTCTCATCTCTCTCCTCTCCTCTCTCCTCTCTCCTCTCTCCTCTCTCCTCTCTCCTCCTCTCCTCCTCCCCTCTCATCTCTCTCCTCTCCTCTCTCCTCTCTCCTCTCTCCTCTCTCCTCTCTCCTCTCTCCTCTCTCCTCTCTCCTCCTCTCCTCCTCTCCTCCTCTCCCTTCCGGGTGTTCTCGGCCTCTCAAAGTCGTTTACAGACAGACTTCCCGAGCAGCAATTATTATTAATCTGGCTCCATTAACCAAACACCCCCCCCCCCCCTCCCTGCAGCAACTCCTTGGCGAGAGGACATTAATCACTGTAATTGCCCAAAAGCCTGAGACCCCCCGTCCCATTCTCTGTCTCTCATCCCCTCCCTCTGGATGTTTCCCTCTCTTTCCATCCCTCTCTCATTCTGTCCGTCCTCTGTCTCTCATCGTCTCTCGCTCACTGACGTTCACACACGAATGACTCAACCTCAGCTTCGTCTTCATCAGCGCTCCCCCTCTCACTTTGCACGTCTAATCCCCTTAAATGACCACTTAAGCTTTTATTATATTATTTAACACCATTTCATTACAGTCATCAGGATGTAGCAGACATTCTCAAAACTGGTGCGTGTGTGTGTGTGTGTGTGTGTCTGTGTCTTTGTGTGTGTGTGTGTGAGGTGTCTAGGTATTTCTTATGATTTGGGGACCTGACTCTCTTTACAGAGTATGACTTTGCAGACTTTTTTCCTTATAAGGAGAAAATCTATTTATTTTATGATTTAGGTAAAGTGAAGTTTAGATTAGATTAATATTGGCTAAGGTAAGGGTAAGGGTAAGGGTAAGGTTATGTTTGGGTTTAAGTTAAGGTAAAGATAAGGTTTAGGTTAAGGTTTAGATTCAGTTTAGTTTGTGTGTGTGTGTTTGTGTGTGTTTGTGTGTGTGTGTGTGTGAGTGAGTGAGTGAGTGAGTGAGTGTGTGTGTGTGTGTGTGTGTGTATGTGTGTGTGTGTGTGTGTGTCTGGGTGTTCTGGTATTTTCTAGTGTCCGATCTGATTAGTGCTCGCTGCTCGTTATGTTCCTAACGAGGAGCAGTTTCAGTTCACTGTGAGGTTAAAGAATAAAAGAAGGAAGAATTTCTGCATCAGTGGAAAAATAGATATTCCAGTGCCACCGGACAGAATGAGGGAGAAAGAGAGAGAGGGAGAGAGGACAACAGACAGTGGAGAGTTGAGTCTGTCATCATTTTGTCTGTAGCTGCTCTGTGAGGCTCAGGTACAGTCGTGGTTTGAGCTAAATGCTACATGATGCTACCAGCTAAGAATCATAGTGAGGAGGCCTCTGGTCCAATTCTAAATGGTTTATAAGCTCTGAGAAATAATGGATTACATTTATTATGTCGAGTTCTGTTTGTTAGGAAGGAACCGAGCATTTCACCATCATACACACGTTTAGCTTTATAGCATCTCACAGCCTCCATCTGGTCGGAGCGTGACTCAGGTGGGGGTGTCTCCGCTCTCCTATCCCTCAGGAGGATGGATGTCAGAGAGGCGTGATTCCGACTGTGGTGACGCCGAAGAGATGGAGGACGGATTAATAATCCTCCGGAAGCTCGGTCCTATTTCAACAGGACCAATCCCACCGAGGTGATCCGGGGGCGGCGTCCCATCAATAACGTGGACAGGACTGTTACTCTCTGGGCGGTAACTTTCCTGAACACTCTTCATATCTCTCCCACTGTCTGGTTTTCTATTTTCCCAACGATTGAACTGATTCTCGACCCCAAATCTGTTGAGCGTCAAACACTCGTTGACATGTGGCTGTAAAGAGTTTTTAGTTTTGTTCGTAACAAACGGCTGCAGCTGTGGTCATCTGGAATTATATCAGTTACGATGAATTTCTAATATTCAGAAGTTCAGCTCCACAAACCAGTCCGGCACAGCTCCAATGATCAATGCTTTATCAATATGTGGCTAAAATATGTTGGTCCTGAGTCTCATAAACTGCAAAAAAAAGAAAAGGTGAGGGAAAACTCACAAATTCAACTAACTGCACAAGATTTTTGAAAAGTTGTGCTAACTTATTATCTTTTTTTCAAACTCTTTATCTTCCATTATCAAAACAAAGTTTAAAATTTGGAATTTCAGATACTTTAGCCGGTTTTAGACATGAACTCTGGAAAATTGGGCCTCACCTGTTCAACTACACTGAAACGGCTTGTTTCGGCTCAAGGAAAGTGGGTGAGAACATCACAGTGTTATAGTTGATATTATTTGCAGGTTTAAATCTCTTTTGTTTGATGGTGGGGTTTAGGGTCAGGGTCAGGGTCAGGGTCAGGGTTAGGGGTCAGGGTTTAGTCCTGGTCAAGGATTCTTTCCCCCGGTGGAACAGCTTTGCAGCCCTCGCTCTGTTCCACCGTGTTCAGCTCTCTTACTACAGATTATCCCGAGGAGTAAATCTACACGACGGTTTTAAACCGACGTCTGGTGAACTCTGACATGTGAGCAACTTAACTTTGCAGAGGAGACAATCCTGTCACTGTCACTTTCTCTCACTCTCTCTCTCTCTCTCTCTCTCTCTCTCTCTCTCTCTCTCTCTTTGGGATCTCTGTATTAGGGGAAATGCACTTATATGCTTTTGTTGAGAAGATCAGAGCCGATCTCTTGTGTGTTTGACGCAGCAGCATCTTTACAGATCTATTAATAACAAGTTGTACAGTATTTCACAATATAAATATAAATGCACTGGAACATCAGACACATCTCAGCTGCACAGAGTCCTCTGGGGAAATAAGAATTCCAGTGGAGAAAGCTCTTATAATGTGTTTCTCACATATAAGACAAATTGCTAAATAAATAACTAAACCTTACTTTATAATATCATCCTCTAACTACTGACAATTATTTATCAATGAAAAATATGTATCCACTGCTTAGGCCATAAAATCAACTTGCTGGTATAGTGACCTCACCCCTCCTCCTCTCTCTCTCTCTCTCTCTCTCTCTCTCTCTCTCTCTCTCTCTCTGCCTCTCTGTCACTCCCCTCAGGTCTCTCGCTCATGTTAATTCAGGCAGACCAGTGTTCCAAATATAGAAAACCAAAGCCGTCTCCGAGCATCTAAACGATGAGACTTTTTTTTCAGACGTCTATGATCACTGAAGCATGCGTCATCCGATTTCAAACCGTGTGCACAAACACTTACTTGTGTATCTTTGTGAGGAGCATTTAGATTTAATACCTTGCGCAGAGAGCTTTTAAGGTCTGGTTTGAATCATGTGTGGGTTAGAATAGGGGATTATAAAGATAACACAGTGAAATAATGGTGAATGGTTTGTGGTTTATGTTCTGGTTAGGGTTAGGAATTTAGTTGAAGAATGCATTATTCCAATTTCTCCAGAGTTTGTGTTTTAGACATGAACCAATCAGCAGGAGATTCTCAGGTCGGACGTGTTCTTCACAACAACACAGGGATCTCTGGAGCGTTCAGGTGAGGTCGTGCAGCAGGCAGGATGTAACGGGTTAATCCTGCTGTTGAAAAGTGTTAATGTCTGAGGTCCTGGTTATGGTGGTGGGGGGTCAGATGCATTAACCGGTCATGGTTCCAGTGAGTGATAAGCTTTTGGTTTAGCCATCAACAATGAATGGATGTCAATGCACAGTCTTACTAATGATTGCTTCAGGAACCTGTGTGTGTTTGTGTAAAATTACATGAATGTGAGTGTGTGTGTGGCTGTGTGTGATTTTGTGTCTAACGCTGAGCTCGTCCATTTTGATTGTCCTTGTCTCACACTTAACATTTCTCTCCTTATGTGCGATAAATAATTCAGGCTTCCAGAGGCAGAAAGACGAGTGAGAACATTCATGAGGAAAGAGCCGAACGAGTCGAGAGCCCATGACTATTATCCATGAATTGTCTTTCAGGGAGAAATGGAGGAAGCAGGAGTCACACATTTCCTTCTGTGGTAGAAACTCTGCAGCGCACGCACAAACAAATCAGGCCTCATCAGCTACATGCAGCTCAGGCGGGAGATTGAGCTGCTGCATTTGCATTTCCCCCAAAGTGCCTGGCACACAAACAGCCTCTCCTGTGTAACAAGGATAACAGATCACATCTCGAGGAACTATCGATACGTCCCTCAGGGCTGTTTCACTCTAAAGAAACAAAGAGAAGAAACAGCCGACCTGGTGGAGGAGCATCCTGGACACGTGTGTTTTTGTAATATCTGAAACAAATGAATGATAACGTTATGAGCCGGGCCTCACAGATTGAACTCTCTCTAGCAATAATTACGTTTCAGAACTCCATAGTGGTTTGGTTTCCTCTCCTCAGTGGGTATTGGATTAGCTGTGTTTTCCCTATTGAGCTACTTACCACCTCCGGCTTTAATACTACACCCCCTCCCCTTCTCTTCTCCTCATCCTCCTTCACACGGTTTGCTGAGGAGGCCGTTCATGTAGAGGCCTTGCTGCCTCTGAGCTCTGGAAGGAAATGCACAAGCCTCCTAATAACGTCGGGCCTTTCTCTGTTTGCCTGCAGCTTTTTGTCTCTGTTGTCTATTCACGAATGTTGTCGCTGAGCTTAATTTGAAGTCTGACTGCGATGTATTTTCCTGAAAACCCTGCCGCCGTGTGCCTGCAGATAAGCGGCTGCGTGACCGCTCGACTATGATCCCGACTGTGAGGTGGTCTTTGCCTCGTCACCTATAGAAGTTGTCTCAATCCCCCGTGAGCTCATTATTTTCGAATCGGCTTGTCGGAAATAAGTGGGTAAGGAGTTAAGAGTCTTATTCGCACACGGTGACACGTCCCTCAGCATCAGACGGTGACAAGCGACGCACAAGACGCACACACGCACAATCTGAGCAGCACAAGTCGAGAGGAAGGCTGGCGACGATGCTGAGAAGCTAACGGCTGAAGAAGGAGCGATGCATTCATACATGAAGAAACAAAAACAGGCTCATTTATTCATCAACTCCATTTCTGAATCTTAATTGCAACATTGTGCATCTTTATACTTAAATAAACTCAACGACCACAAGACAAAGAGTTTTCTGTGTTTGGAAATCATGATCAAACACACTTCAGGCAGCACAACAGCTCAATGCTGGGGAGTATTTTGAGACTAGAAGGAAGGCTCTCCCACTCAGATTGACTCACTGAGGCAATCAAATAGGTTTTATTTGTAAAGCCCATATTAAGAAATCACAATTTTGCCTTTAACCCTCAGCAAGAGTGAGGAAAAGCTTCCAAAATAGAAACCTCAGAAACCTCGGAGAGACTCACACGTGGACGATCACTCTCCCAGGATGGAGACATCAGGGTTTAACGTATTTGTACAAAAGGAAAACTCTGGTGAGACGAATGGAGCAGTAATGATAATTGCAGGGATAGCGATTTGGCCAGTAATTGTAGTAAATGTAAGTCTATCGATTACAATCCGGGATGCACTGTTACAGCATTTGTGTTGTTTGTGTTTGTGTAGAGTTTGTGTTGCTTCCCCCGGATTCACTTTGGCTAAATGCAGGACAAACCGATTTTGAAAGCTCATTTGTCTCTGCTGTCTTTGGCTTTTAAATTAGCCTACATGGGATTTTTAAATTGTATTTATTTACATGGTTTTTATCGATTGTTGGTTTTGTCGTGCACTGATTGCTGGTTGTGCAGCAAATTGCCCCTCTGGGATAAAAAACGATTCCATGATGTGGCCTCAGTCGCGACCCTGGACCTGCAACGATGTGTTTCTATCATTTTACCTTGCTTACACAGAAAAACACACTTCTTCAACACAAATGTACATTTTGTTTTTGTCCGTCTTCCTTTTAATCGAAGGAAATGTTGGTTAATACATTTTTTAAAAAGGCCGTTTCCTTGTTGTCGTTGTAGTGTGGGTTTGTCATATTACTGTTAGACTGTAAAATCAATATCGTTCATACACCAGCACATTGCTTTCACCTTGTTTTTTACTCCTCCCACCAAATCGATCCCCCCACGGCTCCTTCCCCCGTCCTCTGCCCTGCATCCTCCAGCTTCTAGGTAGAACCGACAGATGAAGATGGAGAAAGATATGAAAGGACAGAGAGAGATGGAGAGCTGCAGGACGGAGGGAGGAGAATAAGGAGATGGAAAATAGAGTGATGGGGGGGGGGGGGGGGGGGGGGTGTGCTCAGACTGAGGAAAGTGTATTGATTCCTGCATCATGATGGACTGAGAGGCCCCTTGTCATGCTGTGTTGACCGTCTGGAAGGAACCAAACAACAACAACAACAGAAAAACAGCCCAGAGGTTAAATCACATATGGTGGTGGTGGTGGTGGTGGTTGGGGGGGATGGATTCTTACCAAGAGCAGTGCACCTCATTAAATACTCAGCGTAAGCCCTTTGGATTTCATTGATTGCTGGTGTCCAGTAATGCCCGAGCTTTCTCTGGCACCGCCTCCTCCTGAAAGAGGCAGAGTGAGCACGAGGACAAGTCCTTTCTGCGTCTTTGGTCATTTTGAGAGAGAGCTGAATGTGGGCGAGCGAGGGGGTCAGAGGGGGAAGTGGCAACGAAGAAGCCCGACACAAAGTGGACTCGCTGGAGGGCATCTCCCTATATCTCCACTCTGGAACAGCACATACAGTACACAAACTCTCTCCCACACACACACACACACACATACACAATATCCCCCCTTCTTCCTCCAGCCCCCCCAACCCCCGCCCACCCGCCTCTCTGTTTTGATTGCCGCCTCTGTCCTTCCCCGTGTTTGCAGGAGCGTTAAGGAGATTCTCATCTCCTTGTTGCACCTTCCAGCACTCTGCGGATATTGCATTTGCAGCCTGTCCAGAGCCCTAAGACCCCCCCCTGGCTTCCTAATGACCACACACTGTTGTGATGTGAGGGCTAACCTTAACCCCCCCCCCCCAACCCCATGCTCCATCCCTATTTAAACCTCAACCCTAATTCCAACCCAAAACCAAGCCCTGACCATTCTAATCCTTTTAAAGAAGTGAGAAAAGGCGAAATGTCCTAACGTCTGCCTAGGACCTCAGGGATTGGAATAAGAAAGCACACACACACCAACAGGCTTTAGGACCCAGTTTTTCTGCCGTAATGAGGTGGCACAGCTGAAGAAAGGAGAGGGGGATAGCGACAGGAGAGGAGGTGGAGGAGGAGGAGGAGGAGAGGGAGGAGGTGTACACAGAGCTGTATTTTGGCAAGTCAGAGAAAAGCCTAGAGTGGCAGAAGAAAGTTGACACTGTGTGAGATGCTCTGCAGCCGCAACCAGGATTAATGAGAGAGCTGCTCCCCTTGTGAGGAGGCGCAGAGAGCCAGGGGGTGGGGGGGGGCAGGATGCGCGTGGAGCTGCGGTGCGGGGGGAAGGGGAGCGTGCGCGTTACCGCTGCCAGGATGCACAGGTGAAGCCGGGGCATCTTCACGCGTCCGCACAGCTCGAATCCGAGGGGAAGCCCGCAGGTTGGGTTTCCTCGCCTCTTCCCGGGATACGTGAGATCCGCTCATCACGGAAATTACGCGCGCAGTGCACGTGCCCGCGCCGAATTCCAGCAAAGCACCGCGCCAGCAGTGCGTAAAAGCGTTCCGCGCTGTGGAGGGTTAAAAGTGGGGTTGTGGATTTCCCCCGTTTCTCCTCGGAGGAGTCGTTCCGAGGACAGGACAGGACGAGGAGGAGGAGAGGAGCAGAGTTTCCAATTTGAAGGTGAGGAATAGTAAAATAATCAGAAGGAAACATGGAGCAATTTTACTGTTTTGCTTTTAATGATTAGAGCTAATCGAGTTTTACACCAGCAAATCTTGATTTCATCGTTACCGTTGGGAAATTGGACGTTTGGCATTTAATTGGATTTTACGCATATTTACGCACCATTTTACGCACAATAAGAATATTAAAGGAATGCATCTATCTATCTATTTATCTATCTATCTATCTATCTATCTATCTATCTACCTTTGTATATATCTATCTATCTCTCTATCTATCTATCTATCTATCTATATATATTTCTATCTATCTATCTATCCATCCCCTCTTTGTGAAGCAGCTTCATAAATCGTGATGAAGGTTGAATCACTGCTGCTATAAGAGCACTGTGTCATAGTAGAGAGGTTACATTTATAAAAAAACATATTAATATTCAAGTTTGACTTTCGTGTCAGCAGTAATGCATCAGAGCAGGTCTCGGGTTGTAAGAGGATCCGTGTCCGTGAAACCTTTCAACGACCGATTCAGGGCTAATATTTGAGAGGTGATTTATTAATGATGGAGACCATAACCTTCCTCTGGTTCTCAGCAAGTGGGATAACACACACACACCTCAGGAGCGAGGGCTTTCATCGTGAATCTCCTCATTGGCTTTGTTTCCTGTGTGTGTTTGTGCATTTGTACAATAGAGGAGTGGAGCCCCAGCAGCAGCAGCAGCAGCAGCAGCAGCAGAACAACCCCCATCACAAACACACACACAGCTCTGCTCCAATGTTTATGTTTGTACAGCTATTTGCTGCTGTACGTTCAGCCGGGTCTGCAGAAATATAAAACCATACGCAGCACACACTCGCTTCCTGAGACCTCAGACAACCTGACACTGCTGCACCAGCACGTCTTCATCTCCAGGTCAGGAAGAAAGCCTGGGTAGGAAGATCACATTTGTAGCATCTGATCTGTGTGTGCGTGTGTGTGTGTGTGTGTGTGTGTGTGTGTATGTGTATGTGTGTGTGTATGTGCGTGTGTGTGTGAGGAGTCCATGAATACATCATCTCTCATCATCTAAATATCAGCGAGGCTAATTACCTCACTCTCTAATTCTCCTTAGCTCTTCGCTGCACACACACACACACACTTGATCTAGTGACTTGTGAGGACGTTGCTTTGTTTCATATTTGTTCCCTTAAACCTCGGCCTCGACCTAAAGGGTCACATGTTTAGTTTTGGGTCAAATCTTGAGTCAGACGACGAGGACGTCTGTGTGGCTTTAATTAAAGCTTAACCAAACCCACGTAATCCTGAACATCGATGGTTTACCTCGTGTGAACCTGCACGTTTTGTCTCCAGGAGAATCTGCTCAAACACATATGTGACAACACAATTTGATTAATAGTGCTACACACACACACACACACACACACACACACACACATGCATGTACAGGTCAGTGCATGGCAACACCTCTTATGTAAACACTGTTGAGATGACATTAGTGCAGCCTCTGTACATGTTTAGCTCCTCCAGTGTTCACACACGTGTTCACAGGCTTTATTATACTGTATATTATTATTTATTAGTCTACACACAATAACTTGTTTCTCGCACAAAGTCGTTATCAAAATCAAGCTTGTCCTATTTTTATTTGAGCATGACATGTATGAAAATGTGTTGTTGTTGTTGTTTGTTTTTTTGAAAGCAGATTAACAAACATAACATAACTCTGATTTCCATTAAAACGTGTTTTTTAATCACAACAATTTGGACCTATCTTGTAGTTTAGTTGAGGAATTACTGATTAAATGGTTTAGCGTGTTTGTTTTACCATTTTAATAATTAGTTTAGAATCTGTTTGATCATCTGTGCTGCTGATGGCGAATACATGAAAATATTAAAAAATATTTTAATTTAGAAATTACTTCCTATTTTAACAATCTACAGAATGCCTGTGTGTGTCTGTACAGTGTGTGGTGTGTACAGTGTGCTGCGTGTGACTGGGAATGCACACGTATGTAACAGGCATGTAAGTAACTTCTCTCACAGTGTTTTACACAGTTACATGCACATATGTACAATCACTGCACAACCATACATGTCAACCCAAGAGAATAAAGAAGCACATTGAGTGGCAGCAGCTGGAGAAGACACTTAAGCACAAGCCACACACACACACACACACACAAACACAAAAATAGAATATTGTGAGACATATCCTGTCCCTGTACGGTTTGTCCCATGATGCTCACAGACACACACATAACGTCACACTGAGTACAACATGCAACACACTCTGCAGAGATGCTGGAACCCTGTACAACATATTGCAGATGGGTAACTTCTCACTCTTCAGGCCTCATCGCACACAGGCACCAGCTGTGCAAGCGTTCCTGTTTGTGTGTGTGTGTGTGTGTGTGTGTGTGTGTGTGTGTGTGTGTGTGTGTGTGTGTGTGACATGTGTACATACAGTATGTATGTGAGCAGGAGGCAGGAGGCAGGGAAGCTTCCCAGGGTTTGTTTACCGTGTGTCTGAAAAGTGAATGATGCAAGGCTGCGAAGCACTGTGCGTGTGCATGTGTAGTTATGTGAGGGAAATTGAATGACAGTGTGTGTGTGTGTGTGTGTGTGTGTGTGTGTGTAATGGGCGGGGGGGGTCAAAGCAGGCTATACAATGCACTGATTAATGAGCTTGTGCACACATTCTGCACAGGGGGGGGTTCGAGTAAAACCCAGCGCCTGGCGTGACTGCGCTCATTTGTTGTTACAGAGTAATTGTGTCAAAATGATCCGTCCTTCCATCGGGTAACGTGTCGGCAGCACATCCTCCCTGGAAGGCTGGAATTATCCCATCCAGTTATTATCAAGCCGAGCAGAGGAGCAGCACTGAAATGGCAAATTAGCCTCCGCTTCATTTCTCCTGCAGTGAACGTGTTTCCATAGGAACATGATGTTACTTTGAGCCTGTTCTCTCCCGGCTCGTCTTCTCTGCTCAGTTTCCTCTCTGCTCTCCTCCTTTCACTCTGCACAGATCAAGGAGGCGAGAGAGAGAGAGAGAGAGAGAGAGAGCGTGAGAAAAGGATTTTTGGAAATGAAATCAATAGGGCTATTAAACTGCCACTCGGGGTGTTTTCACATTTCTTTCTTTGGCATATCTGGGAGCCTGCTCTGGTCTTATCGGCCCCGACATCGCTGTTCTCCGAGACGTCCTCTTATTGGAGCCCTGCAGGCGTTTACAGCTCCAATGTTCTGCAGCCAGCGCCCCCCCCCCCCCCCCCCCCCCTGTCTGTTCTACGAGTGCGTTCACCGAATCTGCAACTCCTCGATCTGTATCAGCTGAAATATAACAGCAATTACTCCGTGTGTGTGTGTGTGTGTGTGTGTCTGTGTGTGTGTGTGTGTGTGTGTGCTGTGAGATAGAGAATCAGACTGCAGAGTTGCTGAAAAATCTGTTAGGAGTCAGCAGCAGAAGTTTTTTTTAAGAACAAGAACAAGCTCTCGAGTGTGAGACAAGTTTTTAAGTTGTGTACTGTGGCATTGACAGTAATGGCTGGATTATGAAAAAAAAAAATTTAAAAAGGGAGATGGAGTCAGATCAGAAGCAAAGGAGACGGAGGGGAAGCAATGGAGGGAGCTGGAGAGTTGATGTGTGTGCGTGTGCGAGCGAATGAGCCCCAGACTAAAAAGGAGAGAGAGTGGGAGGGAGGGAGGGAGAAGGAGAGAGGGAGAGAGAGAGAGAGAGAGAAGAGGAGCTCCTGTAAAAGTGTCAGTGGTGATTTGCGGTGGCGTCCTTGCAACATTCCCTCCACCTGACTGGATGTTTTATGAGCGTTGCAGAATCCGGAAAAAAAAAGAAAAAAGGAGGCGAGCTTATAATACAGCTGACAGAAGTCTTTTTATGGTGGATGGGCAGGGGTGAAGGGGGGCGAGGGGTGAGGAGAGGAGGGTGAGGGGTGTAATAAAGCTGAGTGCATCTCTCCTGGAATGAAGCTGCAGTGATTAAGAGAAGAGGAGAGAAGAGAGAGAGAGAGAGAGAGAGAGAGAGAGAGAGAGAGGAGGGGGGGGGCTGATGTGTGAGTGAGCATGTATTCACCGAATGCCCAGATGTGTGTGTCTTTATGTGTGTGTGTGTGTGTGTGTCTTGAGGAGGAGGCGTTGTGACGTCAGTGTGTTGAACGATCGCTCAGCTCGTTCCCTGTGAGAGGTACTAGCCCTCCACAAAGGAGGTGGGTGAGGAGGAGGAGGAGGAGGAGGAGGAGGAGGAGGAGGAGGAGGCGAGCAGGGATGGAGGGAAGGGATGGGAAGGAGAGGGGGGGGGGGGGGTTTGCACGGCGAAGCAGTTCCAGCGCTCCAGCCCAGAGACACCCAATTATTCCACTTTATTTATTTACCCCCCCCCCCCCCCCTCGATGCTGTGCGGTGAGGCATGCGACACGGAGCCACTGAGTTGATCTGGAGCCGGTGAAGCACTCCGCCATGCACAATGAATACTTACTGATGAGATATTATGTGGTTTGTTGAAATAACACTTTCCTTTTCTTTTTTTTTACAGCCTGGGAGTGAAAAGCCCTTCAACACACACACACACACACACACACACACACACACACACACGGCAGATACTTTTTCTTCTTTGTCATTTCATCCTTTCTCACACAGGAGCGTTTCTCTCCACCATCTCGGTTGTGTCTAATTTTAGATGTTCTCACTTTGGGATTCATGTTAGGGGCTGGATCAGTTGGGTTCAAGTGTTTGGGGGGGAGGGGGGGGAAGAGACTATTCTGGAACTGTGAGTTTCAAACCACAACACAATCGTCCACAGTGTAAAAGATGGAATCGTGATAAAAACAATCCGCTGCTTGTTCGGCCTAAATCAAAGTCGAGACCTCACAAATTTATATAGAAACCCAACAGTTCCCACAACAGGCAACAACATAATGTAACAAAATAAATGTTTCATGTTATAGTTCAAGTTATAATATACAACAATTCATTAATACGCTCAAATGCTCAAACCCAGAGAAAAACCACAATTTGACGTTTCCTTTTTGTTGCCTTTTCTGTTTTCGTGAATTAAACTTTCACAAACAAACTCATCCCTGAACATAATTTACACCTGAGTCGCATCTTGTACATTTTGGTTGAAGACAACAACTCCCATGATCCCACACTGCTCCATCACTATACTAGGTCTTTTGTTATTGTTTTGTTTGAGAGACCCATAGTATTATTACCCTGTGTTGCAGCATAGCCAAAAGCATTATGGCCCTAGTCTTTGTGCGTGCGCGTGCGTGTGTGTGTGTCTGTCTTTGTGTGTGTGTATATGTGTGTGTGTGTGTGTACAAAATAACAAAACAACGCATGGATTGATTTTAACCAAACTTGATGTGAATGTTACTAGGAAGAGTTTATCTCTAGATGATAACTGTTTGAAGCTGATTGGTCAAAGGTCAAGCTCGACGTCCACTGGGCAATCACGCCATGACGTAGATCGGATTTGATTGGCTGAATAGAGACACGCTGATGTCCTGTGTCTGATGTGATGTGGGGCTAGGGGCCTGCAGTATGATGGGAATGTGTGCATGAAGTAAAACAAGACCCTGAATCCAAACTGCAGTCACAAAGCCCTCAGAGACAGGAAGCTGTGTGCATGAAGCTTGAGGCTAACGTCTCCTGTGACCTTTTTTTGTCTTTGAACAGAATCCATCGTCCTCAGCTGAGGAGAGTGGACGGCGAGCCGCCCGACTGCTCCTGTGTCCTGAAGGAAACCCTCTTAAGGTGGAAGGGGGGGGGGGCATTAAACTTACATGTCCCAGAGGACCCGCTGCTGCACCAGGCAGCACACCCACCGCCATAAATCAAGACCAGGCCCCTTTTGATTTCTGCCTTTTCGCTTCCTGCCGCAGCATCGGAGGAGCAGGCCGACCTGCAGGCGTGCACCATCGGATTCTATTTCTGGAGCCTCGTTGCTTTTGCAGATTAACTGCCCTGGAATATGGCCCCAATCCAATCACTGCACCACTAGTTCCACTGCCGCTGGAGGCTGTGCATATTCAAGCCCCCCCCCCCCCCACTGTGCATCAGTCCAGTCATCTGAAGTCCCCGATTTTTTCAGACTCACGAAAGGAAACAAACCAAAAAAGACGTTTTTCTCCTTACAGTCGTTGCTCATTTCCATCTGGAGCCGTTGAAGGGGAAGGAGTGACATCAGAAACTTTCCCAGTGTCACTGGGACACTGGTGAGATGAAGACATTTTCCATGAGTTCCTGAGGGCGGTCGCACTGACACCCCTGTGCCCAGTGTTTTCATTAGCCTGTCGGGGGCTAATCAGGGTCCTCGTTCATCAGAATTGACATTTCCATATTGTATGAGAGAGAAAGTAGCCGACATTAGCATATTCATGAGCACTAACACTCTCAATCATGTGAAATAGAAGACAAGGGGCAAACCCGGAGCCGTCAAGCCATGAAACAAATAGTTTATGACATGCGAGGAGAAGAGATTCTTTAATCCAGCAGCACAACTTCACATCTTCACACAGGAGCAGGCCACCGGCACATTGAGGACATTGTCATAAACCTGCCGTGTGCTGTAGGCCTCTGGACTAAGGCCTACGATAAGACAAAAATTAAAGAATAGGATTAAAGATGGATTACCAGTGAAACACTAAAACCAGCAAAGCAGCTGCCTTTGCGTAAGCCCATCGAACGCTCTTCAGGGAGACGCGCCGCCGACCGATTTGCAGATTACATTTGGTTGTTGATGTGGTGGCCTCTTGTGTGGTTGGAATTAAAAGAGAGGGATGGAAAATCTGGATGAGCTGGAGCACCCTCTTCTGGGAGAAAACACCAACAACAGCCGGGCATCGGCGCCGGGGCTGGGGCCGGTGACTGTTCAGGCCCCTGGTGGCCTGTACAAGGGCCTCCTGGTAAAGTGCGAGGAGGACCGGGCCTACCCGCCCTTAGCATGGAGGAGCTACTGCGGACATCCTCCTGAGCTGCAGCAGCAGCAGCTACTGGACCCTTGCTCCTTACCTCGCACGATGGAGTCTTTTTACCCACCGGCCCCCGTCTGGGGCCACACAGACTCCCTGCTCAGCAAAGACTACCTGGAGACCACGTTCGTGGACATCCGGCCGGGCTCCACACTGGAGAGGAAGCTGCTGGCCGAGGCGCAGGACTACCACAGCGACGCCTACAGCATGGATGACGAGGACGACCTGCTTCCGGACTCCGACGTAAGACAGTTGTTTTCTTCTGCACTGACAGTGTGTGGTTGAAGTCCAAGTTGTAAACTCAAGCACTGACAGTTAAAGTGAAGCAAGAGAAAGAGCATCAACACATAATGTCCACAGTGTTAAAAGTCTTATTATTTTAAGTGTTTATCTTCATTTGTTGTTCATTTATCAGCAGCATAAATCAGAGACAGGTTGGTTTGATACAGGACAGGAAGAGGTAATCAAATGAGGAAATAAATAATCAATTCTTTGACTAATCATCACATCAAATAATTATAATATTTGATCAACCACGTCCTCTTTGTTCCGCGCAGGAGTTTCACATTTAAATTTAAAATCATATTCTCAGAATAGATCCAGGGAGCAAACGAGGAACTTAAAATAGAAATGATTTTGTATTTCAGGCAGCAATCGAATGCTTACTGACAAAAAAGCCAGATTACATAAAGCTCCTCTCCTGCTGCGGCTCAGGTAATGACACTACAGTCGCGGTGGAGGATGCCAGTTCTATTTCATAGATCACTGAGCAAAGCTCGCCCTGGAGTGAAACGTAAATTAGCTTTAAAACCTTTACCCTGGTCATGTGATGCTTTGACTTGAGAACGTTCGGGCTGTAAATGTCACAAATAAGCAGCGGCTGTTTTGTTTAAATCATCGCGTCTCCCACCGAGGATAAATTAAAGTTTCAATTACAACCCACTGTGGACCGAAGGGCTGAAGGCCGCTTGACGAACTTTACTTTGATTGAAAACGCGACCGAGTGGACAAACAGTGGAATCACACACGGGACGAGAGTTTGCTCCACAAGGACAAAAGAACAGCAGAAGAAATTGAATTCTTAATGCTGGTTGTAGAGCAGTGATGCAAAGATGCAGGCCGGTGGGATTAAACCCTTGCAATGACCTTGAAGAGGAGCAACACAACTTCTCCTACTCGGACTTGCTCAGTTAAAAGGGAATTCTGGTATTTTTCCAACTTGGACCCTATGTTTTTAAATGTGGGTGAATAGAGAATGTTTTTACTTAAAACCTTTGGTCCATTAGATCTTCTCCACCAGCAGCCGTAACAGGAAATATGTCAATTTGTAGAACCTCCTGGTCAGAATACTCCAGCTCAAACAAGTAGAGGTTGACTATCAAAGTCAAACGCTTCATCGATATTGTCCAAACCAGATTCAGCCATAATAGTAAAGTAAAATCCAATCTCTCCAACTCTCTCACGTTTCCATTTCCTTCTTCCTGCAACAACTAAGTGTCTCATGAGACTTGAGAGTGAGACTTCTCATGAAGTGAGATGTGTAACGTTTCCAGAGTCTTAGCAAAGACCCAGAATAACAATGTGAGCCTTTTACTGGTGGAAAAAAAACATTTGAGTGACAGCTGCCAGTGGAGGTTCCATTCATTTATACACAAATACTGGAATCCCCCCTTCACTTCCTGATGAGCTTTGATCGCTGCTCGTCACGGTGAGAGCTGATCTCAGTGTCTTTTACCTCAACGTGAGGTTTATCTGCCTCTTCAACACTGATGCACGAGGTGACTCCAGATCAGTCACCGCCTCACAGAACAGGCATGTTGCAGTGACGCAACCACAGCTCCGACCGTTAAACACATCACGTCAGCGCTGAAGCGTTTGCTCAAAGGTTACAGGAGCATCTTTGGAAGATGCACAATTATTTCACGCGTCAGAATCGAACCAGCGCAGGAACGCGTCAGGGTCAGAGAGCGATGGAGAGTCAGACTGAATCTGCAGCTGTTTCAGAACGTGAGTCACGGATCACCTGCGGTCAACTGAGCTGCTGCACATGCAGTCTAACCCCATTCAGTCACATTATCTCACAGGCGTGAGCAGAGTCTTCATGCTGCTCTGCAGGACGTGAACACAACTGTGTCTTATCGTTAGTGAGGTTTAGTTTAGATTGAATAATGTTCAATTCCTGAGGGAATCTAAAAAGAACTTTTCATTCAAAATACAAAAAAAAACATATTCATTAGATATGTCAGATCATTCGGGTTATGAGTCTTGGTTTTTAACATATCTGCTGCTGGATTGATGAAGGTGAAAAGTTCTATATCACCAAAACCAAGAGCAATGGGCTGGAACTATATTGGACCGACTTTGGACGAGGAAATAGTCCCTATGAAGTTATATAGAGAGAGATGTTGCAGCTTTAAAATGTGATTTTTAGTTATTGTGAATTTCTATTCAAGTAATCTCCACTGCATCAGATAGAGAACACGACCACAGATTGTGCACGAGCAGCTTCCATCAGAGGTGTTTACTCAGTCGTCTCTCAGTCAGACCCTCTCACCTGAACACGACCCTAAGTTCACTCTGTTTGAATCCCAGGACTCGTCCATTGACGACTTCAGTGATACGGACAGCGAGAGCAACTTCCCTCTGATGATCCCTCAGGACTACCTGGGTCTGGCCTTTTTCTCCATGCTCTGCTGCTTCTGGCCCCTGGGCATCGCTGCCTTCTACCTTTCACAGAAGGTACACACACACACACACACACACACACACACACACACACACACACACACACACTCACAAACACTAACACAAACTCTGACAAGATGTAACCTGGCAGTGTGTTTCACAGTGTACGCGGATGTCTGACCCTCTGCAGTGTGTGCAGACAAACAACAGGTCCAGTGTTACATGTGCCGTGGAGTTTATAGACAGGGAGGCATTCAACTTCAATCTGAAGGAGGGATGCACCAACATGATCATATCATCCTCTTGTGCCATATTTAAAAAATGATTTAAGTTGTTTTTAAACTTCACTCTATGGTATTTTATTGGTTAATTTGCCTATGTTGGTGTCACACCCTCAAAAACAACACTCACAACCTTCCCATCACAGACCTGGAGTCAGGGACATTAGGTTTTCCAATATTTGACAAACATGATACAACACATGACAACATATTATAATTTATAATATAATCTGGACTCACTAGGTCACTTACCCAAAAGCAAACGACTTTGACTGAGCAATCCATCCATTAATTATCAATAACCTTTATAGTTTGAGGGTCACGGAAGGTAACAAGAGCCAATTATCAATCAAAATATATATCAAAATCAATAATCAATAAATCATTGATTTAGTGCAACACCTAAGAAAGGGATTGAGCCTGCTGATCAATAAAGGAAGTATGTAAACTGTTTAAAAAAAAAGACTGTAAATTAAAATCTGTTTCTGAATATGATGGATTAGTTTCACTGGTTTTAGGAAGTTTAAACTACTTAACATGATTTATGGATCCACTTCAAATCATATCCGAGGTCATTATCACTTCCTCCCGGAGTATAATTAATCTCCATAAATTGCAGGAGGCTATTAAGAACCAGTAAGATATTAAATGATGCTCTATAACTCAAAGAATACTTTAATTAATAATGAAAAAAATATCGATTGTGGTAATACAGCTTAATACAGTTTATTAACTTTAATTTGAACAAACTCAATTTATATCTGTTTCCAGTGGAAGTCATTGAAATCCACCTGCAGTTGGTGGAAACATTGGTTTTTCAGTGAAATTTAATATATAAATAATATCAAATGAGTTATCTTATTTAACACACAACACATTGACATAAATAATGTTGGAGTAAGATGCTGAAATCAACTCTCCACTTCAACTTCAGCTTTATAGATACAGAGGAAACCAACAGTTCCCACAAGGAGGCAGCACTCGGTGCCTGTGGAGAGAAAGGAACTCCCTTTCTGAGGCCGAGCCGGTGGAAATATGAAGCAGCTCAAAGAGAACGAGGAACAACATCAGTCACTTTCACCACTGGCTGCATGAAAAGGCTCCTGACGCCTCTATCTGCAGTCGCCAGGGGCCCTGTAGTTTATACCGGCATCACTCCAGCAGTGCAGGGGGGGGGGGGGAATCCCATTACTGCAAGGCTACAGAGCTAACTGGCCACACGCTGCACAGGCCTTTTGATCAGATCGATAACCTTCGTTAAGGTTTAATTAGAGTCATAACGAGAAGCCCCAGGGTGATAGATTTCCAATATTGTTGAGTGCTGCCTATAACAGGGGTCAGAGTCAAAGACAAGGAGGGAGGGAGGCGAGGACGGAGAAGGTGATGGATGACGCACAGACGTCCGGGGGGATTCAGAGATGGGACGTGATATGGGTTTAGCGTGTGATTGGAATGAGTGGAAGAGGAAAGTGGAGGCCACGGGCGACGCTGACAAACGATGACAAATGAACCTCTCTCTCTCCTCCCTCTGTCCCTCTCCCCCTCTCTAATCCTCATCTCCCCCTCCTCTCTCTCCCCCTGTTTCTCAGACCAACAAGGCATCGGCTCAGGGGGATTTCCAGGGGGCGAACGCCGCGTCCCGCCAGGCTCTGTGGCTCTCGGTGCTCTCCATCGTGTTCGGCATCATAACGTACATCTGTGCCATCGCAGCGCTGATTACCTACCTGTCCGGAAAGCCGCCGTAAAAGCAGCTCCCCGCTCCAGGACACGCCTCCCACACGTTTAATGAATATCACCACACGTCACCTGTAAAATAATCTGTGTCTGTCAACCCCGTCTGAAGTCATGTTTTATCCACCGAGTGTAGATCATCATCACGTCTGATGGGATGAGGACATAAGCTCAGAGGACGTTCCTTGCATGTGAAGAATAATCACTGACCTTTACTCAGTATCACCCCCATGTAGAAGAATTCAGTCTGTAACTGTTGTTTATTTCGTCACCCGATGTCTTAAGTGACCAAACCTTTAAATGTGTGCTGTAGTCGTCGTCCAACGTGTGAGCAGATGTCAACACAACACTACTTGATATCAGAGTCACAAAAACAATGGATTCCTAATGAGGGGCCGAGGGAGAAACCAGGGGGACGGCTGGCCCCGGGAGGAGCTGAGTGGAGGACAGTGGGCGGCGATGGAGTCCACAGATTTTAAGGGGAAGGTCGCAGCAAGGACGAGGAGACGGTTAAATCCTGGTGGACCTGAGCCAGCACTGTCGCTTGCAGGGGTAGAAGCTGGTGCCGGGTGGTTATTCTGCGCCCCGTGGCTTTATTTTTAAAACATACGACAGGGGCCGGGGGGCAATATTCTTTGAGAGAACCTTGAATTTTCTTTCTACGCCTCTGGCCGGAGAGCGAGGGCCCCACAGGACCACACTGCACACTGCACATCCATTAACCCTGAGTTCACATCGCTCACTGTGCTCCTGTATGCCAAGTTGAATAAGTATCTTTGTGTAGAAATACACTAAAGCTCTAAATGAAAAACACACAGTGCCGTTATACAAAGAAGATAAATATAAACGAGAAGTGTTAAAAATGAAGGTTGCGGTGCGAACACTGGTGTTATAGAAGATAAGATATAGAAATAAAGGAAGTGCATCACACGGTGCACTGCAGAGAGATGCAGATCTGCAAGGAAAAGTGCCAAAAACATGGAAGAAACTCTGAGAAGGATTCTTTTGTGAACTATTCCATTAATAGAAACAACCGGGCTGATGCTCCCTTAATATAGATTCTGCTATTTTCTCCCCCCGCCCGTTCCTGAGATCCTTCTGGAACTCGCTTCTCCCAGATTGAACGTGTGAAAAACAAAACAGGGTAACGCTGTGTTTGGATGAGCAAGTAGAAAAGTTGCTTAAAAAAAGAAGGATGACAAGACACAAGGTTTTCAGCCACGTGATGCATGAGACAGCAAAAGCTCAGTTTCCATCACAGCTGCACGGCCAGTTTGTCAGAGTGCCACGTGCACACCGGAGCTTCAACACCCGAGCTTCAACACCCGAGCTTCAACACCCGAGCTTCAACACCCGAGCTTCAACACCCGAGCTTCAACACCCGAGCTTCAACACCCGAGCTTCAACCACCTCCTCAAGTATTTGGTCCTGAATCACCGAAGGAGCAGTTTTGATAAAAGAAGCTCTAGCCATATTGGTTTGAGCTGACATGTGCCATTTACAAGAAAACAAAAAAAAAAAAGGGAAAGAAGGTACTTCAAAATTAACATTTTAAAAAGTGTCTGTAAATTCAAAGTTGACATTTTCTATGTAGATGTTTAGTTTTTATAGAGTCCACAGCTGAACTAGAACCAATTCAAATCACCACATTACTGTTTCCTGAGCATTGTATCATGACTGCGCTGATTATCATCACCACACGTGATACATGTGGACACACGTGTGATTATCTGTCTTGTCCAGAGTCCACACGGCGTCATCGTCCAGTTCTGTCTTCCCCCAACCGTCCTCCCTCTCCACTGCACATTTAAATCCATGATAAAAAAAACAGACCCACCATGTTGTTGTTGTTCCAGCTGAGTTAACACACTGAGTGATTTGTACTGGAGCATCTCACAGGGACTTTCTTTGACTGGTCACACTGGTGTTAAACAGGCTCCGGTCAGATTTGTCTCACTTTGTGTCACTTGTACAAACAACGACTGGACGCAGCTCAGTGGACGAGGAGCCGATTAAGGTCAAAGGTCGTGAGGAATTGAGATTTATTAGTACAGGAGATGTTCAATTCTTTCCCAGTTCACCTTCTTGTATGACATGTAAATATTAAACTGATAGAAAAAAAACTATGAATCCTAATAAATGCACTTGTTTGACATTTATCTTTCCTCCGTGAGATCAGTTATTATTCATTTCACCCACAGCACAGCTGACTACAACCCAAATGAGGCGAAAGGAGCCCAAGAGTATTCGCTCGATATTTTATTACAACATCAGTATTTGTTTTTATAAAAAGAAAAAAGACCAGAAGAAGTGCGCTGCTATTCCATCAGAGGGTTTTGGAGTATCGCCGCCTCACGGAGTCCCTGTAGAACTGGAACAGCTTCTCGGAGGCTTTCTGACTGACGGCTATACACTGCTGCAGCTGCACGAGGAACAAAGAGCACAACAAGCTTTAAAGAATTAAATCTAAATATTAAAAAGGTCTGTTAGAACAGAAAGAGACAGAAAAACACCTCATCATCATCAGACCTGAAGGAAAGTGCTGACAGAGCAGTAAACACTGATATGATGAAGAACATAAATAAAGTAGAGATTTGAAAATCTGAAAGGATTATGGAACCAATTTTGACAATGCTTCAGTGTTTCTGATTTAAAAAAATTGAATTTATATACGGACCTCATTAACTGAAAACGATCCTTTGGTTGAGGTCATCAATACGTTGTGTTTTTTGCTGTCAATAGCAAAGGTCATCAAAGCTCGACTTTCCTGGTGGAAGAAGAAATCATCAGATTCAGAGGTGATGAAAGGATGTTTTATAACAATCAACTGTTCCTGTCAACATCAAGGAGCCGGCTCGTGTTTCGTGAGCATCGGATTTACCTTTTCCTGAGCGGCGGTGGGGTCTGTGATGATCTGACCATCTGCGTCAATGGCACAGGTCACTCCACAGAACAGGCAACTCATAGGCAGGCCTGCGTCCATGAGAGACATGCAGGCTGCATTCAACAAGCAGGACAGGAGCTGGAGGGACCGGTCAGGAAGAACACGCACCAAGGAACAGCACCAGGGGAACATTTTGATGCTCTACACACACACACACACAGACTGGATATACAGAGCTTCACTGAAGGATACTGAGCCGTCGTCGTGCAGCACCTGAAGAATGAGCGTGAGGGAGGAGCGCGGGTGAAGAGACAAGAGCAGAGACGCCTCGCAGGTTTCTCGCACACACTGCTCCTGTGATCGCTCCCTTACACCTGAGACATAAATAAATGTGGAGATACACACATGAGTCAGCAACAGAAACACTACTACTTCTACTGGATGTCTTATTCCCCCGTGTGGTGTGTTGTGGTATAGCAGCATTAGAACAGGATACGGGTAGAAAGCTGTAAAATGAAGACATTCGCCCGTTTGGAACACAACTCACCTGGAAGTCCCACTTTGGGCTGAATCAGCACCTCCAGAGTCGCCCGGTCATAGATCTCCTTGCTGACTTTGACCTCAGCCGGTCCATAGACTCCAGCGTACACACTCGTGTCTCCTTCAAATTAGAACAGCAGATGACGTTATTCACCAGAGAAGACCCTAAAGGGCGTTTTGATTTATCCCCTGAGCACAACTCAAGAACATCACAATAGAGATTATATCAGAACAATACGATCTCATGGGGTGAGACATGTGTTCACTACTGGAAAAAAAATTGTACAGCCTAATTGAAGAAGTCTAAAAAGTAATTCCTGATTTCTTCATAGGTTGGACAAAGGTACTGGGACAACGACACATGACACCTGCAGGAGGTTTTTACGAAACTCCATTCTACAACTCTTTCAACTGCCGACAGGAAGAGACTGGGTGTCCTGATGAGGAGGACCAGCTCGGTCCTGGGATTCCCCCTTGACCCAGTGGAGGTGGTGGGACAGAGGAGGAGGAGGAGGAGGAGGAGGAGGATGGTCAACCAGTCCCCCCACCCCCTGCAGGACACCCATCACAGCACTGGGCAGCTCCTTCAGCCACAGACTGGTTCAGCCCAGGTGTCTGAAGGTGAGCTATCGCAGGTCGTTCCCTGCTGCAGCAGTGGGAGTCTACAACCAGCGCTGCTCCCAGTAGAACTACACCCACACATTATGGACTTTAAAACTCGGGTTTAACTCTCCTAACTGAACTACTGGTCTTGTTTTACTGTACCTGTCCACCTGAAGCGATGACACAGAATGAAACACCTGAACTCAATGATTTGAATCGTGTCCCAATACTTTTGTGCATATAAACTAACTCGTGCCAGATTCCGCTCTAAACTACAAACTACTTATTTGCCCCGAAATGTGATAATTCAGCTTAAGTGAACATGTAACTGTGACAGTGGCGTAACTTCGCTATTACCAGTGACACAACGAGGTGGATGCATGTATAACGTGGAGGACAAAGCCGTCGGAGGCCACTCGAGGACTTGAGCTTGTGTCTTTACCGTGGACGAAGGACGCGGATCCGTCCGGTTGAGACAGAAAGTTCTGTTCGCAGGCGAACTCCCGCAGCATCACGCTAGAGGAGCAAAGCGCCTCCATCACCGCCATTCGAGACTCAGCGTGTGTCGAGGGTGGATGACGTCATGTGTCTTGAGTAAACACTGATGACGCGTTATTCATCTTCTTCTTCTCTTTCTTCTTCTTCTTCTTCTTCTTCTTCTTCTTCTTCTTCTTCTTCTTCTTCTTCTTTTTACAGCAGCTTCGTTTCTTCCCTGTATATACAGTCTATGCTTCTTCCATATTCTTCAGGTTTCTTCTTCTTCATCTTCCTCTTGTCATATTTAAATGTAATGTTTAAAACATCACGCACTCTCACAGCGCCATCTAGCGACCTGGATGACCGGACACTGTAGTGTAAGTACAGCTTTTAAATGTTTATTCCACCTAAATACTATTTTCTAGAAAACGACTTATAGTTTAAAAGGTTTATTCCACCTAAATAGTTATTTCTTTTAAACTAGTAATAGTTTTAAATGTTTATTTAACCTAGAAAAGGTTTTCTTTTAAACCAGTTAGTTTTAAATGTTTATTCAACCTAGAAAAGTTTGGTTAGTATTAAAGGTTTATTTGACTCAGGTCATGTCTGAAAACGTCCAAATAAATCTGTGAATGCAGATTTACATTTGTTCAGTCTGGTTTAAGTTTTAACTTGTAAATGATTACAACCGCAGCCACCCACGCGTCCCAGACCTTTTGCACAGCCACCAATTTGTTTATTTTTTCATCTCCAGGATGATGTTCTCCACCGTCGTTGTGACTATGGGGGAACATCAAGGTTAGGTCACCAGCGCGGGACATCAGCTGTGGCTCTAAGTGACCCAACAGAGAGACACACACACACACTCTGGGTCCCAGGAACAACACAAGGTTAACTAAAAAGTGAATTGTTAAAAAGTAACAGTGAACTGGGTGGTGCAAATGAGTGTTGCAAACATAGCTAATCAAATGTATATATATTATTTAAAAAGGGCTAACCATGACCAAACCATAATAATATCCACAACCGTAATCTACTAACCATTTTGGATTATGACAACAATGTTCATTTGAAAGCAGAACGTACGCAATAACAGGCGGATTGTATTATTTTCTCAAAATATTTTATTACAATTTTATTATTTCATTTGGGGCAAAGGGGTAACCGGAGCACCCGGAGAAAACCCTCAAAATGAAATAAAAATTAAATGAAGAAACTGGCGATGGCACCACGTTGCTTTGTCAGATGACCTATCAACAAGAGGGCAATGCATTTCTCAACTTCTGGGTCCCCTGCTTCCATGGCAGCCAGCAATCCTGTTGCAGAGCCGAACTTCTTGCTCAGGTCCTTGAAAATGGGTGCTTGGAGGTTTGCAACTTTTTCTGCAGTGAGGTCCATGATTTTGGCGTCGTCAACGTCAGCCGATATGTTTTCAATGAGACGTTGGATGGTTGCCTGCGGGTCTTGAAAGTAGATCCAGACCATTTTTGCCTGATCCAGTGTCTTCATCATGAGCTTTATCACAAGAATCCTGATTAAAGCATTTTTGTTTTGTATCAGTGCTGCTGCATTCTGTTCAGGATCAGCTGAAGTCAGATCGGGCTCAGCTTGACTCTGGTCGAGATCAGATGAACTCTGGTCTGGGTCAACTTGACTTGGCTCAAAATCAGACGTACTCGGCTCAGTATCAGACGTACTCAGCTCAGTATCAGACGTATTCTGCTCGGGAACGGATGGATACCTGTCAGGATTGGATGGGATCTGGTTGGGATCGGATGGGATCTGGTCGGGATCGGATGGGATCTGGTCGGGATCGGATGGGATCTGGTCGGGATCGGATGGCATCCGGTCGGGATCGGATGGGATCTGGTCGGGATCAGCTGGATCATCGTTCATATTGCATAATGATCCTGACTCCATTAAAGCCTGTGCCACTCTGTTGCTGTGGTCATCAGCATATTTTTGCGCCCACCAGTCCATAATTGACAGGAAATTAATCACTCCGATCCATATGTCTGAAAGCATGGGATCCTCTGACTTGGGAACAGGTGAGTAGTAAGTCGGGGGTGTGATGTGAATGTAGAGGAGATCACTCAGCTCTTGTGCGAGTGTTAAATTATTACCAGATGAGAAGTTTTGATTTGCATCATCCTTTGTAAGAAGCACATCGTTAATAGAAGCATTGAGTGCCTGCAATTCCTCCTTGCTTTTGGCTGTGGCTGTAGGGTGAAACCTTGCCCTGGTTTTTGCAACAATCCTGTGAATCAATGCTTTACCAAGAGTTTCCACGATAAAGTTCTTTATCCTCCTCTTCACACTGTCCGGAGAGTTGATCCTTTCGGGGCTTGTACCTGCAGACTCAGTCTGTGCCGTCCTCGCTGCAAACCGGACAATGGCATCTGCAGCATTTTTTATCTCCAGACGGGACTGAGACTGTAGCAGGGTGAACTCTGCGTCAGGCACAACGTCCAGAATCACATCTGTGAACTGACTCACCTCCTTTTCGATTATTTCCTCGACAGATTTGATCCTTTCACTCACAACAGTTTCTTCTGAGGAGCCGTACTGTGATGTAGTCTCAACCTCCGGGTCAGTAATGGACTCTCTGACTCTTCGTTCGCAGCATAGTTTTTTCATTTTGCCCGCAAATTTCTTCAATAACTTGCAGGCATAAGAAACCATTTTGTCCAGTCTGCCTGTGGGAATGACTCGTTTTGACCGAGGAGGTGATGAGGAGGACAGTTTTTGAGTAATGTTGACACTCACTGTGATCTCTTTCGCCAATGAAGATGTCAGTTTCTCCAAGCTGGAGGAACGGAAAGACGAGCATAACGGAGTCTGCAGAACTTCAGCAAAACCTTGGGAAACTGGTTCGCCAATACTTTCAAACACAACTTCCTCCGATAAGCAGACGTTGCCTTTTAAATGCTTGACCAAAACCCCAGAGAGGGTTGACATCAAATTTACAAGCAGCTCTGCCAGGGAAAATTTTGTGGCTTCGTCAGGTTTTCCAGATTCTAACAGTTGCCACTGGACTGCTGTTAGCCCCTCTGAGAAGGCTTGAACGTATGGACGAACCATGTCGACTGTGATCTGTGGTTTATCCAACATTACTTGTGGGGAGTCTTTCAGATCCATTGTCATCTTCAGTAAGTGCTGTGCTGAATAAAATTGAACTCCTGGATATGGTCCTTTGATCCACCTGTGGGGCCAGAACGCTAACAATGTCTACTACAATGTAAGCATAGCCACTCAACATTTTATACATCATAGACAAACAGAGACATTAATAGACATCCTATGGAAAACAATCCCTTTTGAAAATGTAAGTGTATCACAGGATAAAGGAACCCACTTCTTCATTAAATAGGTCAAAGGGTTCAAAGGCATTTGATTTGGCTGTGGCTGAGGCATAGAACGGCCGTCCTCCAACCTGAAGGTTGGCGGTTCGATCCCCAGCCTTCCCCATCTGCATGCCGAAGTGTCTTTTGGCAAGATGCTGAACCCCGAATTGGACAAAAAAGGAAAACATAAAGGACATTTTCTCAAAGTACATATTTGTTTAGTATTTAAATGTTCAAAATTAAAACACCTGAAGTTGCGTTCAATAGAAACCACTGACGTCGAAATTTATGAGTGTGTGTAATTTGTTGCGGTGGGCTTGAGGGGGCTGGGACAGCACCCTCACCTCCACATCCAATCTGGATCTGGTGTCTGAGGAAGTAGGCACTCTAATGAGTGCCGTTCCAGTTTTTACCTGGAATCTCAAATATAAAGTATTGAGCCAAAGCACTGACAACGCGAGGACCCTATTATTATTAAGCATAACGATGCAAAATCAAATACATCAATCACAAATAAAAGAAATCGAACACACATCATCAGTGTTATTTAAGTTATTTAAGTGTAAATGTTTAAACCAGATGCTTTGGAAAATGTGTCTATAGTGTTGATTATTGTGGGTAATTGTGTAGGACGTACAGGGGCTGCACTCAGGTGGTATCAGTCCTACCTATACGATAGAAGTCTCTGTCCACCTGGGTGATTATTCCTTTGGGACAGATCCAATTTACATGTGGTATCCCTCAAGGTTCTGTTCTAGGCCCCATCCTAGTCTCTTTATATACGCTGCCCCTAGCATTAACTTTTGAGACATATGATGTCTCTTTCCTCTGCTTTGCATACTTGCCCTTGAATTTCAAAACGATACGATGCACATGAGGGACCATTTAAAGCCTGTGTTGTGCTCCCTCCGCTAGCTTCCTGTTCATCACATGATTCAGCCCAATTCGGTATTTACTTGTGTTGGGACTTTTTGCAGCGCATGTGTCATCAATATTCCCTAATCTGCACTTGTGTTTTCAATTAGCGTGTGTTTTCATATTTTGAAGTGCGTCGGCCTCTCTCGGCCACAAAAGAAAACACTGCCAGAGAAAATTATTACAATTTTGTTCAGTTTGGCTCACTCCAGTCCAGACGGTGGCGGTAAAGCGCCTATAAGCTGGTTTGCCAAGCGCCCTTAAACACCAGAAGAAGAGGAAGAGGCGGAAGTGTGTCTGTGCTGCGGATAGAAGAAGAAGCAGCAGCAGCGTTTAAAGCTGTAAAGCGATACAAAAAAAAGCACACAACAACACTAGTTGACAAGTCCCGTCGAATCGGTGTCACAGTTCGATTCCCTGTGACCAGCCTCAGACTGATCCCGTGCAGATGGCGGCTGTGAGCGGCGTCCACAAAATGTACGGAGCGTGTTTCCAGGCTGTTCGTGTGGCGACAGGACTCCGGTCGACGAGGCTGCTGCAGCACAGAAGCCTGAGAGTCAGCGTGAGTTCAGTGGGATGGAGGTTCACACACAACACAACACAACACAACACACACAGACAGCAGACACACAAAAACACAACACAGTGACCGAAGCTGGGTTGTGACTCGCCGGTGATGCATTGTTTACAGCAGCAGGTCAAGGGCATTGCACACAGAGAGAAGTAGAAGAAGAACAGATCAGATGAATTAGCTTAAAGATGTTATAAACATAAAATGTATTAAAAAAACTGCAGCTGTCATACTCCTGCCTACGTCATCACGTTGTATTTTAAATGCAGCGTTACACACTCGTCTCTTCATAGTTTGTCATCTCTTGAATTCAGTCTATTGTTGGTGTCTTTACTAATCAACTGTGTATTGCAGTTATTTAGTGTGTATCATTTACTTAACTGCCATTTGAATTATTCATGTCTGTTTATTTGCTCCTAATGGCTCATTAAAATAGCTCAAAATAGAATGTACTAAAAAGTGTACCTGTAAATGGTTCACAATAAACTTCCAGGATACACAAGGTACTGGAGTACACAGGAAAGTACTCACTATAACAAGCCTATAAACAAGAGACACTGTGATAAGTAGGAATGTGACACACTGAAATAAACTATGAATATATGAAGTGAATGCAGAGAAATGAGAGAGTTTAATGTCTCACGTCAGATCCCTGAAGTGTTTTAGTTCACTTCTTTACTCAACCCCTCATTTTTCCTCTGTGAGTGTCGAACTTGAAGCCAACTTCAGCCGGGTTAGCTTGTTAGCTTAGTGGTCGACCCCACGGAGGAAAAAGACGCAGACACACACAGTTTGTTCTACTTGTGGAATCAAACAGACGTCGCCACGTGTTTACGGAGTGTACGCGTGTTTTGTAAGAATTCAATGTGCAGCTTGACCTTGTGTTCGCCGCTGGGACGCTGCGAAGCTAACGTGCGGCTAATGCTAAAGTTAGCTAGCTTCGTTCCTATTGGTCCCGGACAGGGGTGTGTGGGGGGTGAAAGTGGAAATCTCGTTTTAATCAAATGTGCATAAGGAATAAACGTCACGGCTGTTATTATTCGTTTTACTCTGACTTTTCTTTATGGATCAGATTGAAGCCACATTTACTCATTTTTTATTATCTTTTAATTAATTAAATTGGCTAAAACCTATTTTTGAGGGTGCAATGTGAAATTGTATGTATATCACAATTTCCTGCTCTGCTCTTTTCACTTTATATAGTTTAGCCCAAATGGGACTATCTATTACCTGGGTTCCCCATTTCCAGCCCCTGTTTATTCTGGGTTGCCCCAACATCTTATATCTTATAACAGATCATAGGAAAAATGTGATGTTTCCCTGTAAAGTGGCTTTTCTATATCAAAACACAATTTGATTATTCAAATAAATCCTGAGTTCCTTCTCCACTTCTTTCCTGTGTAAAATGCAAAGCCTACACTCATAGTGGAATAGCTCATTAATTGAGGATATGGAAATAGCTAACTGGTTAAAAGGGTTTCTTCTCTAGAATAGAAATTATGCATAAACAGATTGTATCTGTTGCTATACCACACGGTTTATGATTTCCACCTAAAAGAGAACAAACCTTCCCAATTGTCAAGAATGCATATTATCATTTATAACATATTATTATTATTATAACTAAAGACAAATGGTGCTCTATATTCTTAATACCTGTGTAGTGCTGAAACTTTCCATGTCAATGATCTCAGAAGTTTTGGTAAGTCTTTCAAACAATAAATGACAGAATATAAAAGTCAGTTTTTCTGGATGTCATTATTAGGACCAAGATGAAGCCGTTATTAGTGGAGTCTTATTTTCGAAGGGTCCGTGTGCCACAGCCAGAGTGATGTCATCAATAGCTTGTCTTCCATCTTTCAGGCCGTGCACCGGCAGCAGCCCTTTGACTCATCACCGGACAAGCCCCAGTTCCCTGGAGCGTCTGCTGAGTATGTGGATTCACTTGAGTTTATCCAGCCTAATGTGATCTCTGGGATCCCAGTGTACCGGGTGATGGACAGGCAAGGAAATATCATCAACCCCTCTGAAGACCCTCAGGTACAGTCAGTCTGCACACGGCCCTGTTTATTTAATGTGGCACTCTAGTGTGTACTTCATGTGTTGTTTTGTGTGTTTGTTCCCCTCTCAGCTCTCCAAAGAAACAGTTTTGAACTTTTATCAGAAGATGACTCTTCTGAACACGATGGACCGCATTCTCTACGAGTCTCAGAGACAGGTGCGTTTCTTTCCTCTTGCTTTTCCTTGTTTCACCACGGAATCGGCTGACCAGGTTTTTTCTGAAACAGGGACGGATTTCGTTCTACATGACCAACTATGGTGAGGAGGGGACACACATTGGCAGTGCTGCTGCTCTTGACCCAAGTGACCTGGTCTTCGGTCAATACAGAGAAGCGGGTACGTATCAAACTGTGGATTTGAATCATTTAACTCGATTTAGTTTTATTTAGAAAGATCTTTAAACTTTGTTTTTGTAGTGATCAAGCAATTTATCGAAGTGATTACAAAGGGGCACCATCCCCTTTAAACCACAATGACCACAAATTCATCCATAAAGATGTTACCAACTTTGGCAGGCAGGATGGAATCAACAAGCTCTGTACAAACCACTCCTGCTGTGCACACAACACGTTTTCTATTGTAATCCCCCGAACCCCATATCATCTGAAGATACCCTCCTAAGTAATTACAAATCACTCTGCATTGTTGAGTTATTTTTAAAATAGTACACACACCACAATACAATTTAATCCGTTTTTTGGATTTTAACAGCCACCTCAGGACTTGAATCTTGTTCATTTAGAAATGTTATAATAACGTAAACTTTTATTTATTTTTCCACCTGTTTTGTAAGAGTTGTCGTGATCAGGAGCTCAGCTGCGTTAAAGAGCTGATCCGCGTCAGCAGAGATTGCAGCTCCGCTCCGAGCGTGTTTGTTTTAGCAGGTGGTCTGCGGCTCGCTCTGGTGAATGATTATATCTGAGGCGAACAAAGCTTCAATGCAGTCAGTGAATCACATGACGCGTCTACAGTTTCGGTCATTCAGAATAATCCCTGTTTGTCTATATCAGCAGATCACATCAAACAGTATCACAGGTTCTTTATAGCAAAATTTATATAAATGCAGAAATGGATTAAGATAATGACTTTTTATCAGAAGTTCAATCCAGTTCTCGACATGCTTTACATAAAAAAAGACAAAATAAGTTGAAACGTATAAATATCATTTTTTTATTCAGATTGTCAGATTGTTTGTTGTGTTATTGTCCCTCTCTCACCTGCTTTTCTGCGTTTTGCCCACCCCCAGTCATTTGAGTAACCCGTCTCACACCCCTTTCCATGGACACTTGGTATTGAGACCATTAGTTTTTCTTGTTTTGAGATGAATTGTGTTAAAACTCCTAATGCTGCCCTACAGGAGTGTTGATGTATCGCGGTTTTCCTCTGGATATGTTCATGGCTCAGTGCTATGCCAATGCTGATGACCTCGGCAAGGGTCGGCAGATGCCTGTCCACTACGGCTCCAAAGACCTGAACTTTGTCACCATCTCCTCTCCGCTGGCCACTCAGATTCCTCAGGGTGAGTGTGTGTTAACTTCTCCAGTTGGTAAAGACATAAATAACACCTTAAACATCTATTCACAACGGATGTGTGTGTGTTTCAGCGGCTGGAGCTGCATATGCAGCCAAGAGAGAAAACACCAACCGCGCTGTGATCTGTTATTTCGGAGAGGGAGCCGCCAGTGAAGGGGATGCACACGCTGGCTTCAACTTCTCTGCCACCCTAGAGTGCCCAATCATTTTCTTCTGTCGTAACAACGGCTACGCCATCTCCACCCCCACCAACGAGCAGTACAGAGGGGACGGCATTGGTAAGGGAACCTGGTGCGGTTTTCTACACAATCAAATTTTCGACCCTAAGCTGCTTTTATGAACACTTGCCCTTTGTCTGATCGAGCAGCTGCTCGTGGTCCAGGCTACGGAATGCTGTCCATCCGGGTCGATGGCAACGATGTGTTTGCCGTGTACAACGCAACAAAGGAAGCTCGGCGCAGAGCTGTGGCCGAGAACCAGCCTTTCCTCATCGAAGCAATGACGTACAGGTCGGTTGAGTCGCTTTGAATGTTCTGCTTACACACCCACAGAATAAATCAAAAACTGTTTATGGCATAAAGCCCATCATCCTTACTGATTCATCTCTACTAGAAATATTAATAACAATGTCAAACTGACAAAACTGTGTAGTCTGATGTGGGATTTCAAAAACTCCACATGATCTGTACAATATTACACACAAAAAAAAATATATATATATATATATATATATGCAAATAACTGGTCGAGTGAATTTGTGAATTATACTAGACTACGTGGATTTATTTTTCCACCTCTCTATGAACTCTATTATGTATAGCATTGATATTTTAGATCATGTGGAGTATTTGAAATAAATCAGTGTAGTGACAGGACTTGGAAGCACAGAGAGGAAAATCTCCTCGGCCCTAACATGTCGTTATGGAAAGTTAATTAAAGATCGATCTTATTCCAGAATCGGGCACCACAGCACCAGTGACGACAGCTCGGCTTACCGCTCAGTGGACGAGGTGAACTACTGGGACAAGCAGGACCACCCCATCTCCAGGCTGAGACACTACATGACGGCCCGCAGCTGGTGGAGCGAGGACGACGAGAAGAGCTGGAGGAAGCAGTCCCGTAAGAGGGTGATGGAGGCGTTTGAGAATGCTGAGCGGCGCCTGAAGCCCAATCTCGAACTCATGTTCACTGACGTGTACCAGGAGATGACGCCCAACCTGGAAAGGCAGAGACAATCCATGTGGAGGCACGTGCAGCAGTACAAGGAGCACTACCCACTTGACATGTATGATAAATAGTTACCCTGACATGAGTAGGTTCCCTATGTGATGGTTACACTTTGGAGTGGGTCAGTATTGAGACTGTTTCTTAAAGATGTAGTTTTGATATGACGTGTCATTTCTTTCTGCAGATTGTACTTCATACCTCTGGGTTTGGTGCCTTCAGTTAGTAGACTTACTGTTTTCTATGGACATTAAATCACACTTTAGTTTCACATCCCGGTTCTGCTGCAATATGACTGCATTATGCATAAAAACAACCACACACATCAAGCAATAAATGGTGGAAGTTTACCTCTGTTCTCTCCTCTCTCCTGTCTTCTCTTGTTTATTGTGGCGTTTAAGAAGTTTCCTTTTGTGACACTGATTTAAAAAATGTGTTTAAATGTTTTTAGAACTCACAAATGTCTGATGTGTGTGAATAATGCTGTTACAGACAACACTAAGTCCCAGAACTACACACCCGTCTAGCTCCTGTTACGTGTTTCGATGTTTTGTGGAAAAATAAACAAAAGAACTTATTTAAATTGTCTCGGTTTATTTTGTTCATTTAAACGCGCTGGTAGAATGGAAATAAGCCAAATGGCCCCTGTAGACTGTTTTCCACTTAAATGTGAAGTATCTTTACAAATAACTCACCAAAAATAATAAATGCTTCTTTGGTAATTTAAGTTAAAAAATATTTATGACCTGTTAAAAATGTAACTTCAATGGACATTAGCAGCTATTTGGTTTCTTGTAAGTCCTTGAAAGATTTCAACGATAGAATTCCTTGTGCTGTGTAATCTTGAAACTTCGAGGGAAATGCTCTTTAGTGGCTCATCGGTAGTTCAACAAGTCAGCAGGGGGCTGTTAATGCCCTTCCATAGCTTCTTCATCTCCACTGGCGAGCGCTGGTGGATCATAATCAGATCTTTATGGACACACAAATTCCCACGATCTTGCTCCTTGACGTCAAAGGTCATAAAGCCTGGGTGTATCTCAGGAGAAACTCCCAGTGCCTTAGCGCACATCCCAGTGTAGACATCATCGATGGGGAAGAAGGGAATGAAATGAGAAACAGAATATAGAGACTGCAGCAGAGATCCAGAGATGACAAAACCGCCTCCACCAGCATAAGCAGGGTATGGGCCATCATAGAAGCTCAGAGGGATGTAGTATTTGTTGTTCGGGTCCCTGTGGGGACTTGCTGTCTTTATGACGTGTCCAACAAACAAGTGAGATGCTTGAGAAGCCGGCAGAGACTTCAGGTATCTGAGCAAAGCTGGTGTGTTGACAAATACATCATCATCTCCACTGAAGACGAAGGAGGCATGAGGACAGTTTCTTAGTGTCCACTGGAGGAACATATTCCCTTTCAGCGTCAGGTTAAAGAAGGATTCTTGGAAATCCCACTGCAGGACGTCCCCGAAGTGTTTCGCTTCCAATGAGAGAATTGTGCTGAGGTCGATGGCGTCCGGCGGGGGGGTACCCAGGAGGAACACTGTGCGGACCCTCAGGCCTCCCTGATACACCCCCTCTTTGCCCCAGGTGTCCCGCACCGCCTGTCTCCTCTCAAAGTTGCCAGGAGTCGTCTTGATGGCGAACAACAGGAAGGTTTGGTCGTGTCCCTCCTCTTGACTTGAGCTGCACTTGTGGGATTGATTGATGAGGACCGGAGAGGAGCTGCAGTTCAGGCCCTGCAAGAAGTCCTGCAACAAGACAGGATAGGAGGCCAGGTCGTGCACATTGGTTTGCAGCCGCTCCGGATTCGTCTCCCTGCAGTTTGACCAGTCCCCTCTGAGGGGGAGGTTCCCCTGGTCCAGAATGCTCAGGGCCGAGTACAGCAGGCGGTTCCAGTACGCTCCATTCTTAGGTATGGTCTTTCTGAGGTCTTCAGACACAGACACATTGAGCACATCAACAGGGTGAGGCTTCGTGAGGCTTACTTGCTTGGAGGACTGCGTTGTCACATCGCTGTCGTGGACCTGGGAGCTGAGAGGTTGATCCTTGTGGCTGTAGATGGTCGACAGGTGAAAGGATGAGAAGAAGATGGTGAACAAAGTGAGGAGGAGAACTACAGCACTGAAGGCTTGAATGGATCTCATTGCCATGTTAAGCTGTGTGGCTCCTTGTAACGTAAGATGGTCCTGGTCCTTGTTGTGTTGTCGTGTTCAGGTTACACTGACTCTGCCAGGAGGCGACACACTCTCCACACCTGCCAACAGAAGATTACAGACTTGACAGGAAGCCTTTGTGTAACTGAACACGTCACACACTTGTCGGCGTTTAGCAAACGTGAAACTCAATAGAAATAATCCTTACAATTTCAATAAGGGCCTCCCACCGTTCGGTCCCGGACCCTAAATGGTGATTAACGATAAATATAAGTACACATTACCAGGATATGTTAATTGTGAGTTATAATGTCAAATTGGGATTAAAGATCTGAGCAGACGCAACTAATTCTGATAGAAATCCTCTTGACCTAATTAGATATATATTTTTTAGGCTAGATCTGAAAACGTAGTTATGTCAGTTGGGTACCATTGGTCAATTTAACAAATCCCAATAATGATATTCCTGTGATTCTTGGAAACTTATAGACAAATCTGTATTAACACTAAGAGTCTTTCACAGTCACAGTGTTTATCTTTGCTGATTTGAAAACTTTTATTTGATAAAATAAACAAATGCAAATATGTGAATGAAAACGTTGTACTCTATTTGTATTATTAAGTAAATTAAGCTTATCAATTACATTTCTTGGTCATAAACATTTGATGTTTGTTCTCTGGATGTTGTGGTTTTCATGTTGCCTAGTAACATGAAACTCACATGTTATTGATGCATGTTGTTGAAGATATAACTTAAATGTTAATAAGTAATTTACAACATGGCTGTGTTTATACTCTCACACCCTGAGAAGTATTACATGTATAAAAGTCTTCCAGTTGACAGACACATGTTAATAACATAAGAAGTTAGGTTTTCATAACCGTGGTTTGTGACATTGAGTTTATAGTGTAAATATGTTGAATCCTTAAATAAAAACTACTGCGTGTTAATATGTAGTTTAAATAGTTAAACTGTTTCTCTGTTGTTTCATTCAAAGACAAAGGAACTCTGAAAATGCAGAAGGGGAAGTCAGCTGCACTTGAACACACCTTCTCTCTGGTGACTCATTATAGACAAACAGGATCAGATCAAAAGTCCTGAGAGACCTTGCTGCTGAAAAATAAATGAGGAAAGCACCTGCGGTCTGTGGAATCACAAAATGCATGAGAGTCCCTCGTATCACACGTTGTCGTCTGAGTTAAACATGTAAGACGGTTTCTGGGATCAACACAATTAGGATGTAAAGTTTGACTCAGGTGACATTTGAAAAAGACTCAGTCACAAAGTCACAAAGACAACATTCAAGTTTCATTAAAGAAAACTTACTAATCCCAAGATGAACAAGCTGAAGCACCAGAATAAATGAGTATTCAGAAGTCTGCCAGTCCCCAAAGCTGCATAATCTGTACCTGTGCCTGTGCGTCCTCTAACTCAGCTGAGGTGGCGATGTGAGAACATGCAGGTAGATGACGTCAGCTGATCCCTTTATACACAGCCAAGCCACGCCCAGTGGGAGGATGTACTCAGACAGGTTTATTTAATCATTATGACAGGAAAAAATCTTTACAAATCATTTAAGATCAATCTGTCTATTCACATAATCATCACGAGGATACATGAGCACAGTTTTCGGATCAGTAAAGCTCCTTTTTTTTCTTCACTGTATTGCATCTCGGTGCAGGCTGTCAAATAGAATTTGTACAGCCTGGTTGGATAAGACAGAAAAACAAAACACTTATCAGTCAATGACAAAAACAAACTTGAAATATCTCCCATACGGTGGCAAACGCTCTTTAGTTTTCTCATTAAGACCAAACCAGGCAAATGTTTACAAAGGTTTATTTGCACCTTCTTTTGTGGAATTAAAGTACTTTAAGTGGAAGTTACAAAGACAATTAGCAATTTATCGATAACGCTGATAATATTATTATCTCTTTTTCAGCAAATGTAGCTGTTCGCGTCCTGAGAACTTGGCGGTATAAGGCAGAGGAGGTATTTGCCACGGAATTAAAAGGAACTCCTGGCCTCTCTGCTGGGAGAGGCGCCCTGCAGCTGAGATGAAGTGCAGTTTCAATTAGAGACGCCCTGATATGACCCATGTTCCACTCGAGTGCTCCAAAGGACCAAAAACCAATTTGACCGCTTCTGTCCAAACGGGCGTTTTGGTCAGTTTCCTTGGATTCTAAAGCACATTCTGAAAAATATATATCTCACAGGTCGAAGTGTTAATAAGTTGGCATCCTCTCATTCATCTATACATTAATGAAAATAAAATGAACTCTTTATTTTGTAAATGTGCTGGTATGAGTATTTGGTATTGCAGCCCAATTATGAAACTTTTTAAATAAAACTGGGCCAATACACGTATCATAATGATAAACTAACACACCGTGTGCTGCGCGCACTCAAGTAAATAGTGTTCATAACTTTAAAGATCAAACATTTTGGAGCATCGAGGTGAGCAGATTAAAAAGGCAAGAGAAAATACTGCAGATGGTACGAAGGAAAACAGTATTTGCGAAGAAGTATAAGGTCTAATGTTCAAGATTTTTTTAAGATATGCTTCTAGAAAGGAAGTAACGGGCTCGAGGCAAAAACGAAGGATGCAAGCTTGTTGTTGACAGCTTGAGGAGAGGAGGGGGGGGGGGGGAGTCAGCGAAGGTCGCTCTCGTCGTCTTGTATGGTTTTCTTGATGCGGAGAAGCATGGTGGTGAGCCACTGGTCCAACCGGGAGATGGTGTCGTATTCCTTCACCTGAGACACGGAAAGTTTACATCGTCAGTTTGATTCCAACGGTTAGAAAAACACCACAATAAAGAGAAATGTGCATTAGGTTACATGGGGAGGTTTTCATCACACAATAGAGAAAGTACCCGCTTGTCAACTGACATTATGATTCTGAGACTAAAGTCACCAATTCATTACTTTTGCTTGTGTCATTACACATAACCCCAAAGCATGTAGATCCCGTAACACTCAACTAAACCTGGATTTTAAAAACTAATTGCTGCAGAAACTAAAGGAAAGCTTGATCCTAAACCTCGGCTACATGTCTTTATTTTGCTGAAAGAAAACCGTCCACTCACCGAATCAGTATAGGCCTCCACATTCTGTTCTTCAAAGGCATCAAGCAGTTTCTGGTGAGAGAAAAACAGGTCTATTTTTGATGCTGTACATCAGAGATCATAGAAAACACAAAATGCTGACGGTCTAAGGAAACCTGGCAGTGAAATAGGTTTAAGGTGATCAGATAGTAATCAGATAGAGCTCGACTTCATGGAAGTGGGAGATCTGCTCGGAACTAAACAAGCCCCGGAGGTTTAGAGAGACACAAAGTGAACTCATGTGGGAATGACACCGTGTCGTAAATCCACATGCAACAACAACATGAGTGGAAAAAGTAATCTTGGCAGCTAACAGCCACTAGACAGTAGGCACACAAAGCACTGGTGTTATTAGTGACACATGTGGATGGAGTGATGATGAGACCAATTGAAAAGCAAACAAACAGATGATGCAGCGTCACAGACGTCTGCCATCTTCTTTCATTCTTTTCCATCTATCAATGTTTGTTCTTTTTCATTAAAGGATGATATAACACGAGCTGCACAGAGCAACTCCATCTAATTCAATGTGGACACAATAATTCCAGGTAATCAAACTAAAACTATTCTTACTGCATCAGAAGTGTTGTGTGCTCCACTAAACTGACTTGTGTATCTGATGTCAGGGCGACTGAGGAGCATCTCGTTTTTAGATTTTAAATACCCACCTTCACCAGTTTGTATTCTCTGGAGTCTGAAAAGGCCGGGAACATTTCTTCATACTTCTGCATAGCGAGCTGAGAAACAAAAGAATGAATATTAGAGCAGAGGCTTGTGCTACAGTTGCTGTGTGTGTGTGTGTGTGTGTGTGTGTGTGTGTGTGTGTGTGTGTGTGTGTGTGTGTGTGTGTGTGTGTGTGTGTGTGTGTGTGTGTGTGTGTGTGTGTGTGTGTATCACTTCTGTGCTACAACTTACTTTTGCATTGAGCATGTCTACACAGAAGTGACAGAGCGCTGCCTTGAAGAAGTGATCCTTGGCACTGTATTTCAGGAGCGTACTGTCCATCGCGTGGGTTCCCACCTTAAAATCACAGATGACAGTTCAGGGTTTGTTTTGTTATTACCGCCCCTGGTGCCTCGGATGTCCCGGTGAAACAGAGGCCACATGGTCTCACCTGCTCGTAGATCTCAATCGCTTTCGGGTACTGCTCCAGCTGAGCTGCGTAGGTTGCTACTTTCAGAAGGCACTTGTTTGCAGAACTAAACAAATAAAAAACAGACACTTCTGAGTTCATACAAATGCACGGGAAGGATATGATTATTAAAAAAAAGATGTATTGGGACAAATTCTAAAAATATAAAATACCCGAAGAGAAACGCAAAGAGGAAATGTTACTCGTTTAAAATAATCACCTGGTGGATTCTTCCCCTTTGTAATAATCGGCTGCCTGTTCATAATGAGCAATGGCCTGGAATGGACAGAAGTAGATAATAGAGCGTTACCATGATTTTATATGACAGTTTAAAACAGAGGAAATAAACTGTTCTAGATTTAATACATTAAATGACATCATCTGACCTTGTCTATGTCCACCAGCTCCGTCTCGTATATTTCAGCAATGGAGATGTGGTGTTTGGCTGCGATGGTGAAACGGCCCTGAAAGCAGAAAAAGAAACACATGAGAAGAGATCAGCAGAAAGAATTATATGTCACATAAGTAAATACGATGCTAAACATAAAAAAAGTCAAATTAAAAATCATAAAAGACTCACCATATCTGTGTATATCTCAATAGCTCGGTTAAGGCAGTTTATGGCCTCTGTTGAGAAAAATAACAATTGAATACAAAGATACTTGACTGTTGTTATTCAGTGAATTAAGTCAATGAGAGAACTGAATGTAAAAGTGAGGTTAAATTTCAAGATAAACAAAATTAGAAGAAACTAGTTGTGGAGGTTTGAGGTTCAGGGTGTTGACATTGGTCCTAAACGATGGGGACCATGGACTTGATGTCATTATATATTTGGGACTTAATTTTGTCCACATTCTCATTTGCTCCTAAATAATTATCTAAAAGCTCTTCATTTAAACCGCCTTGACGATATTATCTGACCTTGCTTTTATGTACATGTTTGACTGGAGCTGGTGAAGCAGCTTGTAAAAGGAGCATTTCACGTGAAACCTCAACAGTTACGTAACGTGCAGCTGGAGATGAGTAACGATTACCTTGCGGATCTGCCTTTTTGAAGGCGTTTCCAGCGTCTATGAAGTTGGTCGCTGCGTCGTGTTTGCTCTGCATCTGCAGGTGGAGTTGAGCAGCTTGGGAGAACGCATTTCCTGCAGCTGAGGAGAAAATGTTGCATTTCAGAAGCTGGAGGATCTTTCACGGCCGTAAAGAGAGAAAAGGAAAATCCTCACGCTCACTCATTTAAACTGTAATACTCAACTTACCGCACCAATTTTTGGCCATTTTGAACATGTTGGCTGCCCTCACATACATGTCACAGGCCTCTTCAAGCTTGGAGGAACCCCTGTGAGACAGCACACATGTTCAGTTTAACATGAACTTCATTTCATTTCCTTAGTCACACCCTTAGGTCATACAGATATCAATTATAAAAGTATATTCACTGTTCTCTAGGCCAAAAAGAAGTAGAAGTTCAGAAAGTTGCATCATTTCCATCCCAGTTGAAATCGTGTGCAATGTTATTACACAAAAACTTGACAAGACAATAGTTAATTAAACATAACCTAAAAAATCACAATAGACGAGGACGTTCGAGGGCCTTCAACGTACATTTGATCTGGGATTAGGTTACATATTTAAATTTAGGATTGACTGGTGCACACATGTGTTTTTCAGTCTCACCTTATATCTCCGGTTGAATATTAACAATCTATATTTACTGTTCAGGACATTGATCGGGATCAGAAACAATGATGTTGGCCAATCTTAGTCTGTGACAATGGAATTCATTGAGTTTCTCCAGAGGTTGGCCTAAAACCTTTGAGACAATTTTGAACCAAAAACTGCAACTTGAGACACAGAAACTTTTATTGTGATAATGATTGTATGTTGTGAGGATGGAATATGTATTTATTTTACTACATGCCACTAACTTTGCGGTTTTTCCATCCCACAGTCCCTCTTTCTCTCTTGAGCTGCAGGAATGAGACAACGATTATCCTTATCAATATATGAATTGATGCTACTGTTATCAATAACATCTTTACATCCATGATGATCACTCTTATTGTTTTCATTACAACAACGAGTCTGGCAGAGAGGAAACCTGATGCTGACACAACTGTTCTCTGGTCAGTCCTCTCTTCCGTCCACAGTGAGTCTGGTTCTAGGTTTCTCCCAGTTTCTCTCCACTGGTACCACAGATCTGCTCGATGTGGTCTTGACCTATTGTATCTGGTGGCGCAGGCTTGACTTCAGGGTAGCAGGGTTCATGCAATTCAATAATCTTAAAACCAAATTTCCATGACCAAACATTTTGTGAAATCTCGGTGTATACATGAAAGTGTCAAAATGTTGTAATTAAGCTAACAAAGAAGAATTCCAAAGCATACAGTATACCTTAAATGACACAAATGAATGAGACAATAGTTTGATTGAGGTCTTTGTCTGTTGTAACCCATGGGGGGGGGGGGGGGGGGGGGTGTATTGTAAACAAATGTGCCTGACACGCGACGTGGGGATGACCTTGCCAAACCTGCCCAGGTGGTGGCGCTACAGCTGCGACGCTTTCACGCAAACATTTAGGAGAAACAAACGTTGCCCAATGTTTCCTTTAATGTCTGACACCAGCACGTTAGCTTGAGGGGACTTAGCATTAGCTACGGACACTGACAGTTCCTGTTGTGATCCGACAGAAGATAAACACAACTCAGTGTCCTCGTGTTGGGGACACGGAGTCTTAACACTTTTTAAGTTTGGACACTTTTGCCCTTTCCCCCTTCATCTTCCGCTTCGTTGGCCCCGGGGACTTGACACCGAGCGGCTCAACGTCAGCAGCCGAAACCCGAACCAACTCACCCGAACATCGCTCCGAAGAACGACTGCGACGACCTCATCTTCTTCTCCGCCTCCGCCATCAGGGCCGTGGCCTCCTTCTCTTTCCCGCTGTTGTCCATTTTTTGCTTTGGTTCCTCGCCGCTGTGTCGAGGAAGGAAACGAGGAGAGACCAGTCCAACAAACCGTGCTAACCAGTGCTAATGGCTGCTGGCTGCTGGCGGCGCGTCACAACCCTCACCTCAGTCACGTGACGCGGGGCGGCTGCTGCTGCTGCTGCTGCGTTCAGGTGCTCCGCGGAAAAAGAGCCACCGTGCGCGCTATGGTTGTTGTTGTTGTTGTTGTTGTAAAAAAAATAACAGCCGCCTTAAATTAGGGTACTACCGCCATATGTTAACCACACTACAAGCTACTTTATGACTACAATAAACAACATATTAGCTTAATGTATTGTTAAAAAAAAACATCTAAATTATATCATGTATGTCTTCATCAATCTGTAAGAGGTAAATCTCTGACTAAGCATGAAGGCATCTTATTGTAAACATAATAGTGGGTGCTTGACGCTGATCATCATTCTTTTATCCCTTTATCTGATTTATAAAGCAATTCCAAATGTCACATGTTCAGTAACTTCACAAATATCCCAAATAAATATATGTCTACACACAGTAGTTAATATTATATATTTTTTACAAAATATTGTCTATTATTGCTATTTGTTTTACCTCCCTTAATCTTTGTCTTTATTTCCTTATCCGCTATCTGATTATTAACAACTATCAGAATATTTAGCCTACACCATTTATCTTTGTAAGATTTATTTCGGATTTTTTATTTTTTTATTTACATTTTTGTTCACAAATAACAATAACAGATACAGAAATCATGACTATACAACACAAAGACAGTACTTCAGAGGTGGCAGACAAAATATATACAGGTAAAATAATCAATCAGTCCTTCATAACGGTGCTTCTTTGCTCTCCTTACAGGGTTCATATTTATATATATATATATATCACAGCCCAGACTGTGAACTATATGTACTGTATTAATCAGGGATATAACAAAAAGGTCTGATTAGTCAACCTTGCCTCCAAAATGTCTTACAGTTTATTTATTACAATGTATAAAGCATGGATTTATTGTATCATTATTATTATTAACATTATTTTATTATTATTATTATTATTATGTAATTATCCTTTTTGTTGTTATTAGTATTGGCGGATGTTCAACCTTCACTGACTGTGTTGGTTCTATGAGAAAACCCACAGAAGGGCCACAGATTTCAATCAGGCAAAGCGGAAGTCTGCTGTTTCCTGCCTGTAGTTGGGTCCTGCACAGCAGCCCGTGCGAGGTTGTCCTGGAGACCCCGCGCTGCCTGCTCCTCTATCGTCTCGGGTGAGTTTGTTATAAAACAGCATTTTTCTCTATTATTCCCCAAAACTCCGACAAACCTGCGACATTCCCGCACGGCCGAGCACCCGCGAGCTGCACCGCCGGCGCCATCGAGCCGCCCCGCCGCTGCACGGCCCGGCAAACATGCTCCTTTTCCAGCGAATTCCCAAGCATACCCCCCTCATCCAAGAGTATTCCAACATTAACTCATATTTTGCTTGCAGGGAGAGTCACATAGCTCGCTACGCCACCGCGTCCGCGCTCCCCGGCCAACGACGCTGCCCTGTCCGGGGCTGAAGCCGAGCGCGGCGACGTGCGAAGCGGGTGTTTGCAATGTGTCCGTCGCTGGGTTTGTTTTGAATGTCAAAGGCTCGGAGCTAGCTGCGCGTCTGAATATTGTTGATAGCCGCTCGGGCTTAGCACGGCTAGCTGGCTAGGCTAACGACGTCCAGCCCAGATGCATCAAAATGCTGAGAACGGAGGTAAAAGCAGCTTCTGCAATCTAACGTCAGAGTGAAGTCGTGTCTTCGGTCGGTTGCGTGGCGGTTTGATCGCGTGTATTGAAACGAATCGGTCAGATATGCACGGAAAGCTCGTTGAAAACACCAGCTAGCATGTAGCTAGCCGCTTGCAGCGTCTCCATTCATATCCTGCGCACTGGCTCTTGCTCGGACCCGAGTAATGGCTACGACCCGCTGCCTCTTTCGGGCAGCGGACCAGGGAGACGTCCCCGGCCGGAGCTCGGTAACAGTCTCCGCTCGGTTATTCGGCGGCTTGTGGTGACCGCGTCGCTGGAAGTTTTTTGTTTTACGTTTGCAGAGACTTTGGAGGTAAAAAAAAAAAAAAAATCCAGCGGCGGTCACATCCCCAGTCTGTGAAAACCGCGCGTTTTCAATTTGTTGTGTTATTTCTCATCCGTTGTTTCTCGGAGCGAAGCGAACACTTGTGCTGCTGGAGGGTTTTTCTATTGTTACTGAGGGTTTCTTTAAAAATGTATATAAAACACGACATGTTGCAACCGGCGGTGAAGGTCTGCTCTCGTGTTGGGATGTAAACATGTAAAACTAGCACATTTATTGTAGTTGTTAAAGATCAATCTTTCTTGTTGCTCTCTGTGCTTTGCTTTATTATCATAAAACGCTTTTAACTCAACGTCTGCCAGCAAAATGTGATGTGATTTCATGTTTGGAGCCATTATTCCAAATTTGAATTTGATTGTGAAACTCTAAAAAGAACCATTTAAATAATAAGAATAACTTGAGGTGTTTATTTATGGCCTGGTGGAATTTGTTAGGACAATATTTATATGAAGTCATTATTTTATAAAAAGCAACACGCTAAGATTTGTAAGTTGATAGTTCTGGCTTTCATCCGCAAGTTGTAAGTTATCATGATTATTCAATGATTATTAATAATGAATAACAATATGACGTGACTCAGTGTCAATGTCACAGTAAGGTTGATGAGCGTTTAAAAAAATCTCGCACTCATGGTTATTCATTATCAGATGTTGCTCATCCTGTTAAAGTACATTATATAAATCAGTGCCCAGACATCATGGTACCTCTCAACAATCAAAGAATCACACGGATAATATTATAGATGCGTAGTTGTGTACACACAGGGTTTTAAATATTCTGACCTTTGGCAACAATTTTTTTTTGGTGCGGTGTTTTTATGTGCATTAATAGTGAAGTATGTCACCAAACTATAACACCTTGTTCATCTTTTCATCAGTTGTCATGGATGATGAAGACGGCAGGTGCCTTCTAGATGTAATTTGGTAAGTCACCGTTTGAGAAAGTGCTCTGTTGGTTTGACGTCGTTACTGCTCAGTCGTCTTTGACATGTTGTGAATCACATTGTTTCCCTCCTGCAGTGACCCAGAAGCTCTCAATGACTTTCTTCATGGATCTGAGACCCATGTGAGTACAAGAGATATATTATTTTTCTTAAAGAAGTCACACCTTGTGATTTCTCTTTTCGCCCCCAAAAAATGGATTTGTAATTGATGCGATGAGGAGGCTCGGGTGACTCCGTTCTAGGTCACGTTCAGATTAGGCCTCAGTGAACCCTGAAACCCACCCACCCCCCCACTGCTTTTATTTACTTTTTCCCTTTTAACTGCTTTCTCTGCTTAATTATCGTCTTTGCTTTTAATTGCACTGTTTATGGTTTCAGCCTGCCTTCCCTTTTTATTAGGCTAATCCACAAAAAGAGACATGCTAATACTAACGCTTCCCAACCCTGAATTATTCCTTTCATTTTGCCCCTGCCCTTCCTTCGTCACTTATCTTTTCGCTGTTTCTCAACGGTCTGGGTTCCCCGGACTGTGCTCTGTCCTTTCCTTGCCCTCCTCCTCTGTTTGATTGTCTGTGTATTTCTCTGTCCTTGTGGCTTTTGCCTGCTGGTTTGGGGGCCTTTGGTTTCTGTCTGTCCTATCATGGGTGGGTGTGTCTGTAGTTGGACACTGACGACCTTTTGGATGGTTCGAGTGACCCCTCCAGCTCGTTCTTCTCTACCACTGGGGTGAGTAACGTCCCCCAATCCTCCTCCCTCCGTTTTCTCTCCATCTATGTAGCATGCAACTCCAAATACCCTCCCTTCCCACTAACCATACCTACACTTTACAAGCTTTGATTTTGCTGCGATTTGACAGGAGGTTTTTGTGGGATTTTCATGAGTGCAATTCTGTGTGTAATTCTGTTTTGCTCCTCTGCATCACATCTGTATCTAGCCATCAATATTCTTCCATCACTTGGTTTCACTTCTTTTCTGTGTCCTCTCCTCCTTTCCTTTTAAGGGCCATGTTCCAGAGGTCCAGCCTGCTGTCCAGCTGTCGGCCAGTGAGCCGGCAGGCCTCCCCAGAGTCAGTGTTGACCTGGACTTCCTGGAGGATGAAGACATCTTGGGAGGGTCCCCAGGTGGCGAGGGTGGGAGCAACGGCATTGGGTCGAACCACGAGCCATGTGACATCCTGCAGCAGAGCTTGGCTGAAGCCAACATCACAGAGCAAAGCCTACAGGAGGCAGAGGCTGAGCTGGACCTGGGCTCCTTTGGAATTCCAGGCCTTACACAGGTGGTTCAGACGCTGCCTGATGCCAGCCTCTCTGGGGCTGGAGGCACTGCTGTAGGCATAGGTGTTGGCGTTGGGGGAGCAGCGACAATTTTCCCTGGGTCAGCCCCGAGCGCCACCGCTACTCCCCCCAATGCCACGGCCGACATGCTGGGGTCAGTGCTTGCTCAGCAGGGCCTTCAGCTTCAATCCCAGGTCATGAACAAGGCCATTAGTGTTCAGCCCTTTATGCAGCCTATGGGCCTGGGAAATGTGACACTTCAACCCATTTCAAGTCTCCAAGGTCTTCCCAATGGGAGTCAGTCTGGACATTTGGGTATCGGACAGATTCAGGTTGTGGGTCAGCCCACAGTCATGACTATCAATCAGTCTGGGCAACAAATCTTGGCTAAAGCCATGGGAGGTTACCAGTTGCACCAGTCTGGGCCAGAGATGTCAGGTGCTGGTTCTCAGGCGGGGCTTGGAGGCTCCGGAGGTGGACTTCTGATCCAAGGTAATAAAGCCACTTTGGGATCTCCAGCTTTAAATGGACCAGCTGTTTGTGTCAGCAGCACGAACAGCATCAGTGGCAGTACAATGACGGCTTCTGCTGGGCTTGTGGGCTTTGGCAGCAACACTCTAAGTTCAGGAATTGGACCTCAGACGCATAATCAAGGCCAAATCATGCAGAACGTGATCATCCAACGCACACCAACACCCATTCAACCTAAACCCCCCCATGGGGGAGCCATCCAACCGAAACTGTTCAAACAGCAGTCACAGCCAACAGCCCAAACCCTGCAAAACGATGCCCACAAGGCTTTAGGGCATTCTCAGAATGTAGCCTTCCTGACAGGAAAGCCAGGCTCGAACGTTGTCCTAAGTACTCAAGCCACAACACAGGGCACCCAGTTTCAACAAGCCCTTTTCAAGCAACAAGCAGCACAACAATCTGGCAAGCCCCTCAGCGTACACTTGTTAAACCAATCAGGCAGCATCGTTCTTCCCCATCAGACAGTCCTGCAAGGTCAGAACCACCAGTTTCTCCTGCCACAGCTACAGGCAGGTGGGCAGATCCTGACTCAGCACCCTGGGGGGCACATCATAACTAGCCAGGGTCCTGGTGGGCAGCTCATTGCAAACCAGATATTAACAAACCAGAATATCAACCTGGGTCAGATGTTGGCTTCACAGGGCCACCCTGGTGCCCATATCCTCTCTGGACCCATTCAGCTCCAGTCTGGCCAGATGGGCACATCCACCCTCTTTCAGATGCCTGTCTCATTGGCTCAGACTCAAAACCAGACACAGACCCACACAGTCTCGGGTCATGCCCAAACAGTCATACAGGGCATGCCCATCCAGAATTCCCTGACCATGCTAAGTCAAGTGGAGGGTCTGAGCCCGGCAGTCACCCTTCAGCCTGCCCTGCAACCTCAGCCGGGCGGAGTCCCCAACAGCAGTGGCACAGGAGCAGCAACCATGGGTCAAGGCCAATCTGGAGAGTGTGTTACTGTTCTGGGCAGCTCCGCGGACCAGGCTGCTCATCCCAATCAGCAGCATTTGCAGCAGTCCTCCATTCTCACCATGCAACCTTCTGTGTCCGTGGCTATCACAGTACCCTCCTCTTCTCCGTCCATGTCTGTGTCCACCTCTTCCCCTGTCACAGCAATGGGGCTGGTCCCCCATCAGTCTCAGCACAGTCCAGGAAGGTTACTGCTCACCAACCAGGGCCAAAGCATGATCTTGAGCCAGGAGTCTCTGCAGATGTTCCTGCAACAGGTCAGTGCTCCACTCTTTCTTTTGCGTTTGCTACAGTTGTGTAGAGTTAACATTGTTTCATAAGTCAAATAAATAACATGCACGGAGTGATATCTTGGTCTGACCTCTTTGGTTTACTATTTTACTCCCCCCCCCCCCCCTCCTTCCCTCCAACCCTCTTCCCCCTTCCCTCCTTCATCCTGAAATGGTAAACGTACTCCTATCAGGAGCAGCACCACCAAACAGAGAATGAGTCAACCCCCCCTGTGGGCGTACCAGCGTCCGTAATCGTCAGCAGCAACAGCATCACTGCTCTGGCCCCCGCTGTCAATGACAGCCAGTTAGCTGACTCTTGGGTGGGTCAGAGCCACAGTCCTTCCCCTGGCCCCTCCCACATGACAGCAGTGGTAAAGCAGGTAGAAGTGCCCCTTTATGTTAAGTCCCACCCCTACTTGTTGCCGCTGCTGCTACCACAACGTTAGGGTATCTTACCTTTACCCATCACTGCTCTGTTCCTCTCCTCTGCATTAATTGTTGCTTCCATGCCTCTCACTGTTGCGCTGCAGATCCTAAATGAAAAAAAAATTACTAATTTGCTTGCAGCTTTCTGTGTGTTTCTAACATTGCTTCATTATCTATGTAAAAAAGCATGACCATCATTCCAGTTTTTCTTACATTGTGTCCTAGCCACTGTGCCATTTCAACATTTAACTTTATCAACCTCTATGGAGTCTGAGACTGAACTAAAATTAATTGTTTAACTAATTTGGTTTGTCTATCATTCATTCTATGCATTCTGTAACCGAGTCTAGAAACCATGCTCGTGCTTAATAACAGAGCTGGCAAGGTGTCAAGTGCACCTTGTTTACCTTTTTACTAACAATGATTTAATCCACTCACCTTGCTCAATCAAATTTGATCAACTCACCTCCATCTTCTGCATCACTGACCAATGACTGATAAATCAATCCATACCTCTCAGCCCTGCACTTCTCATTTAGACTGTTGTGTCCTCACAGTGCCACTACTCCTTGTAACCCCTAGTCTGACCAGTGTAACGACCCCAAAGCCAAATTACATGCTACCCTGACCCCGTCCCCCCCAGTCCCCAAAGCCTCTAGATCACTTTCTACTTAACCATCACAAGCCCTGCAGATCTTGACTTCTTGCTTATGTCAACTGTTTTTTTCTTTTTGCCTCGCCAAATGATCATTGCTCTCTTTTTTATGTGTAATCCTCCTCAAACACTAGAAAATAAATCATTGGGTTTCTACTCCTTTAACTGAAGCAGCTGATCGATTTGAAAGTCTAACATTTTGCTTTTGTATTGTTATTTGTGTTGTTTTACCCTAGTTGTGTTGTTTTGTATTGGGGTTGGGCGATAATTCTAAATTTCCGATTAATTGATTTTCACGAAATATGATTAACTGAAAATTCATTATATGATGTGTTTAAACCAGTATGAAAATTTTTGTGTTACATTATTGAAGAGTGTATCTAATGCAATGCCAAACAGTGGAATACTGTCATTGCATTAAATGTCACAAGTATTTTACATACAACCAAAGACACAATTGGCCTCTTACTGTAATTTTTTACACGTTGTAATTGAGAGTGTTATAGAGACATATCACCCAGCCCCATTTTGTATCTTGCTAATCTAGAGCCAAGCACTAGAATCACATTTCCTCTAAACTGTGTGCATGTAGAACTTTGTGTGTTTAATTTTTGTGCTTAATGTCCCTAAATGTTCCCCTGTCTTTATATTGGTTACATTCTTGGCCCAGATACCTATATCAATATATTGTGATTCTCTTCTTCAGGTACCCTCTAGTGGACATCAGCAGCCCCTGAAGATCCAGAGCATGTCCCCGTCAACAGCCATGACAGCGCCCCCAGTGGCACTCAGCCCTCAGCCCTCCCAGTCTCCCCTCACTCTGAGCCAGCAGATCCAGTCACCGCTCCATCAGCAGCAGTCACGTCCTCCCTCTCAGCCTCAGCCACAGTCTCAAACTCCCTCCCGCTCCTGCACGCCCTCCTCTCAGATCTTTATTCTCCACAACCAGATTACAGAATCTCCCCAAACTGTTTCGCAAGTCCAGCAGCAGCAGCCACAGCTTCAGCAGACACACATTCAAGTTCAGCTTCAGCCGCGGCCAGCCTCTCAGCCGGCCCCCTATCAACAAGATATGCCTCCTAGGTCACAGTCACCTAAGCCTCCTCCGGCACCAACTGCACAGCACCAGTTCACTGCAGCTCCTGTCAGCACTTCTGCCACTGCGGTCCTGAAAGCCCAGGTTCCCATCCCGGGTCTGACAGCAGAGCAGCAGCACCACCTGCAACTAGTGGGAGCGCAGATTCAGACCCTGTCGGGCATCGCCCAGCCGTCACCTCAGCAGAAACAGTTGCTGGATAAGCTGCATCAGGTAAAATTCCTTTAAATTATCACTTGTTATGGAATTTACATGGAATCAGAGGTTTCACTAATAAAGCTTTGATGATTTCACAGTTGAATAATCTCTGCCAACTGCAAGTAACTTTATGTCTTTGATCTGATGCTGCTCGTACTGTAATAGATCTTCATTAATGGAGTCGTGCATTTTTGATGCCAATTAAAATTTGGGTGAAATCTTAGGTTGGTAGTTAGAATAAACGAGTATACTTTTGCATTCTTTAAAATTATTGTAGAACGTCACCTGGAGATAAGATATGCAATTTATCTATCACTGTAAATCAGGAGTTTGTGTAGGCTCCTGTAAACATCATCGGTTCCTCTTCAGTTGCTTATTTAAAATGAAAAGCATGTTCGGATGTGTTTCCAGGTCCAGCAGAACATCCTGCTGCAGGCCGCGCAGCCAGCTCAGCCTCAGCCCCAGCCCCAAGTCACCAGTCAGTTCAGTTCCCAGCAAGATGTGCCTGTCGATAAAGTTGTGATTACATCAACAACCAGCACTGGTACACCTGCTCAACTTCCCTCTGTGCTGCAGCCGACACCAGTGCTCGTCAAAACTCCGGCTACAGGTTGGAGGCAGTTTACTGTTTATGTTAAACCCAAGGATCCTGAATACTCGTTTAAAAATGTCTCTTTAACGATGTTTCCTCTTATTTTAGCAGCAAGTGACTTACAGGTATTCTCAGGAGCCCAAGGGCCAGCTGGAGCAATGGTGAATCAGACTGTCACTCCTGCAAGCCTTACCCAGCCTGCACAGGTAGGTTAAACTACAAAGTTCCTCCAAGGACTCCCCCCTGGTCCTTATCATATATTTGTTATGTTTTATATTTATATATAATTTAAAAATGATGCCTTTCGCCACAGGTTCAGCCAAAGCCAGGAGTGATCAGCTCAGTTGGAGGGATGAGTCTGGGGAAAGGTGGGATGCAGATACAGGTGATAGGAGGTAGTCTGACTCAAATGCCTGCTCTACAGCCCCTAGCTCCAGCACAACCTCAGGTAAATACGAGTCCGAAGAAAGTGCCTCTGTTTGAGTTCAGTCTGAAGGTTTTAATTCCTGGTTTTCATCTCTTTTCTTTACATCGCAGACAACAACAATGAATATGCCTTTCAGTGCAGAGCCCAGTAAAGAAGCCAGGTTCGTACGTCGGGCAATTTAAATGTTATTTTAACCGTCAAAAGGCCGTTTTCATTGAACAATATTTCTTTACATGCACGTGACTGCAGGATGCTAGAACAGCTGAGGAAACAGCAGGGTTCAGTGCTTCACCCAAACTACAGTGCTCCTTTCCACTCTATTGAGGACACACTGCACAGACTGCTGCCTTACCATCTCTACCAGGGAACTGCCAACTCTTCTGAAGACTATCAAAGAGGTAACAAGCCCCACAGTCTCTAGTGCTGGCAAAATACAGTTATGTGCCCTAAATCAAGACCTTTATGAACTCTTTGGTTCTCTTGTGCACAGTGGACGATGAATTTGAGAAAGTCTCCTCTCAGCTGCTGAAAAGGACCCAGGCCATGCTGGATAAATATCGCCTACTGCTCTTTGCAGAGTCAAAAGTAAGTATTTGAACCAGCATTCAGAACAGAGGCCTTTTCGTGGTCTCCTTTTTCCTGAAATGATTTTGAACCGATTTGTTTTTGGCGTTTAAACCTGAGCAGAGACTGGGCCCCTCGGCAGAGATGGTGATGATCGACCGGATGTTCATTCAGGAGGAGAAGGTCGCGTTGAGTCAGGACAGGATTCTGGCTAAGGAGAGACCAGGTGCCCTACCACAGATTGTACAAACGTGATTGTCTTCATCTAAATCACACACTGGTTGTATGTGTATGCTGATGATATTGTTCTTTTTATGTCATTGCAGAGGAGTTTGTAGCAAATGCTCGCTTGTTGGGGAGTGGAGTTTCATCGCAAGAGAAATCCGCTGCTGCTGAGCGCACGTCAGTTACTGGAGGTGTAACGGCTGCTGCTGCCCCCCCTCCAGCACCTCCTGCCCTAGTCCCTTTTTCAAACATCGTCCCAAACCCTGCCCCTGCACCCACCCCAGCTCCAACTCCAGCTCCTGCACCTGCTCCTCCTCCTGCTCCTAGCGCCGCTTCTGTCTCCCCTTTTCCTTCTACCAAACTAGTAATAAAGCACGGTGGAGGTGGAGCCTCTGTGTCGTGGTCCAGCAGCTGTCCACCACATCCGGCTGCACCGAGTAAGGCTGAACCCACCAGCCAGAGCTCCTCCTTCGGTCGTGGGTCGGCAGCATCTTACTCGTCGTCGTCCTTCAACTCTCAAGCAGCAGCCGACGATGACGACGCGGTCCCACAGAGAACCAGCAAACCGCCTATCAAGACCTACGAGGCTCGCAGGAGGATCGGCTTGAAACTGAAGATCAAGCAGGATCAAACCGGGTTCAGCAAGGTGGTCCATAACACTGCCTTAGACCCGGTGCACACACCTCAGCAGAGCAGCCAGTCCATATCACAGCCTCAGCCTCAGTCGGCAGCTGCTGTTCCACATCCAAAGTCCCACCCTGTATCTACCCCCCCTGCTACAGTCATCAGAACTCAGTCCCCCGTATGCACTGCTTCTTCTGAATCATCAGTCCCCATAGCAACCACTCAATGTAACCCGACACTGAGAGGTAGTTTTCCTCCCAACGCAGCCCCATCTTCCTCTACCTCTTCCTCTCATACCTCGTCAACCTCCTCCTCCTCCACTCAAATGAATGGGACTTTAGATCATCACGACAGTGGTGGGGTCAAACACAATCCGGCCTCCACCGCCAATCCCTCGCCAACCACCTGCCGCCTCCCCCTTCGAAAAACCTATCGGGAAAACATTAGTCCCCGTGTCAGACCTGGTGTCCCCGGGGGAGGAGATGAAAGTTTGTCCTACCCCCGACCCACGCCATCGCCCCCCAGGCACGAGGCCTCATCCCCCCCCTCAGAGCGGACAGTGATAGCCAGTGTGAAGGTGGAGAAAAGAGGCCGGGAGCCCTCGCACACTCACATAGAGTCGAGCCACGACAGGGGCCGTTTAGGGAGTGCAATGCAGGGGCTTGATGAAGTGGATGAGGTGTTTAACCGTGGTATGAAAACCACACAGCACCATCATCTTCCACAGCTCCTAGACAAGGAGGGGGCAAAGGAGAGAGTGGAGGAGCACGCAGACCAAGAGACAGATGTAAGTAAATACAAGAGGGCAGGCGGGAAAAATAGACATAGGGTCGGTGGGACGTTCAGAATGGACCAGCATGCCCCTGGGCCACCTTCCCCAGAGTCCTTCACACGAGACTCTATACTTCCTGCCAAACGCTGCAAATCGGACTCCCCTGACATGGATAACGCCAGCTTCTCCAGTGGCAGCCCCCCGGACGACTCTCTGAACGAGCATCTGCAGTGCGCCATCGACAGCATCCTGAACCTGCAGCAGGAGCCCTCGGCCCGTGGGCGCCACATTAAAAGCAACAGCAGGCACCACCAACACCACAGCCAGCGCCCAGGGAGCTCGGCAGCTTCGTCCCACAGACCCTCAGTCCAGCCCCCCTCCTCTGCTTCCTCGTCCCCCTCCTTGGCCCAGCACCCTCAGGTCGGTGGCCGTGGCCACAATGGCAGCCTGGTGCCCCAGACTCAAAGTAGATAACAGCCCCTCAGCCCCAGGCCGGACTGACAAGTGGGAGCTAAGAGACAGATTTGGAGGCAGGTGAAGGGGGTCACTGTGAAAACAGTATCACTGTACTACTCTGCCAAGCTGTGTTGGTTTTGTTTGTCCATTTGAATTGTCCAGACATTTCTCTGTCACTTACAGCCTGAGGCAGACCCATCATGAGTGCGGTCTAAGGTAAAACGGCCTCTGTGAGCTGCAGACTTGACGATGCCTGTCGCTTTGTATGTGTCCTGTCGAGAAACCAGATGAAATGTCCCCGAGGTTAATGTTCTCTGTTCATACATTCCTTTCACGTGGCCTGAGCACCGGTCCACAACGGTTCATCTCCTGATTCAAACAGTTTCCCAATGAGCATCAGGCAACTTGGTTCAACAGTTCAAAGATCAACAACGGTCTTTTTTAAATTGGTTTCCTGCAGATGAGATGTGAAACAATATAACCAGGTTCATGCTGTGATAGGTCAAAATACTCAGTGTCTTCCTTAACCAGCCAAATTGAATGCTCTTATCATGAAGGTAATTTGGCTTCACTGATGCTTAAATGACACTTTTCTCTTTCTTTAAGCATCATCCTACATTATACATGTATTTCATATAAACATCAGGTGAATTTCACAATAAATCTTGTTACGGAAATCATTGGGGAAATTGTGACGCTGTGTTTCCTGTTGACTGCTCGTGGGAACTGTGTCAAGATGTTAATGAACTCGTGAGGAAATTCAGTTTAGTCTCTGCATTTTAATGTCGGACAGTTTTCCAGATTCTTGTTTTTAGATGACGCCTTCACTCACACTTGCCCCCCCCCCCCTCCCTGTTACTCACAGGTTTAGGACTTCATGCATTTTAGTCAGCAGGGGGCAGGCCGGTTTTTAACTGTCGATTTTCTGTGTTCTCAAGTCTGTTTGTTTCATATTTCTGCAACTGTGTCCCTGCCTCCTGTGTGTGTGCGCGTGTGCGTGTGTGTTTGTTTTTTTTAAGCCTGTTGGACAATTCAAACATAAACACAGCACAAGCATTGAAATGGAAAAAAGGAACAATAATATTGTACAAAAAAGGCCGTGAGAGAATTTGAAGTATAGTATTACAGATTAATTTTGTATTGTATTTATTGTGTATATTGACACTTTTTAAAAAGAAATGTACATTTAGTAAAACTGTAAATTAAACCTTGCTTCTTTTATGAATCACTGCAGGTCCCCCTGTCATTTGTCCAGTTGTTTCCTAATCGTCAGGCTGCATTCCTCTGAGTGATGAATGATGGCGGGAGGGGGTGGTGGGAATGGGTGGGGTGGGGTGGGGTGTGTTCTCTATCAGGCAGCCAGCAGGTGGTGCATGGAAGTGGAAAACTAGGGCTTGTTTGTTCGCTTGAGTGCCTGGAGTGTCCATGGAGTTTGGGAGAGGAGGAGTTACAGAGGGGTAAAGCTATCACATCTGTAAACGTATGCCATGTTGCAGTAGTCTGAATAGAAGGGAGGGGGGGGGGGGCAGAAAAATGTGGAAGGGTGCAGCACGAGGCTGTGTTCATCATTCTAATTATGCATAAGTAGACAGTGAGGTTATGTCATGTTTATAGGAGAAAAAAAACGACTCCACCCAAATTATTTATTCACAGCCCCCCCACTCCCTCCTCCTCCAGCTCCACACCCTCTGACCACAGCTCATCCCTGCCCTGAGCCCAGTGTTAGTGCTGCCCACAGCGTCGCTCGGCATCCCTGGAAGAGGAGGTGCATTCAACTCAGAGAAGTTTGCCTCTGCGTAGTGTGTGTGTCTCTCTGTGTGTGTGTGTGTGTGTGTGCTCCTTCAGCAAGCAGAGTAAGGATCCACGCCAGATTTGGAGCTCATCTGAAATACATTAAACTCTGGAGAAGAAGGATCCTCTGTAGTCCCGCTGCCCTGACGCTCTGCTGAGAGCTCCCATTCGCTGTCAGAGGTACACCCATACAAGTAGCTGCAGCTCCTCCAGCAGACTTCACTGTTTTTGTGTCAAAATATTTTTCCACACTCCAGAGGGCAAGAGAGAGGGAGAGTGGAAGGAGTCTGAGCTTTCTCCATAAGAACTGGGTAACTATTGCTTTTCAAAACTTTAAATATGATTAGACCAGCCAGCTTGAATTTGTACTTTTACCTCAAATATATCCAGGTTGTGATGGTATTTAGTAAGTATCAGTGCTGTCTATAAACTTGTCAATACTCATTTTCCATTCCTTCTTTCCGATGCGTTAGTATCACTCCTCGGTTGCTTAATGCTCCTGGAGGCTACAATTAAAATACGTTTCTTGATCCAAGTCCAAAAACTGTTGCAATTGTGGTTCACAAACCCACAAGGCATTTTTTCCACCGTCGTTTAACTTCAGAACATCATCCCGGTTGATCCTTAACCAAACTTTAAAATCTCTGGGGAAGCCTGAAATCAACTCGTACCCACACGGCTCTGCTGGCACAAATCTGGTTTTTATGAAATGGTTTGGGCAAATCACATTTAATGTCTCCTCTGTAGATCCCCGGGGTTCGCCATTTTGACGAGAACCCTGTCCACACAAGTCTTGTGATTAGTCTGTGCTGAACTGCCTCGTCTCCTCTGGGCAGATTTTTCCTTTAATCCTTGTTCAAGTGGGACTTTTAAGAGAGAAGCTCTTCATAGATGAGTTACCGTCTGCTGATGCATGTCTTACTCTTCTTTCTGCTTCTAATAATGAGCTGCGACTTCAAATCCCAACCCAGTGTTTCTGGTTATCTAGACAGAATAGGAAAAGCTTCTCACTTTAAGGGGTTAAAGGGGTTAAATGAGTTTTTCCTTGTATAGTCTTCGTCTAGAGGTCTTTTCCTTACCTGAGGACTGAGCCGTGCACGTTTACATGGGATAAAAGGAATGTGTTACTCACTTCGCTGTAAAGCAGTGAGCTGTGCCCGACACAGGGCTGGGTTTGCAAGTTTTCCAGCATGAACACCAATTTTTTCCAGGCATGCTTGGACAATGCTTGGCTCGCTCGTGGTGGGCTGAGGCTTACACCAGATTCCACATCCTTACTCTAGGTTGCGGCAGATCTTGATCACCGGGGGCCAGACACACAAAGAAACCGTTTTGCCCCCTGGATTAATCTCAATTGGATTAACCTCTACCTTTTGTCATTCCAGGAAATATAAATAGTCAGTGGGAGATCCCGACTTGCAACGAATCCCCATCCCTATCGTTCCTCTTGGCGTGTGCCGAGGAGGCTTCAAGGCCGAGGGAGCAGCAGTCGCGTAAATACAGGAAACATCTGAAGATTTTCCAGGGCTCAGCCAAAGGAAATACAGCTCTGAACAGCAGACGCAACTCTGTCAGTGATTATTATAGGAGAATCACAATCTCATTAGTCGATTCAGGATGTCACGCTGGGGCCGAAAAAATGTGAAGAAAGCGCCGGAGGTGATCCGCACTGTGACCGAAGGGCTCAAGTCCCTGTATCGCAAGAAGCTGATGCCTCTGGAGGAGTACTATGGCTTCCATGACTTCCACTCCCCCAGTCTGGAGGATGCAGATTTCGATAACAAGCCCATGGTGCTGGTGGTGGGTCAGTACTCCACAGGGAAGACGACGTTCATCAAGTAAGACATTACACCTCTGCATCTAACCTGTTCACTAGTGTGTGAGTGTTAAGTTTGTTCAAGTGTGAGTAATGAGGGAAATCACAAGTTTTGTTTGTGGCTGGCAGGTATCTACTGGAGCAGGATATTCCCGGGAGCAGGATCGGACCGGAGCCCACCACCGACTGCTTCACCGCCATCATGCATGGCGAGGTGGAGGGGGTCATCCCCGGGAACGCCCTCATTGTGGACCCCAACAAACCTTTCCGTAAACTCAACCCGTTCGGAAACACCTTCCTCAACAGGTGAGCTGTGTGAAGATTCCACTGAGGCAGCCAGATACACATCAGCCAGAAATGGGCAGACTCCAATCAGGGAGCCCATACAGGGAATGGAGAGATAACAGACATGTTTTTCAGCTCTTTGGAATTTCAAGTGCTCGTGCCAATTTTCAGAGCGGGGAGGCACTCGCCTTATTTGTGGAAAAACTGGGAAAGGGAGCGATATCACCCGAGAGGATGACGAACTTCAATGTACACAAGTTCAAAGTGGAGGTCAGAGGCCTCCACAACCCCCCCCCCACCCCCCGGGGCAGAGACAAACAAATGAAGTCACACGCGTTATGAGAATTTGTGAATCTTGACACTGGAGGTCACCGTCTCTGCTGCCAGATTTCTGTTTGTTTTTCCACTTTTTTAAACCAAGAAAGTCAAATATCCCACAGCAGAGCACTTGTATCTACTAGCAGGGGCACAGGAGGGAACAGGCCTGACGTGAGAGGCTCATACAGTGAGCTCCTGTTAATGCGTCTCCAACATGGAGCTCCGATGCCAGTTTTCCAGCAGAGACCTTCCCTCCCTCCTCTGGGTGTGTTTGCGTACGTATTTGCGACTCTCCTTCTGCGTGGACTTCCTGCTCCGAGAGCCGCTGGGCTCGTTAAGTTCTTGAGCTACAGGAAGTGGTGTTGTTGTTCTAGGCCACACATCGTTAGCAGACCTTATTGTTTGATTCTGGCACAAGTGGTCATTTTCCTTCAGGAAGCGTCGAGCAATGAGAGGCCTACTTGCACACAATGGTCTGCAGGGGGGGGGGAGAGGGCAGCGACCGATCACATTGGCCTCTTTGATACCAGTTAACCATTTTGCACATGATTTAGATTCTTTCCATCGACGCTGACAGAGCTTCCTACAAGAGCGACCTCCGTGAACTTTGTCATGTTGTTATGTGAGTGTTCTTCTTTCTACCAATCAGGTTCCAGTGTGCCCAGATGCCCAACCAGGTCCTGGAGAGCATCAGCATCATCGACTCCCCGGGGATCCTGTCCGGGGCCAAGCAGAGAGTGAGCCGAGGTATGAAGAGCAGAAAAGGTGAGGAGAGGGCATGGGGGGGGGGGGGTCCCGCAGAGACACAACATCCCCTGAGCATCGTCTCACCAACTCATCTCATTGGCACGCCTGGCTAACTCCTGGGAGTAGTTTGCTCTGTCACAATAACACTTGGCAGCGGGAGGAGAAACCTTCTCAGCAGAACGCGGCAGCAGTAAAATCATAATCAGGAGCAGAGACAGAAGTGAAACCTGTCAGCACATCTGGAGAAATAACCATCATCATCATCATCATCATCATCTCACTCTTCATCCCCACGTCGAGTAACCCAACGTTCAAGTCAATCTGCATGAGCAACTAACAAGTTTAAATAAAAAACAAGTTTCCTCAGTGAACTCTGCTCGGGTCAGCCCAGCAGATTTCAGGTTTTGAAATATCTGACACACGAGAATCCTTTCTCCCCCCGGAAAAAACACAACGATACACAGAATGTTGTTTGTGGATTTCACAACAATAAATTAATCTTTGTACAGTATTTCATTCAATATATTAAAATATTTTTCAAACAATGTCACAGTTGTTGAGGACAATCCAAATGATTTCTTACATAGTAAAGTCACATTTTAAAAAAAAAAAAGTGCTGTACAATAGAAGAAGATACAATAAACATAAAAAGTAATAAAAATACAAGAGAAAAGTGAAGTCTAACATAAAATAGATTTTAAAATGCTATAATGTGAATAAAAGCAACTTTAGATTTTGATTGTAAGTTAATTATCTGTATAATTTGAGTAACTGACCCTTTTGAGAATGAACAAATTAAGCCCCCCCCCAAAAATAAACTGGTTCTATTTGGCTGCTATTTTAAATGTATAAGATATAATATAGAATTGACTGTGATGTGTGTTACGTGAGGTTTGAAGTGCACACAGCAGATGTGTGAAGGGTTTGTGTCTGTGTCGACCTTCTCTCCACCCTCTCCGGCCTCCTGTGTTTACGACTTGAAGACAGTAATGCAGATTCCTTTTGTTCGATATTCATCATGTCCGTTCAAACAGGTTATGACTTCCCAGCCGTGCTGCGCTGGTTTGCTGAGCGCGTGGACCGCATCATCCTGCTCTTCGATGCCCACAAGCTGGAGATATCCGACGAGTTCGCCGAGGCCATCGGAGCCCTGAAGGGCAACGAGGACAAGCTGCGCGTGGTGCTCAACAAGGCGGACATGGTGGGCACCCAGCAGCTGATGCGGGTCTACGGTGCTCTCATGTGGTCCCTGGGGAAGGTGTTCAATACCCCCGAGGTCCTGCGCGTCTACATCGGCTCCTTCTGGTCAGAGCCCCTGATGGTCACGGACAACCGGAAGTTGTTTGAGCTGGAGGAGGAGGATCTGTTCGCTGACATCCAAAACCTTCCTCGCAACGCCGCCCTGCGCAAACTCAACGACCTGGTCAAGAGGGCACGTCTGGTTCGGGTGTGTATCTGTAGCTCTGGTATTTTTTACCACTCCTCACGACACAAGTGTTAAAACGTTTGCCGTGCTCTTCCTTCTCCCAGGTCCATGCCCACATCATCAGCTACCTGAAGCAGGAGATGCCCTCTGTCTTCAGGAAAGACAATAAAAAGAAGAATCTGATCTACCAGCTGCCAGTGATTTTCTCCAAGATCCAGCTGCAGCACAACATTTCAGCTGGAGACTTCCCCGACTGTACTAAGATGCAGGTGAGTCAGAGTGCTCATGTTCTCACCGGTGTGAACATCTGGGGGCAAATGTGTGAAGCCTTCTCTGTAATTACGCCGTAACCAAACTTTAGTCCAAAGTATTCTGGCTAACACATTTTTTTTATTTCCTTTTTTTTCAAGGAGCAACTGATGGTTCACGACTTCAGCAAATTCAAAACCTTGAAGCCCCATCTGATGGCCGCCTTGGACGAGCTGCTCGCCTCCGACATCGCCACGCTGATGCCCCTCCTGCGGCAGGAGGAGCTGGAGGCGGGTGAGCAGCCAGGCGTGCAGGGGGGGGCCTTCATGGGGACCCGCGTGGGCCCGTTCAACGAGGGCGACCCCTTCGCCGAGGAGAACGGAGAGGGGGTCGATGGGGAGGAGGAGGACTGGGTGGTGACCAAAGACAAGCCCAAGTACGATGAGATCTTCTATAACCTCGCTCCCAACGAGGGGAAACTGAGCGGCCCCAAGGCGAAGGACTGGATGGTGAGCTCCCGCCTGCCCAACTCGGTGCTGGGGCGCATCTGGAAGCTGTCGGACGTGGACCACGACGGGATGCTGGATGATGAGGAGTTTGCCCTGGCGAGCCACCTGATCGAGGTCAAGCTGGAGGGCCACGGTCTCCCCCCGGAGCTCCCCCACCGCCTGATCCCCCCCTCCAAGCGCAGGCAGAAGGGCTCTGATGCATAGACACAAGCCCCTGAAAGAGACTGTCCTCTACCAGCCGTCACATTTCTGCACCTGTTCCTATTCGCTCTTGTTCCCCCCCCCCAGACCAATGTCCTAAAAGTGTATGTGACATGTTCACCTTTTCCTCTGAGACTGATTTAGTCTTGTACCATGAAACAAACTGTATTTAAAGTGTAAGGCTTGCATTTGGTTTACTGCAAAAATATTGTGTATTTAGACACCACACGGGTCTGGTTGCTTCTTCCTCTTGGCTCCGGCAATTTTGCTTCTTATTATGAACTTTAAAAAAAAAGATATATCCACTTGTGTTGCTGAGCAGAAGCAGACGAAGGCAGGCGCCCTCTGAGCGAGCAGAACTCAACATGTATTTCACGAAGACTAATTCCAATCACAAGACTTGTTGTTTATTCTTATTTTCGACTGAAACTGGCAGCACACGTCTAATAACCTGAACGCATTTCACTTTGCCGCTTTGCACGCCCCAGTTTTCTGCTGACTTTATATCTTATTTTTTGTGTAATTGTTGCTGTTTTGTTTGTGCAGACCTCAGTTAAAGAACACGACGTGCTGAGATCACATGCTGAATGACTGGTATATCACTGACTACTGTACACAGCTCCACCAAATGTTAACTTTTATTGTAACCAAATAAAGATTATCTGACTGTGCCCCGTCTCTGTTGTGATTCTTTTGGAAGATACAAAGTTTTAAATAGTGAAGAAACATTGAGGAGGATTCTAAACCTTGAACAAAAAGGGACATTGTGCAGAAGTGGTCGCTGGGCTGCTTCTCCCTTGGATTTTCTTTTCTATCCAGCTCAGTTGGTTTCTCGGTGACAGACCAGATAAACAGTGACTCACACTCTCCCCCTGCCAAGTCCCCATACCACCATTTTCCGAGGCTCTCCTTCCCACCATCCGCAGCCTTTCCCCCCTCTGCCCGTCCTTCTACCACACACTGAAGCACAGTCCAGTTCCTCCTCATCCCCGCACAGATCAACACCCTCACTCTAACCTCTGGCCTCATCCTGTGTAAACTGTGTGCTGCTGAAGTATGTGTCCTGTGTTGAGATGCGTGTGCTTCACATTAGGCTTCCAGGATTTTGCGAAGGAAGGGGTGGCCTCCTCCCCGCCTCCTTGTTCCACTCCTCCATGGAAAGAAACACAAATGAGAAACAGCTCTCCCCTCTCCGCCATCGCTCTCTCTCTCTCTGGCTCACAGTGACTCACATGTGAGGAATGTGGTGGGCTGGCCCACGAGTTATTAATATCTCCCTTTCCAAGGGTCTGCTAAGGTTCCTCAGGCTTGTGCACAGGATCCAGACACTGTACCTTTATGAAAGGGTTTAACAGCATCCCCTGTTTGGAGTGTGTTGCTGTGTTAAAGCGGCTTCACCACACCCTCTCCTGTGAAAGTGTGTGAGAGTAACAGTGTGAGGTTATGAGTGGGGGAAGACGTCTAGTAGAGGGGACAACAAACCCCAGTGCAGTGCGAGTGGAGATATGGATCCTTGACTTGATTTCTTGTATATTTTCAAATAATCTGCCATCGACGCCATTTTGGAGAGCAGGGTAAAACGACTCCCCACAGCAGCTTGAACAATGCCCGCCTGTTATGTAATTAGTCTGTGCTGAGTCATATATCTGTATGTGGTGCTCCAGTCGAGCTGCACGGTGCCACCACAGCTCTGAGGTTCAGGGTGCAGAGAGGAGAACCCCCCCCCCCCACAACAACGACAGACATCCCCCAACAGTGGAGCTTAGTCAACGGAACCGGGGGTCTCCTCATACGTCACTGGGAGCTTACAGGGGGAATTCCTCGTCCCCTGGAAAAGCAGAGACACTGGAGGTCAGCAGCTCTGGTGTGGGGGTGACCCCTGCTGGATACAGGACTCCACCTCACACTGCACGTTACAGTCTGACAGCTGTAGAGGGCAGACTGGAGGCATTCAAGCCTGTGTGCACTCAGGCAGTGCACAGTTTATTAGGTACACTCTGAACCCTCCATCAGGTTGAAGTCTTCAGTTTTAAAGGCGTTTATTCCACTGTAGTTTGTTGTGTTTAATATTTAGCCTTTCCTCATTGATATGAATGGAGAGAAAGCACCATATGTCTATATGACATAATACAATTTAACAGCTCCAGTCGACTAGCTGCAAAATGGTCATGAAGTTGAATCAACTCCTTTTTAAATTTATTCCCATCATCAAGTCAGAAATCTGTAAATGTTTTATTTGAGCGCACTTATCACTAACATGGATTATGCAAAATACTGATTTTCACCAAACGAGGTGGAGGGATGGGGTCTGATTCACTTTAGGTGTAGAGGCGAGAATTTCCATTATTTGCAACACTGGGCATTTTTTAACATATGTACTTTTCAGGAAATGATGAACAGGTCTTGGTTTAGAATATCATGCGTTTTTAGCAGGCTGCTATTTGAGTGAACATCTGAAACTACTTTACATTCTTTGGAGAGCCAGTTTCTCTGGAGCAGATACACAAGAGTTAAATTGATTTTCATATCCACTGTTTAGGAAATGACAACTAAATAATTTAGTTTATAAGACTTCCTAATTTTCTCTTTTCTATTTCCACTATAAAAACTAGATAATCATGTGTAGGATAGTTCGTCATCACAGGTTTCATCAGTCAGTCGCATCAAGCTGGTTTCACACAGACTGTTGAAGCATCATAGTTACATATGTTAATAATGTATTTATAAGACACAGTTGGACATAAGGACTATAAATGTGACCCCATTTCTTTTGGGAAATACATGAGCTATTGATCTCTTCACAAATATTATGAAGTTTCAGTTGACTAGTTTGTGAACATATTCTTTTCAAATCCTTTGACACTGTAACATATAGTTTACAATTATTTTTGTGGATGTTTCAGTCAACTTATTCTTTTAATCCTCTTATAATTTTGATAGGTAAAAGATGTTTAACCAAAGGTACTATGCTGATGTAATGAGTAAGTGAGTAAAGTCCGTTATAGATATGTTTAAAGTTTATTGTTTTATCCAAAAGTGACCCGAACATGTTTAAAATAGTTCGATACATTTCAAACTTCATCTGCATTTACATGAGATATTCTGCTTTGACTCAAAACTCAACATGTAGAGACATTGTCATGACGGCAAATCTGTTATTTTTCAATTAAGAGAACAAGTGACATAGGAAGTTCCATCAGTGTATATGAAACATAATCAAATACACTGAGAATTAAAGCACTGAGGTTTTTATCAAAATTTAATAACTGGACTGTATCAACTCGACAGAATATTCAAAACCCCCCCCCCCCCCCACCCCAACCCTCAACACATTTCTGGTGATGTCCACGGAGCTTAGAAACTGAAGTGGTTCTTGATGTCCTTTATCTGCTTCATCATGTCCCCGATTTGCTGTCCCTGTTCTCTGAGGACATCCTGGACCACCTTTTTCTGCTGGGCGTTGAGTGACACTGATGTCCTGGCCGTGGGCGCGTCCTTGTCCACCTGTGTCTTCTGGTATTCCATCTTCATGTTCACCTGCTTGATGCAGTTGTCCTGGTGCTTCAGTTTGTCGCTGATGGTCTGCAGCTCCTTCTTCATGTCCTTCTCGCTGTTGGACAGGACGGGCAGCTGGCTTTGCACACTGACCAGCACCTTTTTAACCCTGTTCATAATGGTTTCCTGCCGATACTTTGCATCTTCGTGCTTGTCGGCCAGCCTCTCCGCTGCGTCTGTCAGACTCTTCCTCTCCTCCATGCACAGAGCCAGCTCCTCCAGCTGCTTTTTCTTCTGGCCCGTCAGGAGCTTCACTCTTCTCTGCATCTCCTCGCGGGCCATGTCCTGCTTCAGGATGTACTCCTCGCGGAAGACCTGCGTGGCTCTGCTGAGGAGCTGCAGACACTCCTGAGGGGCTGGGGATGTTTCCTTGTCTCCTGCCTTCAGCACGAGGGGGTTGGTGGAGCTTCGGGCCAGGATGTTGCGGATGTGCTGCTCGAAGGAGTCGTTGGCCAGCCCGCGCAGAGGGGAGTTCACGGAGCCCGGGCCTAGATGGGAGCAGAGCAGAGAAGGCGAGGGAGGGCGAATAGAGCTCAGCAGGGGCAAGAGGATGCACTCGTAGATGCTGGTGATGCAGATCATGGTGGCGCCGAGGGAAAGGTCAGACACGATCAAGAAGCCGAGAACCGGAGCCGACTGACTGGTTTGGAGTGGCCTGGTGCAAAGAATGTGCTCAACGATGCAGCGCTTCTCAGCAGCCAGCTCCTGGAGACTGTCCTTCTCCTCCTCCTTCGACTGGAGGAACTTCTGCAGCTTGTTGACCCAGATCAGGCCCACGCTGTGCACGCCGGCTTCGTGGGTGCAGTGGTACCGGTGCTGGCACAGGGGGTCTCTGTGCAGCCTGATGGGGCAGGTGAAGTCAAACTCTGGAGGCTCCTCGTCCTCTCCGGTCGCCACTTTCAGGGTGAGCTCCAGCTCCACACACTCAAAGACATAGAGAGCTGGCACTGCCTCTGCACCTCGGATCCACTTCTCCACCGCCCGCGTCTCCTCCTCTTCCTCGGGCTCCAGCACCACACAGTGGTACAGGGTGCCCGTCTCTGTGGCGATGACCAGGATACTGGGCACACATGGCAGGCAGAGAATGGCACAAGCATCATAGCCGTAGTTGTCCTCTGCAGCTGGGTACATGGGGAGGGGGCCGACAGGTTTGCTCAGACTCACACCGGTTGTCTGGCTTGTGTAGCTCACGTAGGTCTCCCCGTTTTCGTAGAGGATGTACAGGGGATACACCAGCTGCTCTTTGGGGAACCGGACCGCCAGCTGCCGGGGAGGAGACGACAGCGGCCCGAAGTCAAACGCCACCGCGATCTCCCCCAGAGAAGCTGCGTAGGAGCAGACGGGAGGATGGCCGCTGCCGCCATCGTCGGACTGCGACAGCGGCAGGACTCTCACCGGCGTGTGGGGCGACTTCAGCCCGTAGAACCGGAGGGTGTTGTCGGAGGTGAGCAGCACCAGGTGGGGCTCGTCGTTGTCGCTCGGGTACCAGGCCGCCTGCCGAAGACTCACCGACTGCGAGCTGGTGAAGAAGCGCTCCGCCACCGGGATGGTCTTGCAGTTGATCTCGCTCCGCCCGCCCTCGAACTCGGACCTCTTCCCCCAGCGCTGCGGCAGCTCGAGCACCGAGACCCCGCGCTGCCCGATCAGCGCGACGTGGTGCTGGGTGGGACTCAGCGACACTCGGTTCACCTCGAACAGCGGCGGGTTGATGCACAGGAGGGTCTGACAGTCGCCGCCGCCGCCGCGTCCCTCCTCCGCGTTCAGCTGCCGCAGGTTGGTGGTGTAGAACAGCCGCTCCGCGTCGTCCCACACGAAGAAGTCTCCCCCCAGGCAGAAGGTAAGGTTCTTGGCGGCCCCCCTCTCGCCCCGGTGCCGGTCCCACTCCGACTTCTCCCGTATTCTCCTGAAGATCGTGTGGTTCGGTAACTCGCTCACCCAGCGCTCCGCGCCGAACGCCGCCATCTTGAAACTGCCGTATTGCGGGTCGGGTGGGCGGGTAAACACGCGACCATGGCAACGGCGAGCGTTTCACGACAGTCGCTTTAACGTATTCCGACGGCCGGTGTCGCACATTTTGCAGAATCACCATGGCGTTGAGAGAGACCGCGGGGCTGTACGAGACCCTGAAGGGAGAGTGGAACAAGAAGAACCCGAACCTGAGCAAGTGTGGAGACCTGCTCATCAAGCTGAAGGTGAGGCCTCGCTCCCGGTCTCCTGGTCTTTAAAGAGCCCGAGTGGGAGCCGGGGGAACGCGGCGTGAAGCGTTAGCGCTGTTAGCTAACGATGCTAACTTCCAGGACGCTAGCCCAGGCTAACGCTAACGTGTAGTTTCCCGTTTGTATAAACTCCAGACGCTCGTGGTCAATCGGTTAAATAACGTGGTCAGCGTTCTGGGGAATAGCGTGTTTTATTTATCTGTGCGATGTTTGTTGCTTCCACAGATTAAATCTAAATGACTACAGTGAGTGGTGCTAACGCATTAGCGCTTATTCATTGTGAAGCTAGTTTGCACCTGGGTCTGACGTTCAAAACAAACCTGTCAATGGAGGTTGTTATTAGTAATTATGTGATTTGTTGCTCTGATATCATCAATAATCATCCAACAGTTAATGTTTGTGATATTATAACTACTAATGTTATTATTGCTCGAGGGATATTATTTCAAACTCGCCAATCTTCATTTAACTTGACATTTTCTTATATTTACAATCCTGTTTACATTTGATTTATTAAGTTTACATTGTGTATTTTATTATTATGTTCACATGGCCTTTATTTATTTACAACTTTATGTTTACTTCCCCCTTGCTTTTTGTAGCATGACCAACATTCACTATAGTGGGAATTTTAAATGATTCTCTCGTGTTTTATTTTCCGACATCAAATTTTATATGGTTTGGAGGATACATGACTTAATGTTATATGATTCTTTAAATCGTTGGGTGATCCAAAGTCTGACATGTTGTGGAAAATGACCCGAAATCTCTTTCCAGGTCTCATTGCTGGAGCTGAACTTTTTACCGACCAGTGGGTCTGCGCTCACCAAGCAGCAGCTCATTCTAGCTCGTGAGTTTACGTTAATATTCATTCAAGGTTCAGTAGTAACACAGTTTTTAAGAAGATATCCCTCTAATACCGATCTGTGTATTTGTTTCAGGGGATGTCCTTGAAATCGGAGCCTTGTGGAGTATCCTCAAGAAGGACATCCCGTCCTTCGAGAGATACATGGCCCAGCTCAAATGTTACTACTTTGATTACAAGTAATGTCCCCCTTTCATTCTTCACGTCTGCGAATTTTGTGAAATGTAATGCACTTCTTATATCGCTCTTCTTTTACCTTTCTCATCAAGGGATGAACTGCCTGAAGCTGCCTACATGCACCAGCTGCTTGGACTGAACCTGCTCTTCCTGCTCTCACAGAACCGTGTGTCTGAGTTTCACACAGAACTGGAGCGGCTGAGTGCTCGAGATATTCAGACCAACATCTACATCAGACACCCAGTGTCCTTAGAGCAGGTACTGCACTTTATTCTAGGCAGATAACAACTCTGTGGTTTGATAGTGTACTTTTATTCAGCATTCCCAATATCAAATGAATTTAAAGCCCTTAAATTACTGAACTGGTTCCGTCAAATTAATAATTTGGCTTCTCATCTTAATCAATTCCCTAAATCCGTATCGTTGAGTCATTGCAGAAGCAGGAGCTGGTTTCAGGTTGTCATGTCTCGACCAGTCGATTAGTGAGGCAGGTCCGGGGGGTTAGTGGCAGACTAGCAGCTGGATTACCGTGAAGTGATTCCCTCAAAGAAATGAATTAACTCACTCAGATGAGTTATATGATATTCACCTTCTCCTGAACGCTGTGATACATTAACAGTGTGCATTCTATAAGAAACTTCCAATAGTTCATATTTTCCTTTCCGAATAGCCAAATTTTATTAAATTTTTTCATTGCAGACAAACTTCATTGTTAAATAGTTGGAAAAATGATCCAAAATAACCCCACAGACATGCCTGGTCTGTGAATTCTCTATTAACATTAAACTGTGTTGATAACTCTTTTTCCTTCTCAGTACTTGATGGAGGGAAACTACAACAAGGTCTTTCTTGCCAAAGGCAACATTCCTGCCGAGAGCTACACGTTTTTTATAGATATTCTGCTTGACACAATTCGGTAAGGATTGATATTAAATCTGTTATCATTTCTACACTTGTTACATTGATGCCATCTATTCCGTATCTTTTAAAACGTCTGCAGCCAACAGCTTTTATCTTTTTGTTGTCTTTAAAAGATAACGTCATCTAAACATGACCTTTCATTGCAGTGATGAGATCGCAGGTTGCATAGAGAAAGCATACGAGCAGATCCAGTTCGCTGAAGCCACTCGAGTGCTTTTCTTCAGTACCCCCAAAAAGATGACTGACTACGCCAAGAAGGTTTGTTAGTTTCCTTTTGAATGTGGGAAACACGATTAAACTATACATTAAGTTCTATCCAGAGATGCAAGACGATTTCTGCAGATATTAATTTATATCCTACAACTCCTTTCATTGAGGTTAATATCACAATTTAAGTTCGGTGCAAAAACCTTTAGTTAACCATTTAAATTTTTTAACAAGCTCGTTGCTACAGAAAGTAAAATGGTACAAACTGATTATTCTTTCCGTTGCAGAGAGGATGGAGTTTAAGCCCCGATGGTTACTACTCCTTCGCCAGTCAGCAGCAGCGGACAGAAGAGGTGACCATTCCCTCCACCGAGCTGGCACAACAGGTCATCGAATATGCACGACAGCTGGAAATGATTGTGTAATCCGCCCCCAGGAACACACTCAACCATGTACAGACACACTCAGACACGCACGACGCTGATCCAGTATACATCCAGTCGGCTCCGTTGCAGTTTCCCTGAGGGTTATGACTTCATTTTTTTTGGCTGGTGTGGTGGATGTGTTGTCCATCGTCCTCAAAAAACCGATCAGCATCTATTTTTCCTGTATTCTCAAAACCATCTACAGGTCTTCCTGTTTGCTGTCATTTTGAAACACGTGGGAACAAAACTATGAGCATCACAGGTGACATTCTGTTCAGCAGTAGCTGTATATCTACTTTTATTAAACATATAAGGGTTTATATGTTACATTTACTTATTTTATTCAAGACGCCATCTGTCCAATATTAAAACTGAGGATTTCATGGGTCATTCCCAGCTGGTGACCAAAACACTCACCACCCTGACTTTGCCTTTCAGTGTCACACAAAACTATCAACACAGCTTTTTCCACAAATTCAAGCAAAACTCTTTTTGTATACAAAGTTCAGTTTCTCGTTAGTGGAGCTCGCAGAAGTGATTCGCCCTTTCCTTGTATCCTAGCAACTGAAAGAATTGCCATTGAAGTTTGAGTGTTTTCTAAATGGTGATTCCTCCTCCTCCTCCCAAGATGGTTTGTAATCCAGTTGATCTTACAATGAAAGTCTTTGTCTGCAATAAATAATTTAGAGAGTTAATTGTTTGAATGACTGGATTTTTTAAACATTACAATTCAAACTTTTCCCAGGATGCAAGATATTCATATTTCTGTCTTCACTCGTTCCTCCTCATCTTGAATCCTCAGTGCCGAGCAAGATCCAGATATTTCAGCTGTGACCAGAGGAAGCTATCACTTGTTTGGGCAAATCCACAACCCTGAGGAATTTTTGGGCATATATTTAATTTCCCCACCATCACTTATAGTTAGTCTGCCAATAAGATATGTATAAAAACTTTAAATTGTTATATCATTTCTTTGTATATCAATTATAAGGTATTAATGAAAGCTACCTTGGGGTTGCCAGATTATAGAGTATACTCTCCCAGCCTGACACACGCTTTGCTTGTCTGTTTATCACATATTTTAAATTAATAAGGGTGACTTCTCCAATGGATGTTTGACAAATTATGGGAAATAAAATGTGAAAATGTCAATTTATTAACAGCTGCAAAGCTTATGATCTGCAGAACGTTTATAAAATAATATATCGACACATTTAATTTCAGGTGACCAAAGTCTTCATTGGCTCGTTAGAAACTTGAAGCTAACATTTATAATTGCAAACCTGACGACTTGTTAGAAGAGTGAAACCCTAAGTACTTATATGGTTAACTTATATGTATAAGTATATTACACAATGTGCCATAGTTGATCCAGAAAGGGATGTTGCCTTCCCAGGGCCTGGATAGCAGGAAGCCACAAGGAAACATCTGGACCTAGTTGTGCAGGTGGGTTTCTAGTATGAATCTGTGAGTTCAGTCTCCAGCAACAAACTGAAAAGGGGCAGACGTGGACAGAGAAGCTGTTTCTAACACAAACACAAAATAACTCAGTTATTTTAACCCCTGAAGGACGATTGGTGATGTTTTCCATTTAAATCAAGCAACAGGTGCGTCAGAGAGCTGAATCCGGTTCCTCCAGCATCTCATCCAAGAACCACTGGTTTCACTGGTGCCAAGCAAACATAACTATTCTGTAGGATAATCATTTGTGTGTGTTTACAGTAAACTCCTACCATAAGTGAGAGTGACACTACATGTCCACTCATTCGCTTCAGTCTTAATCTGATGACCTAGAACAACACAGTGTGTTCACTTATTTTATTCCACCTCCTGTGTAGTTTTAAACGTCCCCTCTTTTTAATGAGTCAGTATTTACAGACAAGTAAAGCACCAATTTCAGTCTAACACTATAAAACAAGAACCAAAGACTTCTCTGTCCCCCTTTCTCCAAAAGAAACTCAATTTAATATTATAAATGAAACAAATGAAATACATTTTTAAAACAACATTTCAAGTTTATAAAAAATAACAAATGGAACTCTTTGATATATCAGTTACTCTCTAAATGTTTAAATGTTATAAAAAACTATATATAACATATAAAAATAATTTATTCACAGATGCAGATTCATGAATACAAGACCATTGATAAAAATAGTTATGAATAAGGTTTAAAAAAAATGATCAAAAGATGAAATATATTTAAAAATAAATTTTTGTCCTTCTACTTATTGTTTTCTATCCTCATGATCAGACTGGTCTTAATGCATTAACTACTTGAAATCTCTCTGATTATTAAAGTCAAAAATCATAATAAAAAATCACACACTAGCCCAAGTCGGACAATAAAAACACATCTGATCACATTCGCTTATTTATGGATCTAAATAAGTAAAGTCACTTTATTCTTATAGTTTACATGTTTAATTTCACTGATTACACAGATGGTGCTGCGTCTTTAAAGGAATAGTTCACCAAAAATTGAAAGTTCACCACTGTGTCGATGGAGGTGGTGAAGTTCTGGAGTTTAAGGGGTAAACAGTGTTGCAGCAAAATCCAATACAAGTGAATCAAACGGTGATCAATACCTCAAATGTAAAAACAACAATATAAGAAAACCCCAAATGCCTCCATACTTCTCCTGTGATGTCATCCAAGTGTTCGTAAGCCCCGATATTCAGATGACTTCCAGACACTTCATCCCCCCCCCCCCCCTCCCTCCCTCCCTCCATCGGCATAGTGGTGAGTAGATAATGAGTGAATTTTCATTTTTGGGTGAACTATCTCTTTAAGAGGTGCTGCTGTCCATGGTGCTGAAACCTCAGCTCTAGGATCCTATGAAGGACACTAGCTGGAACAGAACGTGTCCTCTTTCCTGTTTATAAAAGAAAACGACATGATACACACTGTAAAATATTCAATAATCACATGAGAACAAACGAGGTTCTGCTTGTTTTTAATTAAACAAAAAGGAACAGAGACGGCAGCAAAGATGCAATGAAGAGAACACATTATGTTTTACCCATCAATATATATTTAAAATAGCCTTATAGAACAAGTTTGTGAATAGAAGGAGGTCATGGAAGGTTTACACAGCTTTTTATTTAACCACCCACGTTGCTGCTCATACATCCACATCAGTCACTGGCTCTCAATGATTTCAAATCACATGGTTCCACTGACAAACCATATAGTCCTCCCTAAAGCCACGATGCTGTCAATGATTAGTGCGGATGTGTTGGCACAGAGCAGGTAGAGAGAGAGAGAGAGAGAGAGAGAGAGAGGGAACAAGCGAGGGAGCGATTTCAAGAGAGAGAGAGAGGAGGGAGGGAGGGAGGGAGAGAGAGAGAGAGAGGGAGGATGCTGCCAGCGGAAAATGGCTGCTGCAACCTCAAGCCTATCCTGATACACCGAAACGACATCAAGGTGGAGAGAGAGGGGAAGATTAGGGGAAATGAGAAGAGATAGAGAGAGAATGTGAGCGAGTGTTTCCTGAAAGGAGGATAAAAAAGAGAGAGAGAGAGGGAGACAGAGAGGGAGAGAGAGAGAGAGGAGACCCTGGGGTGGGCTGCTGCAAGCGGCGGGCAACACCGAGCCATGGAGGGCGAGTAAGTCCTTACATTTTCATTTTTAACATTGCACCTACATGTATATACATATAAATATATACGTATATATTTATATTTTTATATATATATATTTATATTTTATATATATATATGTTTACACACACTCACACCATCCGCCAGGAAATGGATAAGACAGGAGAGCAGCGCCATCAGTGTGACACCAAACCAGCATCATGCACTTTATTCTCACAGCAGTGGAGCGGGAATAAAAACACCATCACGTCGCCTCGAATCAACACCGTCCTCCCGTCATGTGTGAATCAGACGCGAATCCGTTCCGTGCCAAAGCGGGATAAATGTGGCTCCTGCATGTGGACGAGAGGCTGTCTGCACGCGCACAGGAGGATGTAAGAAACGAGCGGACGCGTTCCGGAGCCGCTGCGACGCGCCGGAGACTCAATCTAACGATTTGTTATCTAAAGACGAAACGAGTCGGTGCGTAAACAAAACAAACATGTTGGAGGAGGAAAAAGAAACATGGCGAGTTTCCTTTTTTTAATTTTAATTTTTTTTTTTTAACCTGGAGGCAGCGTCGCGTCATTCAAGACATGGCTGCAGAGAGACGAGGGAGGGATGGAGGCGTTGAGATTTTCATCAACGTGTCTCGGGGTTTCATTATGATTTTTTTAAAGCCAAACTTTATGAATGAAATGTGATTTTTCTCTCTCGCTCTCTCTCTCTCTCTCCCTCCGTCGCTCTCCCTCATCCTCACCCCTCCTCTCCTCCTTCCCTTTTCCAATCGGGCCCCCTCCCCCCATCCATCGTTTCCTCTCCATCCTCTCACCCACTCGTTCATTCTTCCCTTTCTCTCTCTCTCTCTCTCTCGTCACATTTTATTATAGGCCTTATAATAAAATGTGCGCTGAGGATATGAAGCAGCAGCGTCGGCGGCGGCGTCGATCCTCGTCCTCCTCTTGTCCCATTCATAAAAAAAAACAGCTAACATGATATCGGGGTGTGTTTAATGAGCGTGTGCAGCAGGGGCGGAATGGAGAGAATGAGCGTGCGCGTGGAGGAGAAATAACAATGATCCGGGAACAATTTTTTTTTTAATTGTAAAGGCCCTGATTTGAAAAACACCAGGAAAGAAGACGCAGCTGAATCTGCGCACATTTCATGCACATGTCGAGCTGGTGCCGGGGCCTCTGATGGCGAATGGGTGCGTTCATTGATACATCTATCTGGGAAACACTCATTCTTCCTCCCTCCCTCCCTCCCTCCCTCCCTCACTCCCTCCATCCTCCCATTTGACCATTTCTCCCCCCCCCCACAACAACACTGGCTTTCTTCCTCTCCTTATTCTCATCCTCTCAGCTTCAACTCTCACATGGCAGCAGACATGTTGGGGTTATATCTGTCTTATTTGTTGGCCTGCCAATGCAAAGCAGTTTTCTTTCAGTCATGTTGTGTTTCATACTAATCCATTACTGTGACTGTCTGATGCTTTTGATCTGTCATGTTTGCAACAGGCCGAGCTGCCACTTTACACTCGTCTTCATTGTGTTATCTCAGTTCAACAAAGATGAAAACTCTCATCACTCTGAAAGTTACTCTGCCTTTTCCTCACTGATTGGCTGTGGAAGCTGAAAAACATGCATGTATACCAAGCGTGTGCACCTACATGTATGTGTGTGTGTGTGTCTGTGTGTGTGTTTAATCTGCTCCCTCTCCTTGGCTCCCCTGACAGTGTGCGTGTGCGTGCAGTGGTGATGACACGTGACGACTCCAGTGGCGGCTGGGTGCCCCTTGGAGGTGGCGGCCTCAGTCATGTGGTCATATGTAAGGGGCGGACCCGTGACGACCGGGGGCGGCGGGAACACATCATACGTGGAGAGCGGCTGCGAGACCGAGCAGTGAGTGTGTGCGTGTGTGTTATGGCTGTACCTCCTGGAGACTGTAGATGCATGTGGTGTTGTTGGATTGTGCACATCTTGGTGGGGTTGACTAACTGCACGTGCTCCTGGGGTTGTGTGTCCAGCCGGTGCTGGAGTGTGCAGTGCAGAGGGGGCTGGTGTACAACAAGGTGAACCCCATCTTCCATCACTGGCGAGTGGAGGAGCGGAAGTTTGGCCTCACGTTCCAGAGTCCTGCCGACGCCATCTCCTTTGAGAAGGGGCTGCAGGCCGTCATCGACAAGCTGGACAGAGGTAGAGACGCTCGAGCCTCAGTCAGGAACCATTTGTCTTTGAATCATCTGTTAAAACAAACAACTAAATCATCTCTTCTGATGTTTCACCCTCCAGGCTCGGACTCGCCCTCGTCCTCCACGCCAGAAGAGGCCGACACCGAGGATGACGGCCAAGCTGTGAGTACCTGAGCAGTTCCTGTCTGACACACACAGGGTTCTACTCCTCCATGTGGGCCTCAGTGCGGCCATTGGTGTGTTTTGACTTCCTGGATGACATGCGGCCTCTGCCAGTCCCATACAGGAAGTGAGTCGTCCTCCAACAGCAGAAAGGAGATGCTTCCCAAGCCCGGCACCATCGTGACCAGCGAGTCGTCCTCCAGCTGCTTCGTGCTGTCGGAGGAGTTCAGCTTCGCGTCCGGCCACGCTGGCACCACGCAGACACCCGCTCAGGTAACGCATCGGTCAGCGTGATAACATGAAGCTCAGAGTTTCTCTGCCTTGAACTCTGGTCCCTCCCACGATGATCCCATCACAGGAGAGTTCTTTAAAGAGGGTTCTGGGACCCAGTTTGTTTCTATAATGGGGTTCAAGACAAAAATCATCCCCATTTTAACGGAGATGTATTCTGTTTATATTCAGATTCATCATTTTTAATAAGTGTTATAACTTGAAAAGGTTTACATGCTCTTATGCTGTCCATTGCTGCAGCTCCTCTCTTCAGCCTCTGTCGGAAACACTTGGTTTTGGCCGCTCTGATTGGCCAGCTGGTCCTCTCTGTTGTGATTGATCAACCTCTACCAGTGCATGTAGGAAGTGTCGGCCACTGCTCTAGCTCTACCTGGCTTTGATTAGGGGGGTGTGCATTATGCAAATGTGGGAGTATCGTGATGTCACAATATGTCACCATTTCCAGGAAGTATCTTCAGGATTAGAGACAGAGTGTTTCTGACTGAAGCTTGAGCTCCTGGTTTCTCCGTCTCCGTCTTGAACTCGGGTCTGAAGACCTGCTGGCTTCCCACAGAAGCATTTCATCTGGTTTCTGACCCTTCAGGTGAAAAGCTGTAATCGCACTGTTCCTGACTCATCCTGTAATTCTACACCCTGTCCACAGATCCACTCCAGGCCGGGACAGCTCTCACAAATGTCGTCTGTGTTGAATCCCCCTTCACCCCCACCGCCACCTCCTGCTCCACCGAGTCCTCCTTTGGGTGCCCCAGCCTCATCCCCCCTCTCACCCACCATCTCCCTGCTGGAGGAGGGGGACCTTCGCAGTGTGGACCCATGCAAAGACCTGTGGGGCTCTAGAGGTTATGGGGACTACCGACGGGCGGGGGCCACCAGGACTATGGTCGGGGGGCTGACTGGGGGCGTGGTGGTCAGCGGTGGAGGGAGCCTGCAGGACAAGTCGGAGCTGTGCGTGGTTCGCTTTGAGAAGGACCTGGCCGGAGTGGGGACGGCCGCCTGCGAGGTGACAGTGTGCTTGGACAGTAAAGCGTCACAGCGTCTGTCCTCGTCCTCACCCACCTGTATGTCCATGCCCAACGCTGTGTCCGGCGTGTCCTCAGGTGCCGGCTCACCCCAGGAGACGTGCAAAGGCTCGCCCTCTCCGTGCTGCATCCACGCCTCCCTGGCCACGCCCCGCTCGCGGACTCGTAAGCGAGGAGGAGGGGCAAGCAGCGGGGACCAGGGGGCCATTTCCCCCGATGACGACAGCCCCTGTCCTCAGGGGTCATCGTCGTGCTCGTCTCGATGTGTGTACTGCCGCTCGGTTTTCATCGCTTCAGACAACGGGCGGGGCCGCTGCAGAGACGCCCCCGACCCGGCCATGCACTGCCTGCGCCAGTGGACCTGTGTGTGGTGCGCAGAGAGTCTGCTCTACCACTGCATGTCGGACTCTGAGGGAGAATTCTGGGAGCCTTGCTCGTGTGAAGAGTCGATGGGGGGCCACCCGCACCCCCTCTGCTGTGCCCGCTGGCTGGCCCTCCTGGCCCTGTCGCTCTTCGTGCCCTGCATGTGCTGCTACCTGCCTCTGCGCGCCTGCCTGCGGTGCGGAGAGAGGTGCGGCTGCTGCGGGGGGAAGCACAAGGCGGTCCGATGAGGCCGGGCTCTGGGGTGGGAGGGGCTCCCTGGACCAAAGGGGGTTTGGGTGTTTGGGAGAAGAGAGCATCGATAGGGACAGAGGGGGTGGAGCTCAGCTGGTGGAACAGCGCTCTCAGTCGACCCAGACCTTCAACGTGGCCCTCCGACGCCCCACGGCCTTCCACTGCATTCCGCTCGTTCTCTGTTCAACCTGGGGCCTTCCTCACCGGTCCATGCCTGCTGAAGGTGCGCTGCACTCAGACCAGGCTCTGTGGGAGTCATCTGGAGCCTTCATGGTGGATATACCGCGGGTTGGCTGATCTCCGGTCAGCTGTCAGAGACTTTAATCGCAGGTAGAGGGGCAGAGGCAAAGATGATGTGTACACTGTTTCCAATGTCCGTTTTTTTTTTTATTTAGAAAGAAAAACACAAAAACAAAAGATGTTTATATATATGATTGTAATAATTTTAATTGGTATATTTTATTAAATGTATAACATATTGACAGAACCCCCAGTGGCACACACTATCACGTATTCACAAACACGAGATCTTGGGGGCGTTACTTGTTTCATGTCGGCCTGTTGATGATGAGATATCACCCTTTACCTCTAAGTTTACCTCAGATGTTTCTCTAGCCCTGGTCAAGGAGAGAGTTCTGGAAAGAGTGTCAGCATCTGAGAGCCCTGCTGCTGTGTGTAGAGTGTGAAGTCCACCGCTGGAGGAAAAAACCTTATCGAACACAAAGGGGACGATTACAGTTAAGGGAAAGCTGCAATGACAACCACAACGACTTAAAAGTCCTAATGTGATTCATTTTATAACCAAACACAAGAATAGTTTTGTTTTCTGAAAAGAAAAGAAATCACAAATGTTCGTCGAACTTTAAACTCCCTCACTCTGGACATGTTACTTCATCTCTACATGTTTTTCCAATATTAATCATAGAGAAACATCCCATTCGACCTGATGCACGTGTTGAATCAGTTAAGGTGCTTTTCAACTGAGGCCTCTGAGCGAGTTTATTCTCCCCCCTCCTCCCCCCCCCCCCCCCCCCCTCCCTAAAAAGGACCCCATGCTGACTAATCTGTAGATGTGTCCAGGCCACCAAAAAAAAGAAACAAGTGCAATGAACAACGTATTGAGAGTATTTTTGTACCAGTCGCTCTAAAAACTAACGTAGAATTTGAAAAAAGTGTTGGAAATGGAAAGTGTGATCGTCTTATTGTGTTTTGATATCGAGCAGAGCCGGCTGGTCTCTGATCAGCAGCACGTAGCTCCCACGTGGTGAACACGAGCGCTGCAGACTGTCGACCCTGTGATCGGGAAGTTGGAGAAGACGACCGGAGTGTGTTTCTTTGTTCGGGAACAGTGTTTGCTAATGTTGCTTTAAGTATGAAGTTAAAAAAAATAAAAGCTGCTAGTTGAAGTCCTGCCCAAATCCCCTTTTTCAAACTGTCCCCGAGTTGGAAACAAACCCAAAGTTCCGAGGGAACTAAATATTATGTTATTAGATTATGTTAAAGACAAATTAACCCCGAGGCTTCTGGGGACGTACGCTGCATTTATGTGTCTGTTTTGCAGATTGATGGATTATTTTTCTACTTCTGGCCACGGGAAGATGAGGGTAGACTAGCTCGTCAACAGAATCTTAATAATTCACCTCAGTAATATCAGGTTTGTTGTGTGAATCAAAGAGCAGGGGCCTCGTGTGCAGCCTCCACTCTGCACCGGTGTGTAACAGTCAAGCAAAGTGAGATTTATTCCACAAGAGGTCAACTAAAGACTTTGATGTTGTTCTCGTAGATGAAGAATCAAGATCTAAATGCATCGAGCATTATATGACGTCTTCTAAAGGGAATCTTTGGGGGAATTTCTCTTTTAAATCCAGAGACTTTCTCCTTAAATTCAATCAGGCTGCACCAGTCTCCACATACACCCGTGGAAATCAGTTCCCCTTAACGTGCCTGATTCAGTTTCACAAAGATCCTGGTTTCATTCCCTGGGAAAACTTCCCGTCTGTCAATGTTAAAGAAAGAGATCGACATCATCGTATGTTTTTGTGTGATCTCGATTCAAAAAGTACCATGAAGTAATGAATGACCTCAATGGAGAACCCAAAGGTGTTCTCCTTTAGAAAGTAAAGTTTGATGTGTTCTGTGTCGGGGAACCAGTGTTGATGAGTTTCACTACAAATGGAAGGAATCAGCTGATGAACCCTCAGATTACGGCAGAATGAACCTTTCAGAAGCTTCACCTGATCATTTACATTTTAAGGTTTCGCCAAGAACTTTTATCCAAAGTGACTTAAAGTGAGTGAAGGGAACAGACGGGGGGGGTTAAGACACTCGACCGCTGATGAACACGACCCTTGACCTCTCAGATATGGGACTCAAACTCAGCCCCCCCCCCTCCTCCCTCCCTCCCTCACACACACACACACACACACACACACACAATCCCCACAAATCTGCATTGCATAGATGTGCACGCACACACACACACACACACACACGTTCACTAAATGGTGCAGACATACAGAACTAGTAAAGCCATTGCACACAGTTTGCTACTTCTGGTCCAGAACTGGTGTTGGAGGACTGACAGTCATGTGATCACAACTGCAGGCCCCATTCTTACATCTTAATAAATGTGCCTTTTGATTTGAGTAATCAATAACTTATGATTTCTAAGTAACTCTGTATTAAGTACTACTTTCTTTTTGTTTTAATTTTTTTTTCCGGGGTTATTGATTTCTGCCAATGTGCATATTTTTCAAATGTACGTATTTATTAGTTTTCAAAGTAATTAATGAGATATTTACCTGTTTATTTATTTATTGAGATATTTATTCTGATTCTTTATTTTTTTGAGACAGGTTTTTATCTTCCGTGCTGTCTTACTTCTGACTTTGTGCCAATGTGCTGCTTTGAGGTGTTACATATCGTGGGTTTGTATCATTATTAAACCCTCACTCTATATTTTAAATCAGCGTCTTCTTCTCTCTCACTGCTCTTTTCCCAACGACTGCTTGAAAGTGGATTATTCCAAAAAGAGGAATCAGGAAAAAACCTATAAACCAATATTTGGAATAACAACGAATCTGTGCATATTTATAACATTCATTTGGGAGAGTTGTTTTCCAACACTCCAATTGGAACAGAGATGTACACAACGCAACACAAAATATACCCAGTGACCCTCAGAGGGAAATAATAACACTTTATTTTAAAGTTTCACAAGTACAAGAGGAAGGAAAGAAGGATGTCATGAATGATAAGTGATGACCCCACAGATTCAGTCCATCCTCAACCGAACAGACACAAGTTGTGTTGAGTTGTTGTGGTTTAGTTTAGTCGTCTGCTACTTGGTGGAGTACATGTGCTGGCGCTTGTGTTTGAGGATCTCGGTGGAGGTGAGGGTCAAGTCTTCATCGCAAACGTCACAGTGGTAAACTCGGTTAAGACTGGACATCGACGAAGGACCTGGTTTCTTGTCTTCTGGTTCTGAAAAATCACAATCCCTCAGTTAATTCATGCACAAGCATAAAATAATCACAAAAATATTTTTTTTAAATGACAAATTCCTGACCTTCCTCCTGCTGCTGCTGCTGTTCTCCTGCCGGCCTGCAGGAGGCCTCGTGCTGCATGCGCTCCAGTGGAGTCAGAGGCATGTAGAGGTCACAGTTAGGACAAGTCCAGAAAGTCCGTAAACACTCACTGTAGAGATCCCGAGAGTCCTGCACACACACACAGCGGCTTATTCAGTTACACTTCACTTATTATCTAAAGACTTATTTAGAGGATTTAAATGCATGAGACATGAAATCCATCCGAGCTCAAACCAGCCATCAGACTTTTTTAATAACCTCCTCCGCCTTTTATTGAGGAAACTGAGTTCAGGGATTTTAACTCACTTTCCATCGGTTAAATTCAGATATTAAAGTAAAAAGTTTTAACTTTACACCAGCGAGTACAGTTCAACTCAAGATCCACAAAACAAACACATCCGGACATGGAATGATTTAGAAAACGGCTGAAACATCTATTTGTCTTTGTAGCTCTGACAAAAGAGATCTGGATGTTTCTGTGAATTTGCCACAGACACACACTCACAGCCAGACAGTTGTAGGTGAAGAAGCTGGAGACACGCAGGCCTCCTTTAATCGGGTGGGGCTTGGCCTCGGCTCCTGGGAACAGTGGTTTCAGGTCCCGAGACAACTCAGACTCAGGCTGAGGGCCGACGTACAGGTTCTGGATCTGGAAAGCTGCGAGTCGCCGTAGGCTGTAAGTGACCTGGGGGGGTGGGGGGGAGGGAGGGGGTGAAGACATTATTATTTGGATCAAGATGTGTAAGAGCTACTTATTTCATTCTGTTACATTAGACGTTAACATCCTGGTCAGTGCTGCCTCAGTACCTCCGTGTAGAGCAGGAAGCGGACCAGGCCTTCGCTCAGCTTCTCCAGGACTCTGCGGGACACCCCCTGGCCTAGTGCTCCCTCTACCGTGTTCTGCTCCAGCTTGACCCGCAGGAGGCGCTCCCACTCAGCCCTGTGAGTGAGCACCGTGGACAGCACCTTCAGCGCCTCCTCTGCGTCCCTCAGCTCCACCTCCAGCCAGCCGTCCACCACCAGACGGGTACAGTCAGCGTTACTGTCCACAGAGTTTGCAACCAGCAGCAAAGCCTGGTGAGCAAAACGCAAACACACAATATTGATACTCCTGCATCATGTGGGTAGGAATGGGATAGACCATAATAAACAAAAGAGGTGGTACATTACACAGATAATATTTAAAAACATGGATCATACAGGGACGTTATCAGGGTTGGTTAGGGTTAGGGCTAGTGGTGGGAGCAGGAGGTTCCTCTGGGACTGACCTGCAGAGCAGGAACCCTCACGCAGTTGGACAGATACGGCCGGTTGGTCTCCAGCAGAGTGACGAAGGCCAGCAGCTGGTGTCGGCTGCTGTCCCCACGGTCCGGTCCTGCAGGTGGGACGCAAAGAGACACCGGATTTAATCCTGAACATCGGCTCATTGTGACGGTTATCACACCCAGGAGGTTATTTCTGTGTGTGTGTGTTTGTTAACAGGAGTACGCAACAACTACTGGACTAAACTACCACACAACTTGTTAGAGGGATGCAAGTCATTAAAGTTTGAATCCGGTTCAATGTGGTGTAGATCCAAATAATAATAAATAATATAAAAAACTGGATCTAGTGAATTTCAATGTGGTTTTACGAGGGGACAGTTTGGCCTTGTGGAGGTTTGAGCTCTCTGAGTGACTCTAGCTTATTGTGATTAAATGTTCCACATGTGTTACCTTCTCTGCTGTCGTCCTCGGGAACGTGTAAGACCTCTGGGTCAATGGCAAACACGCTGGTCGGGTGGATCACCACTCCCTGCTTGTTCTTCGTGTGAAACACCTACAAAAAGGAAAATCATGAAGTGGAATCGTTATTATAATCAGTAAAACAACAGCACTACTAACACGAGTCCTCCCACTTGTTGTGTCGTTAAAGCCTTGGAAGGAGGGAGGCGCAGCAGGAGGTCTGACCTGCTCCGAGTCCTTGCGGGTGGAGTTGTGTTCATCGGGCAGCGCCAGCTGAGGGTAGAGGCCTCGGCAGAGCAGCAGCTTGAGTAACGCCTGCTGCCGGGAGGACATGTCCGCACTGACGGTGACGGCGTCCTGCAGCTCGGTTATGTTGTGACGCAACTTGAACTTCACTTCCTGTTCCAGGAGAACAACAGACACAGTTGAAGACAACACACATACAACCAGTTCTACAATGTGACATAATGATGCTGGAATCCACACGACTTCCTTCAAGGTCCTTCTTCAAACTGCAGCAGTGAAGTTGTAAAATCTGACAAACAAAGATGTTTATCTCTGAGAAGAAATTCTAAATAACCTTTAATATTTGCAGGGAGAAGATGAACTTTTGTTTGGTTTAAAATTCTAAGAATGTATGCATGCAGTATTATTCAGTAGTTCCTGGAGTTATACTATTATATAGTATTGCAACATAGAGTTTATATAAATGTATTCATCTGTGAGTACCACATGTTGCAGGTGAGGGTTTCTCTGTATTCTGAGTTCACCTGAATGTCCACGTTCTGTCCTGGTCCCTCCTTGTCCTTCTTGCCTCTGCCTCTTTCCTCTGTGTCCGATCCTGAGGACATCTCTCCGTCCTGGCCCTCCTCCAACCTCAAGACTTTACGTTTGCTGTTCTCCTGCTTCTCGTGATCTCTCTTCATCTGGTGCAGCTTCCTCCTCTCGGTCAGCCTCTCCCTGCGCTGCCCGCGGTCCCCAGCAGAGGCGTCTCTGTTCTCCGACTCCAGGAGGCCGTGGCTCCTCAGCAGCTCCTGTTATCCAGAGAGGGAGCTTGTAATGAGAAACAATGTCAACACATTTAAAACGTGTGTGAGCCGCTGTGTGAACATCCTGCCTTGAACTGCCTGCGCAGGTTGACCATCTCATACAGCCGCTGCTCCTCCAGGCCTCTCCTCCTGCACCACTTCCTGGAGCCACCTCCTCTCTCTTTCTTCACCTGTCGATTCCAAATAAGAACTACAATAAAGACCAGACCTCATATTTCAACCAATCTGTTTATATTGAAAAGTCACTGTAACATAATGTTTTTCCATTGCTGACCTCCACCCACGCATTGAAGGTACTGAGCAGAGTGAAGGGGTCTCCCTGGTTGCTGTGCAGGGGCTGGCGGGCGGTGGCGCAGTCGGGATTGTGCTGTGAGCTGCGGAGGAACGGTGACTGAACGCTGAGGGCGGCTGCCACCGTCAACACGGGCTCCACCAGGTTAAACAAAGAGCCCAGGACCAGCATCTTCCCTGAAGGAACACAAACACACACACACACACACACACACACACACACACACACACACACACACACACACACAAGTAGAATATGAAGCTGCGCCTGTACGTACAGTAATAAGCTGAAAGAGACCAAGATGATAAATGAACTTTATTTAACCACTGATTACCAGAAACAAACTACAATATGGTTTTGGTTGTTGGGAATCTTACCTATCACCACATCCACAGGAAGCTGAGCCAGCAACTTCCCGATAGAAGTCAATTCCCCAGTCCCGTCTAGCGCCCCCTGCTCTTTCAAATAAGTTACTGCAGTCTGGATGCTCGCAGCTGGAGGTGGATCAATGAAGACAAAAGAAAGAGGATCTCCAAGAGACATGCTCTTCATCTGCAAGACATAAAGTAACAAACATGAATAAAGCTGGAATTGAACATTGGAGGGTGAAGGGTTGAATGGCTGTGCTGGAGACCTGGAGAATGAGGGAGTCCAGCGCCACCCGGTGGATTTCAGGCACAGGGTAAGGTGCGAAGGCGTCGTAGTCGGACTCGGCGTACAGGCGGTAACACACTCCTGGACCCGTGCGACCCGCTCGACCTTTCCTCTGCTCAGAACTGGCTCGGCTGATCCAGAACTCCTGCAGACGCTGCATCTTGGCCTTCGGATCGAAACTCATTTCTTTTACCTTTCCTGTGAAAGAACAAACCAGAATACTGTGAGTTGTTGTTCTGATTCTGGGACAGGTTCATTTCCAGCTATGAATAAAGAGTTACACACCTGAGTCGGCAACAAAGCGAACCCCATCGATTGTTACTGATGTCTCAGCGATATTGGTCGAGATGATGCACTTTCTCACCCCAGGAGGAGAAATGTCAAACACCTGAGTGATGACATCACAACGCAGAGTTAAAGGTGATAAACGACAGACTTCAAACACTACATGTCCATTCTAATCCAAACAGAGCTGTCTGTGCCTTATCCTGCTGGGCCAGGGAGAGCGTGCTGTGCAGCGGCAGGACGATCCAGCGACTGGTGTGCGTGGCGTAAACCTGACAGGCCTCCTGGATGGTGGAGATCTCCGCCACACCGCTGAGGAAGAGGAGCAGGTCGCCGCGCTCCTCTGGCGGGTAACGCTGGTCGATGCCCTGCAGGATGCGCAGGAACGGCCGGGGATCCAGTTTCTCAGTGCGTGTCGGCTGCTCCTCGGACGGAATGGGCTGGTAGATCACCTTTGTACCGGAAACAGATGAGGAAATGAATGCAATTCCAAATATACGTTTAATTTACTCACAAAATCCGTAAAATATTACTTTTGAACATAATTTCCTAATCCTATGCTTCAATTGTGTATGATAGAGCGTCAAAAATGTGTAATTACAGATCAACTACTAGACTAGATGTTTATTTCATCTTCTCCTTCACCACCTCTGCTCACCTGTATGGGGAACAGCCGGCCTGGCACCTGCAGCACCGGAGCGCTACTGAAATAGTCCGAGAAGAGTTTGATGTTGATGGTGGCCGACATGAGGATGAGACGCAGGTCCGGCCGCTCGGCCACCAGAGTGCGCAGGACCCCGAGCAGGAAGTCACAGTGGAGGTGTCGCTCGTGAACCTCGTCCACGATCAGCACCTGGTGCTGAGAGAGCGTCAGGTCCTGCTGGATCTGCCGGAGCAGCAGCCCCTCGGTCAGGAACAGCAGCTTGGTGGCCGGGGTACGGGTGCCCTCAAAGCGGATTTGGTACCCCACCTTAAAATTAGGTTCACAGTTAAAGTATTGCTGCAGATAATAATTATAATTGTCTATTTCTACTGCATATATGGTGTCTATTTGATTATGCATTAAACATGGTACTAGTCTCCCTCTGTGATGTGTTTAGTGTCCATTGGTCGGTTGTTTTTTCAGCAGGATTACACAAAAACTACTGAGCAGATTTCTATGAAACTTGGTGGAAGGATGTGATCTGCTTCAGGGAAGAGCCGGTCACATGTTGGTGCAGATTCACTTTATTTTTCCACATGTTGATGATATCACTTTATGGCATATAAAAGGAGATATACTGATATTTCTTATTGTGTGAAATGCGGTGCAGCGTGATTGAATCCAAGGGGAGTGCTGGGCCTTGTTGGACGTGTGAGCTCTCCTGAGGGAAATTCTAGTTTTCCTATGTGTTGGATGAATGTCAAATTGTCATTGAATTATTATTATTATTATGGTCATTAAATGTGTCCACGGTCTGTTCCGTGACAAACCTTGGAGCCGTACTGGTTGAGACTCTCGAAGCTGACTCTCTTCGCCAGGGAGATGCAGGCGATCCGTCGGGGCTGAGTGCAGGCGATGTGGGTGAATCCGGCCGAGAGGAGGTACTGGGGCACTTGGGTGGATTTCCCACAGCCGGTGTCTCCTGCCACCACGACCACCGGGTGACTCCGCACCAGCTCCACGATCCGGTCCCGGTACTGGTAGATGGGCAGGTTCTTCTGCTCCCGCCGCAGCTTGGCCAGTTTGCCGAAACTCTGCCTCTGGGTGAAGTCCAGGAAGTGGAGCAGCGCCAGGCGGAGGTCGGAGATCTCCTGCTCGCCCGGGCCCGACGAGCTCTGCCGACTCCTGTGCTCCGACTTCCCCAGGCGCTCCTCCACGTCCCGGGTGCAAACCGACACATTGATCCGGTACCGGGCATCATATTCCTTAGGAAGCCCCAGATCCACCTTCACGGTCTTCCCCTGGCCCCCACCGTCCTCCTGTCGCCCCCCGGCCATCTCCCGCTTCGTCTTGAACCTCTGGAAGCGGTCGAAGAAGCTCCAGAAGTCCCGGTGCTCCTGGCTGCCGGCCTGGATGTAGTCGTGCCTGCGGAAAAACACCTCGTCCAGCTGGGCTCGGCACTGCGGGCTGTCCCAGTCCCAGCTCCGGCGGTCTCTCCTCCGGTCGCGATCCATTCTAATCCCAGGTCACTACACAGGATTCAGGTTTACTCACTGATAGTAAATAAAACTCACATATCCGGAACTTTGCTTTAACCACGATGGAGTTTCTTCTGAATTAAATCCGCTGCAGACTCCATTTAAACCCGTTTTTCTCCTCACGTGTCTGACACAAGCAGCGGGAAAGTTCTTTATAAAGTTTCAGGTCAAAACAACTTTAGATAAAAACCACACGAGGACAAAATACAAATAAAACTAAAGACAAATCCAGCAGCAGCTTCGGAGGAGAACGGGGGAACAATAACACGGTGGGACCGTTTCCGCTCCGTTCTCTAAAGTCTTCCGGAATGTTTGTGAACTCATGATGGTTCTGGTGGGAATTTTCTCTCCCTACTAAACGAGCAAATTAGTAAATTAATAAATAAATACAAATGAATATATTTTATCATATGGATGTAAAATATAGGCTTATAATTACATGTTTTATTTTAGTGTCACGCAAACACAGTGTTCAATATTCATGGGTTCAATAAAATGTAGATTTGGTGTCAATTACAAAATAAAGAAATTGATTTACAGCTCAGGCTCTTTTCATCCAGTTAGGCAAAGAAAATCTGCCACAAAAAAACGTCCCTTACTGAAGCACATCTCAAGTTTATTATTATTCAAATAACAACATTATACATCTCAGTAATTCACATGAGAGTCGGGTCTGGAAGCCCGTTTAAAATCCGCCCCTGGTATGAAAATAGAAATGTGAAGGAGGCTTGAGGTTATAATAGAAATATTTTTATTTAAAAACATCTGATATACACATTTACACAGATTAAAAAGGGCACATTGTTCTAATATTGTGTTGAATGGATGAAAGGTCACATTAGCAGATGAAACACGAAAGATTTAAACAAAAATAAAACCCAATATGTTTTTATTCAGATAGACACACACGCAGTTAAAATGTTAAAATACCAATCCATGATGAGGAGATGGCTTCAAGAGAAAACAATAACAAATCTCAAATGTTTTCTGGTGGACTACAACTCACTAATAAAATGCATACTATACCAAGCCATAGGAGGTAAGGTGGAAGGAGCTTAGTGTCCATTTTGTTTTTAATTTATAAAATTGAGCACAGAGACAACCTGAAAAAGGTGGCGGGACATTTATATGATGGCTTCTGACCGAGCGCAGGACGACAGACTACGAGGACGTGCCCTTCCTGTGTGTTCATGTGTAACAATCACACCTGAAATCTACAAATAACATTGTTCTCCATTAAAACAAACTAAAATGACAATAAAAACAAAACACACAACAAAAACGACTTCTTATTTACATTTAAAAACATTTCATCAACCCTGAACGTTAAAATGTTAAATGCTCGTGGACGTGTTGCTATTGCTCTTCCAAGCATTTTTTCTCTGCAGCTTGACTGAGCGTCGTGCGTCAGCTGGAAAGTCAGACTGGTGTTTTAATGGGAGCAACAATCTGTGCTGGGGCTCTTCTCATCAGCACATGTTCACGTCCATATCCCTGGTCTGCTTTGACCGTTTCACAGTGGTTTTAGACTCCTGTCTTTTCTTTGATCCAGCCGCGGAACTGAGTGACCTTTGAGTAGATGCCAGGTTTGTTTCTGCGGGCGCAGCCGTCACCCCAGCTTACCACGCCGGCCAGGAACATGCGGCTGCCGGAGGGAAAGGACAGAGGGCCGCCAGAGTCCCCCTGAAAACACACAGAACACCAAGAGATGCTAATATTAGTACGTGTGTTACCACAGAGGTACAACATGGGGGCAGTGTGGGACACCGTTTCTATTTTCCTCTTATTTTTCTAGTTTCCCTCTTTTCATTTTTACAGTCAGAAAGTTAAGACAAAGTGGGAAAATTGCTGTCAATTATTGTTTTGTGACGATGCAAAGAAGCGAGAGAGAAACCAAAAGAGAGAAAGTCGGTCAGTGTGTGGGTCCAAAGTCTTTTTATTACCTGACAAGCGTCGACTCCTCCCGTCAGGATTCCAGCGCACAGCATCCGAGAGGTGAGCTGGCCTTTCATCAACACATCACACACAGTGTGGTTAATCATTCGGACCTGGGCCTTCTGCAGCACCGGTGCAGCAAAACCTGCGTCACAGACACACACACACACAGAGAGGACCAAGCTTAGGATCGAAATGTCATGATTTCAGATTAGTGCCCCGGAGAGTCAATAATGGCTCGAGTTAATTAAAATAAAGTTATCGATTTCATTGGTTATGTTATGTTTTAATCTGCGACTGTTTGTTATTGTATATATTTGGCTAATATATATATATATATATATATAAAATAATTGATATTAGGTTTAGATCCAGTAATTCTTTTCATTTTCTTTAATTTTTTAAGAAAGGGTGTCTTTTTACGTTTTCACCTGTTTCTCAGGGAATAATAATAATAAATGAATAAATAAGGCATCACTATATAAAACCTCAAAATCAACACCAAACCGTTATATTATCACTTTTAAAGCACAGGCACATTAGACTTTACAACACACTGATATGCAGAGCAAAGCTTTAAAAAGATTTAAAAGTAATTTGATGATTTTTCTCTGTTAAGGAATGAATATTCTATCCGACCTGCAGGGGATACTATTGCACATATGTTAAAAAAATAAAATAAAATCAGCAATGATGACTGCTACCAATCAAAAACATCCGCTGGACTCACCTCCTTCTCGAGTGGCCCCCCACCCGGTGATCCACACCGTGTTCCCGACTTGGAAGTCGTGCTGCGGAGACGGCAGGCAGATGGGCTTGATGTAGTCGGAGTAGGTGACCGGACTGGCCAGCTCCATCAGGGCGATGTCGTTGTCGAAGGTGTACTCGTTGTAGTTGGGGTGCGAGATGACCTGCTTCAGGTTCGTCTTCACCGCGGGACTTCCGGTCTTCGACTGCATGTGGAGGCCGATGTACGCCTCCCACGTGCCAGGCTGAGAGTATCTGAGGACACACACAAGTCACAGAGATCAGAGGCTCAGCATGTGGCGCAATCGCATCAGAACATGTGTGTGAAGGAGGTGTGGCCTTGTTCGAGGTTACAGTTTGAATGGCAGACTGTCAACAGACAATTTCAGATAAATAACGATATGAATAATACTTAAAACATCCAGATGTGACTGAGCTTTACATGTAGTTGACAGTGATAAGGGCGTGGAAACAAACATGTACAACTCGGGAGCCTGGAACAGTTCATGCGTGTTAAATTAGTCACGCACACGCAGCCTTGTGTTGTTGGTAAAAACACAGACGACTCAGGTTTCACTTTGACAAAACGTTTAGAGCAACTTCAGCAGCCAACTGGTTTGTTTTGTTACGATTCAAAGAACTGAAGAATGTTTGGGACTTTTTACATCGGCTGCAAAGACAAAACTAAGTCTCTAATGTGACGGGAACGTTTTTGTCGTGTTTGTTTTATGACAATATTCTATAAATCCAAGGTCTTGACAAATATAACATATCCTGTAATAGTAGGTGACACACACCAGTATCTATTTGGTGTTTATGCAAACCTCTGGGGACATTTAAAACAACCTGATAACACATGTAAAGCCAGAGTTGCTGGTGTGAAAGAATAAAAGCGTAGAAACATATGTAGGTAGGTCACCAAACAAAAAGAGTTTCAACTTGCAAACAATAATGTGAAATGAAAGCAGAGTGAATCCAGTTTCACGTCACATCTTCTATCTAATACCGGTTTTAATGAGGTTTGTAGTTCTGGTTTTGCTTTGCACGATAAAAATCAAACCATTTACATACTTTGGCCGTGACCGACAGTCTGGATGTCACAGAGTTCTGAGTTCCCTTGCTAAATGTTTTCCATTCCTATTGAAATCACCTCCCACAACTCGTCCTCTGCATTTTTCTGTCTGAATCTAAACCCGAGAGAAAAACGAGCTCGACCAGAACCTCACAGCAATTCAGGTTTTTTAATGTCCGCACCCGCTGCAGTGAATCTGAGCCACCCAGTAAAACATGTGACCATGTGACCACGTGCACAACAGCAGGACTCTGAGAGTGAAGCAGCTCAATGGAATTCAGCCATCAAGCCTTATTTGATTATTTACACCCCTGATTTGCCTAATCTCACAAAAAGGCCTCTTGGATTAATTTATGTACTTTTTCAGAATTTGCAGACGACTCTGATGAATCTTAAGATTCTCTCAAACAATGTGACAATGACTTGGACATCATTATAGTGTTGTACCCGTCGTGATTCCCTCTGGATTAGAGCATCTGCTAAATAACCACCAGATGAAAATGGAATCATCCCCACACCTCTGAGCAGTGGGCGAGAGACGCCTCCAGATTTCACACCCTTTCCCTTAGAAAAGATTTCTCGTTTTCCATGAGTTCACAAAGCTGAAGGTGGGATTCTACCTCGTCCTGGCGTCGTCCTGCACGCAGTGGGCGGCGGTGACCAGCCAGCGAGGACTGATGAGGGACGCTCCGCACACGTGGCCGAAATTCTTCACATGGAGGCTGATCTGCCAGGGAAACTCCCCCTCCTCAGCGTCCTGGCCGCCCACGATGCGGGACGTCTTGAACATGCTCCTCCCGCAGTCTGAGGAGCCAAAACACTCAATCACTCACAGACCAGGCTTGTAGCAGCTTGTCACAAGTAGGCGGAGGTTCACATTTGTTTTGTCACGCCAGCTAAACAAAGCTGACGGAGATGAAAGCCCCGTCTTAATCCGACACGGAGCACGTTTCCGATCGGGACGTACCACAGTTCTCCTCGTCAGAGCCGTCCTCACAGTCTTCTGTGCCGTCGCACTCCGGGTTCACTTTGCTGAGGCACTTATTGTTCTTGCATTTATAGGTGAGTTCAGTGCATTGGATGCCGGAGGCTGCAGAGAAAGAGGAGGGAAGAAGAAGCCAACATTAAATTCTGCGGTCACTTAATCCTCAAGATCTTATCAAAGTTTTTAAATCTTTTTACTGAAAGAACAAAACAAGACGGTAAAAGTGTTAAAAGAGAAAAACAGAGCAGGTGGATGATGTCACTTTAGACGTGTTTTTATACACGTGTTTAACCTGAAGAGATAATTTTACATTGTTGAAGTTGTTTGAGAAAGTATTATGGGCTAAAAACTCCACAACAAACTACAAATTCGACCTCTGACCCCTGTTTTACTGTATTATGTATCCACTAATATATTATTATATATAACAGTGTTTGTGTCCAATTGACCGATGTAAAAAACCTTCTAATCCTTTGAGCCTTGTTAAAAACACGAGAGGTCTTTACACCTGCTGCTACAGGGAACCAGTGTTCTCAAGTGTTTTGAGATTGAACCGAATCATTAAATAATATTTCCACTGAAACAAATCTCTAAAAGATGATAAAGAAAAAGCTCAGTGGGGCTTCAGAGTTCAGAGCTGCTTGGTTATTCCTGTAACTGTTCACAAAGTCACCTGAACGCAAAGCATATTCAAATATTCAGTAAATGACGATGCTTTTAAAAAACTGTGTGAAAACGTTCTGTGTGGTTGGATTTTCATGTGGTTGTATTATTGTTTTATCCTCTTGTGAAGAACTTTGGATCTTTAATAAAGTTTCTTACTCCTGCCACAGTCCAGCTCGTCGGACCCGTCCCCGCAGTCGTCCCTCCCGTCGCAGCGACTCTTCTCAGAGACGCACTTGTTATTCTTACAGGCCACTTGTCCAGATTTGCATCCACCTTGAAAAGCAAAGAATCAAAATCGTGAGGAAACGTATTCAAAGGAATAAAGGCTCAGGTGAACTACGTGGGGCTCGACGGCTCTCACCACAGTTCAGCTCATCGGTCCCGTCTCCACAGTCGTCCACTCCGTCACACTTCCAGAACTGTGGCTTGCAAAGTCCATTCCTACACTTGATACTGTCTGTTTTGCACTCTGGAGGAAAAAAAAAAACACAGTTGAAAATGATTGCATGTCTAACTCGAAGTGTTCGTCTGCATTAGTTTATTGAACTCACCGCATTTCAACTCATCGCTCATGTCCCCGCAGTCGTTCCAGCCGTCGCACCTGAGCTCCGTCTTAATGCAGCGCTGGTTGCTGCACTGGAACTGCTTCGGACAGGCTGGTGGGGGGGGGGGGGGGGGGGGGGAGGGGGTGAAAAAGGTCAGATACACACGTCTCACCCAGTTCAGAAATCATCTCTGCCTGCGGGAAACCACCGAGTCACTCACGATCTTTGGAGTCGATGACCTGATACGTTGCGTTGAAGCCCCGGTCCACGTAGGAGGCGTCGGAGAAGAACACCACGGTCATCGGGTTGGACCTGCTGGTTTGTGTTAACGTCCCGTCGGGATGTTCTCCGCACAGTCTGAGGAGGAGACGAGATCGAAGAGGTGACACGTCCGCTCTGCTGTGCAACACCTCACCAGGGTTTCTACAAGGAAAAATGCCGACTCACCTCTTCCCGTTGACCTCCACGTAGTCTTTCCGACAGTCCTTGTTGTTTTCCTGGCCGGGCTCGGACAAGAGGAACTTCCTGAACGTCACCTTCACTGCCTTCCCAACAGGGACCTAAGTGATCGATGGAGTTCAGACGTCAGGACGCGTGAACGTTCCCGAGGAGACGTTCAGAAGACAAACCTGCGTGAAACATGAAAGATGAGCTCTCACCTCAATGGACCACTGGCATGACATTCGGGGGGGGTAGTAGTTTGGGAAGTTGGGAGAAGAGAAGCTGCCCTTGTCCCCTCTCAGGTGGCCGCCACACGTTGTGCCTGTTTCACAACGGGACACACGTGTAAGTGTTGCACATACATCAGACACGCATGATGTCGCTTGTTACAAAGACAAACACGGGTTCCAAACCTTTGGATCCGCGCTTCGTTTGTGAGACTTGGGCTCTGAACCCCGGGTAGTCGGCTCGCTCGTTGGTGGCCATCGTCACCAGCATGACGTTACCCGAGGACAGGAAGGTGAGAGGTTCACTGGGGGAGTAGTAACCACACATCCTGTGGAATGGAAAAAACAAACACACAACATCAATGACTCAAATTCACTGACTCACACGACATGGTCTTTTCTCACAGATTCTACATGAGATGCGGTTCTGCGTCTCGAAGGTAAAACCCTCCTGTGGTGGAAACTTTCTTTTCCCTCAACGATAGTTTTCTTTATCTCACCTTGGACAACATGTTACATTCTTTACGGTCCTTGACAATATTAATGTTAAACTGCATGTTCACATTCAGACAGTGGAAGGACATTGTTTAAAAAGAAACTTATTTCTATTGACTCAAACGCTAGAAACTCAATTTCTGACGTTTTCCCCTAATGTCTGAATTAAAATTCACATTAAATCTTGATTATCAAACATTGATATTTGAGTTTAAATTGAACAAAAGCTAAAACAAACTTCTTATTAATCACTGAAGCAAACTTGATCGTCCTGTTGAGGTCCAGTTTGCTCTCTAACTACATGTTTATCTATCTTTGGCTGTGATGCTCCAAGATTCAGACTAAACTGTTATTTTGCAAGAATTATAATTCTGCCCTGAGGCTCGACCTCGACAATTGTAGTCCAGTAAAATGTTTCTACACAAAGAAGCACAACATCTGACCAGCAGAGGGCCGTGCATACCCAGCAGGATGAAGTCTGTATGATCTGAAATCTTAAAAGCCCGGACAGAACTCACTCTTCCATGACGCGGCTCTCGATGGCCACCAGGGAGTCGTAGATTTTGACGAAATCGTTGTTGCAGTCCTCCTCCAGGTTCATGGTGTCAAACTCCAGCTTGATGACGTAGCTGGGGTCCGCTCGGAGCTGCCACTGGATGAAGGTGTTGGGGGGATAAGGGCTGTTGGGGAAGCCCGGGGACTGGATCTGTCCGATGTGATTGGTCCTTGCGTGTTCGGAATAACTGTAAAACCCTTTGAGACAGAAACAGGAGAAGGTTGGAGCTCTGCAGCTGAGCACAAATACCATCATAACCAACAGATTGTGAACACTTACTGCTGAATGACGTGGAAATGAGGCGAGAATCAAGAGCTGTGAGAGGACAAAAGAAAAACACACACATGTAATTCACATGAGGAGAGGGACACAACAGCCGGACTGAACCCCTGAGGACAGCAGCTGGACTCTACCTGAAGACACCACGTCGTCGAGGACCAGAGAATTGCCGGGTCTGTGCCGGGTGCGCTGCTCTTTGATCACCAGCGTCTCCACGGAGGACATGGCGCTGTCCACCGCGGCCTCTTGGCCCGAGGGGACGGAGAACTCCGACAGGTAGTAGGCGATCACGCTTCCCTCACTAGGAGCAAGGACACCAGGAATAAAAACCGTTAAAAACACTTTGTCTTGTGTTAAATGATGGAATCTGGTGATTGGTCAGTGCTGTTGGTGATAGAATCCTCAACCACCAATCACTGTAGCTTTTAATCCAGCTACATTGATTTCATTAGTTGTGATTTCAGTGGTTGAACTTTTATCTCAGTGACACACGACAGAGACTTAAACATTTCAAGATGAGGCTTCAAGAAATAAAAACATTTCACCAGTTTCCCAGTGAATAATTCATGAATCTCAAGGAAAGGAATTTGACATATTTCGGTGAATAATATTTATTAATGTGTGAAATTTGTTGACATTTCTCAGAGCTTGAGGATTAAACTCAGAACTGATATTAATGAGTTTTACAGATCCAGGAACAAATACAGATCTAAGGAATTTAAATGTGGTTTCATAAGGAGACTGTTGGGCCTTAACGTGGTCTCTGGTTCGACTCCACGCAGTGACAACACAAAAAAACATACCTGGACGGACAAGACCTGGATCTGTTCCCCACTGTCTAAGTGCCTACCCCACCCCACTGTCTAAGTGCCCCTGAGCAAGGCACCTTACTCCCCCAACACCTGCTCCCCGGGCGCTGTGCATGGCTGCACACTGCTCTGTGTGTCCTCCTGTGTTCACCAGATGGGACAAAAGCAGAGAACAAATTTCCTCCATTTGCATGTTGTGTGTGTGTGCATGTGTGTGGGACCAATAAATGTATCTTATCTGATCTTTTATTATGACCGACTGATATAATTTGAGCTCAAACAACAACAATCATTTGAGCTTGAAAGTTTAATGTGTTTTGAATCCTTCTCACCGACACACACAGACGAGCAGGAATGGAAACATGACTCTTTACAAGCAACAACAACAACAACAACAACAACAACACATGTCAGGCGATTTGAAAACAGATCTACTTCTCAGTGTCTCACCTGAAAGCTTGAACTGTAGAACTAACATAGTACTTGGTGAGATGCGGACTCCTGGAGTAGATGGATTTAAGCTGGAAGAGACGACAGCAGAGCGTGAGGCAAAGTTACCATAACACAGGACGAGGCGGGGGTGGAGGCGGGTTCGGGGGGGGGGGGGGGGGGGGGGGCTCTCACCTGGGTCGTCACCTGCTTCGCCAGCGCCTTGAACTCGGAGCTGTTTGAGTTCTCGTATTGGTCGTCAAACACCTGGTTGGTGATCCGCATGGAGCCGCTGTACATCCTCTTGACACGCACATTTTTGCGGACTGCAGCGTCACACACACACACACACACAGACACACAATGATTAGTGTTGAGGTCTTCAGTTTATATCGAGATTATTCTCTATTATATGTAGGTTGCTAAGATCTCTTCTTCTATCATTTGTGTTGTGCTGTTAAGTCCCTCTGGTGTAATTACTTCAACTGAGAAATATCCTTAGAGATATAAAGATACACATCTGACAACAATAAAAACAATTTCTTAATAGTAAAACGCTGAATTCACACAAACACCCACACCATTTAAAATTTAACATATAATGAAAAATCCCACATATGACAAAGATGTTTGTTTACCAGTTTGCACTTGTGAGAAATTTGCATTTACAATAAAATATAATATTCTTGTTACTTCAGTTTCTCTGTGTTTACAGCATGTTTAATATATAAGCTCCTGAGCTAACGGGGTGGGGTGTGTGTGTGTGTGTGTGTGTGTGTGTGTGTGTGTGTGTGTGTGTGTGTGTGTGTGTGTGTGTGTGTACTTACAGTGGAAATGCCAGACCAGCAGTCCGGTCATAAGAGCTATAACAGCAGCTAAGACGATCACGCCGATCACAGCCCCGACTTTTCCAGGACCCTTTTTCTTCTCGAGCTTCTTGTTATCGGACGCAGGCAGGAACTGGACGGCCGTGTCCCAGTCTTTGTCCTGGAGGACAGACGGACAAACAGAGGATTAAAAAACAAAGACACAAACACACACACACACGGATACTTTTGATTTATTTCTTAAAAAGACAAGAACAAAGCTGCGTCTCTGAACCGGAAGAGACGATAAACTGCAGATAAGTGACGGCTGCAGACAGCAAGTAGCTACTTGTGTATTTCAGGAATGTATCAGCCTGTGGTCAACTGCACGGAGAGATTCTCAAACAGGGGACACAACTTCCATCTTGTTCCTAAACACAAACTGAAACCTGTCAACGTTTCACTGGAGCAGGTCGTAAAAAGGGCCGAAAGGAGAGTTTCAGTGTCTGTTAATGAACAAGAAGGAGACGTCAGGTGTGAGTCACGGCTCCCTGGTTACCTCGAGGAGGTGAGACGCGGGAGGCAGGAGGGGGGGGGGGGGGGGTGGAGGAGGCGGGGGAGAGTACAAAGGTTTCACAATGTAAAATCCAGTCAAACCTGCTGGGAGTGAACTACTCACACATCTGAGGTGGAACACAACAAGTTCCTGAGCTGATCTGGGGCATGAAAGTAAAGTCTGCTGAAAAACAGAATCTCTTCATGGGCCATTGAAATAGATAAAAAAAGATATTTTAAAAACAGATAAAAGTGTTGTAGTGTCTTTATAAAAATAAATGCTTCCTGAGAGATTGATGTTGTGCCTGTAAATGTCATGAATCACGTTTGCTTTACAGGAAGATCTGCAGTGGAACTTTGACCCAGTTATCAAAACGTGTTGCCTTCACACAGAGCGGTTAGTTTTTAACTTTTCTTTGTCGTATTGAATCATAATTTTCAAGCCTCGCTACCGAAACTGTGCAACTCGAAATCCTGAACCTCCGTCTGTGATTCTCCGGCTCGTTCATTACATGCACCCGGAGTTCACTGCCTGAGAGGTCAAAGGTCAGGAGCTACAAATTGAATTAGACTCGACATTAGGAAACAATGAAAACGTGTCAGAACACAACATCTCCTCATGAACACCATGAAGTAGTCTCGACTGTGAAAAGTTTATTAAATAAGCAGAACTGTGAAAACTCTCATAAATCTCCACATGAAACATGGAAGATTTCATGAAGTGTAAATAATTAGTGGGCGTTTAAAGAAGCGTGTTTCAATCAGTGTCATAACGAAACTCGACTGATTAGATCTAACAAACAAATATCTGTCCCCTGTATATGCCAGATGTTTCCCATCATGAACTATGAATTTAGAAGTAAACTATGAATGTCCATAATCACATTATCACCTTTTCGGTCAAATGACATTGATTCTTTGACCAGATTCACTGTCAATGACTCGCACAGTCGTCTCACAGCTGTTTTTAATACCCTGTATCTGTCCCCGTGGACGTGTGGAGTGATCTTGAATGAATCTTAGTCAACATATCAGAAGGACTCGAGTGAACAAGTCACAACAGGGCGGAGGAACCTGGAGGAATTCAGCTGGGAGACGGCTGCACACCAGAGAGCATCTTCCACAGATTCACATATTCAGAGTTTGCAGTTTGGTTTCAAGGTTGAAGGTTTCAGTGGTTGTGTTGTTTTGTTTTTCTGCAGCCTGTTGCACTGTTGTGTTTGTAGGATCTTTCAAAAACCTGTTATAAGTACAAGTGCATTTGATGGGAGATTTTTTACGAAGAAGAAGAAGAAGAAGAAGAAGAAGAAGAAGAAGAAGAAGAAGAAGGGTTTAAAACCACAACCTTCACTCGGGAGACAAATCAGTCTTTGAACTTGTCATATAATAATAATGTGAGATTTATCGTGATAATTATCAGACGACTAACAGGAAAATGTTCATTCTGATATAGTTTTAAGCCGTATTGTCCAACCCTGATCACCCTGGAATGAAAACTCTAACTGTAAATATTCATGAATCACAATTTGCCTCACAGGGCTTCACCCTCGACTGGGAACTACAAACCTTCATTAAACCTTTACAGGAAATGCATGTGTCAAAAAGTGATTGTGACACACAGACTACAGCTTGTGACCGACTATTGTAAATTGCATCATTGACCTAAACCAGCCAGAGCAGAGAAATGAAGGATCGTGCAGGAGAAGAGATATTTACAACTCAATGAATCAAGACGTGAAACTTGGCAACACCATGTTGGATTATTTGATCAACTCAGTACGTGAATCAGCAAAAGACAGATAATAAAAGGGATGGGCATCAGGCCGGTTATTTGAAGGAGGCAGGTTGAAGACTTTTCTTCCTGCTCCTTTTTGTCGTTCATGGCAAAACTGTATCAGTGACATGTAAACTTTGGTTTCTAGATTACAAAGAATCTAGAAATTAACTAAACGTACAACTGAACACGTTAAACCTTCCACGGAGAACAACAACAAGTGCGTGAGACTGTTGTGTTGAACCTGTTTGCATACACACACAGTCACGTCTTTCTAAATGTGTGTGTGTGTGTGCTTCATGTTTGACTGGTTTACTGAAGCTACATCCATTTGTCTCTGAGACACATTTATCTACATCTAGAATGAAGCTTCTTGTCTGATTCTCCACAAATCTGCACCCAACGCAGTTTTATTCCCGGTGACTCACAAACTCCTACAATCATATCTGTAACTCTTAAACAAGTTAAGCAGGATATATGTGTGAGGTTTCAGGATAGTTTCAGCAGGGTATACATGTGTAGTTTCAGGAGAATATATGATATATCTATATATATATATATACTTTAAGCAGGTTATGTATGTATAGTTTCATCAGGTTATATGATATATGTATAGTTTCAGGAGAATATATGATATATATGTTTAGTTCAGCAGGATATATGAGATATATATAGTTTTAGCAGGTTATTTATGTATAGTTTCATCAGGTTATATGATATATGTATAGTTTCAGAACGATATATATGTATAGTTTCATCAGGTTGTATGATATATATATATAGTATCAGCAGGATAGTTTTAGCAGGGTATATATACATATATAGAGAGATTCAGGAGGATATTAATATAAATATATATGCAGTTTCAGCAGGTTATGTATGTATAGTTTCATCAGGTTATATGATATATGTATAGTTTCAGGAGGATATATGATATATATATGTATAGTTTCAGCAGGAGAGTTTCATCAGGTAATATGATATATATATATATATATATATATAGATATAGATATGTATGTGTATAGAGCAGGTGTCTCACCTTGTTGGGGGTGTACCTCGGTCCACTGTCCATGTAGTCCATCAGGGCCCCGCACCAGTGGTGAACTGGTGAACCACAAAGTAGAAGCCCTGGTTTCTTTGACCTCTGCTGGTTTCTCGGCTCAGCCTGTTCGTCTCTCCGAGCGAAAGCTGCGGCCGGATTCGAAACCTGCGAGCGAACCGAGACTCGAGCAAACACCCGCACCGGAAGCGACCGAGGTGAAATAACCTGAGAACAGAAAACCACGAGCGAGAAGGATCCTCTTCAGTCGGTGGGTTTACTGGTGTGTGACGGTGGTTCCATCGAGGGGGGAAGAAACCAGCAACAGAAATGGTTTTCCGGGAGCTTCAGGTTTCTGAGGGCGTGTCTCCACCTGGAGCCACTTCCTGTTTACCTGGCCCAGGTGAGACCTCTACTCTGCATATATATATAAAAACATAATAATATATATACTACCCTGTTTGAAATGTTCTTTAAATCACCAACGACTCAGAAAATCTCCAGAAATCAATAAAAATCAACATTGTACCGATTTTTTAAAGTTTTTCAAAGTTATATTTTGTTGTCGTGTTTTGAATCAGTTTGAGTTTGGAACCAGTTTCAAAGTGTTCGAACTGGATTAAAAACACAAGAACAGATTTGATGCGGTTCAGTGTTTATACAATAAAGGTTTAATTCATTTCAAGTCTATTTTTGGTATCAGTCATGTGACGGTTTCTGGTCAGGATTTTATTTTGAAACACTGATGAGTCACTCGCCTCCATGTTTTTTACACCCACGATGACGATGATGACGGTGATGATGATGATGAAGATGATGATGAGATGTTTCACAGTTTCACTTTGACCTCCTAGAGGAAATTTCCCCAGACTAAAGAATTTAAATGAATCCACAGAACTCTTGTATGTTAGATTAATATTAAATATAAAACAATAATTCATTAGTATTTAAACACAATGTTTACTTTTAAAATCTAATTTTAATAAACAATCTCACATCTTTTGTTGAAGCACTTCAAACTTATGTTAAAGAATAAAGTTTATCTTTCTCTGACCATAAATACTTTAATGTGATCAAAAATTAGTTTGTAGTTTTTAAAACGAGAATATATTTGTAATCTTTGATTTAAATTAAAATTATTTCACCAAATAGTATTTTTGTACCGAATAATCAATAGCTTACATATCTATAATATTTGATAAAATATTTATTTTATTTATACATCTATTTAATTTATCGACCAAACTAAATAATTTAAATGCAAACACAAAATCTCAAATCTTGAAAGAAAAGGAAAATATAATCTGCCCCTTTTTCACACGACATTAAAATACAAAGCAAAGAAATAAATATAATATATTTAAGGGACACATTGCACAAATAAATAAAGTCTGTAATTCACTGACATGTTGCATATGTGTAGAGTAAATTAATATTGCATTGTTCATGTTGATTGTTTGTAATATTTCTATTTACTAATTTCTCTTATGTGGGATCAATAAAGGTGATCTGATATTAATGGAAAGAATCCAACAACATATTAATCAATAATGATAATAGTTGTAGTCCAAAAATAATTGTCATTTAAATGTTTCAATTTAATCCAATTTTTATATATATAAAAAAGAATCGTAATAAAAATAGGATTCGTTCCCTTTCTTACTTTTTGAATAAAGTAACTTTTGTGTAACTACCCAAGTACTATGCATTCTTTGCTGTATCTTTGAAATAAATGTATTTAATTATTTAATATTCCAGGTTTTCATTTAATATCTTGTCTTTTATTACCACAAATCTTTCTTTTTCATTTCTTTTTTCTTACTTTATGAACAAACACAAACATTACAGTCTCTTGAGTCCACGACAGTCTGTCCATGAAAAGACGACACGTCCATCTGGAAGTTGTGAGTTTATTGATGTGTATCCCCCTGTAACCATGAATCTCCATTGGTGTCAATCATTTTATTTTTGTCTTTCATTTTTTTATTCAAAAAATCACTAGTATTTATATCATATTAGTCCCCGGTCCCCTCCCACAATCAAGCAGGCAGTTACAAGATCGAAAGCCAGTTTGGGTGCATAGTGAGACAGTCACATACAGAGATACTGTCACAGGAAGAGAAAAAAATAGAAAACAAGAAAACAAACTTAAAAATATAGATCATATCATTTCATATAAGAACAATGCACACCACAGGTAATCCTCCAGAAAAAAGCCATGATTGCGACATCAACTATACAGGCATACGAAGACGATACTAAGAGAGAGAGAGAGAGAGAGAGAATTTAGGATTCTCTTTACTCGTCCGTGTCATTCTCTACCTTTAAATATACCCAAGTTATTCTCTTTCTTTTTTGTATTCCTAGAAACCAGCTCTCTAGGCCTTTGTCTTTCTGTCTCTGTTTGCCTGCACAGCCCCCCCCCCTCCCCCCCCAGCTCCAGGATGTGTACAGGGCCCAACCCCCCCAAAAAAATCTGAATTTTTACTCCCACGAATCCCCCAAATTTGGTAAATTAAAGTTTTTGTCCGGTCACAATTGGATTTTCATAACTTTTGGGGGTTTCATCTTGTTCATAACTCTGGGGTCGACCCTGTATCGTTGACTGTTCTGCTGCTTTATGAACAGCAAAGCCAACAGCTGCTCTATCATGTGTTTTCAAGATGGCTGTTCTAGTAATTAGTTTTTGCTTTGGACGATTTGTACAAAAAACGAAATTTCATGTCCACTGTCACGATATATGTGCGACTCTTCGTTAAATCCGCGATGGAGCCCGTCAGCTACATAGAATTGGAAAAAAAGAAATTCCACAATACATTCAACTATGTAACACGTGTCAATCTGCATTTCCTAATTTACTGATTTAAAACGTTTTTCCCTGTTAAGGAGGGTTGTGGTTTTGTGATGGAGGAGAAGGTTCTGTGGGATGTGTGTGAGCTGGGGGCCTGTGCACAGCTCCGCCCCCCCCCCCCCCCCGTGTTGGCAAACACTCCTGACCACCGAGTCGAGAACCCTAAACAAACTCATGACCCTCTTCCCCGGGAACAGAAAGGTGGAATAAAAACATCTACTCTCATATATTTATATATATATATTTAAACTGTATTATGTATCTGTTATCGTAACAAAGAACAGAAAGTAAATAATTCATGATTTCATTTTTTTCTCATTCGTTGTTTCACTATACATTTTAATTGGTACAAAGAACCTTCATATACAAGCAATCTATTGAGAGGAGAGAAAAAGAAAAAAGAACAAAATAAAACACCAATTCTTTTTTTTGTTTTTTAAAGGAACCATCAGAAACAGCTCGGGTGACGGAGAATTAAAGTGAAGCGTCTGTCGGGCGCTTCAATGACGGCTTCTCCAAAAAACAACGCTTAGATCTCGCTTGATTTTTGCCTCACGTTAAAAAAAAATAAAGAAAAACATCTGAAGAAATGTTATACATCTTGATCTGAGAGAGAGTCGTCTTGATAATTACAGAGAAATCTGCAGGATCACATTTTTCTGAAATGCAAAAATGGCAGAAACGTCAACTCTTCAAAAGAAACATGATCAGAAAGGAGCTCTATAGTACAATGGTAGCAGTAGTAGAAGTAGTAGCATTATTTAAGGATTGTTTTCAACAAACCAGTAAAATGGAGTTTGGATGTTTGAAAATAATTGTAACAATAGCATCATGTGTTATTGGTCAGTAGTATGTTCCCCCTCTGTCGAGACTCCACAGCGCCCCCCTCAGGCTCCGGTTAGATCTGCATCTGCTCCAGGTATTTGTAGGTGGGGTTCTCGTAGCCGTGGTTCTGCATCTTGCTGAGGTGGCGCTCCTCCGGGGTCAGCATGGGGTCAACCTGCGAGAGACAGACAGAGGACGTTTGACCTCGACGGGAGGAGAAGACGTTTGACAGCTCGGCTCAGGACGGCACAACATGCTGTGTTGGTCGTATGCAAATGCTGCCGGGACGATAATCTAATTAATCCTGAATTACCCAGGCTCCATCTGCAGGAGACGTGATCGTTTATTGTAAATCAGACACTTAATAAGATGGATGGCAGTTCACTGAGTGTGTGTTAAACCCCCTCGAGGCTCAGACCTCCACCCTGTGATGCCCTCACCTCCACGATGCCGTGACTGATGGTGCCGTATTGCCTCTTCCTCAGAAGCACCAGGCTGATCACGATCACAGTTGCTATGGCCACGGCAATCACCAGCAGGCCAATCAGGGCGCTGCTCCCGAAGCTGAAGTCCTCTCCCAGGGGACGGTAGGACTCCTGACAGAGACAGAGAGGGGACAGTGAGGACACAACACATGCAAACACAGGCGAGCACTGAGAGACACAATGAAGCCCATTCTCTGTAAAATGTATGAAATCGTCCTTTTGATATTTCCTTACACTGAATAAACATTGAAATAGTTGTTTCATGATCAAATGAACCATTTTTAAAGGGGGCAGAAAACTTTTAATTAATAAATAAATCAAAAATGTTTACAATCTGGGAACTTGACATAAACAGTCGTCTTAAGTTTTGCTGCTACTTCTCCGAAGTGCTCACAAGCTAAATCGAGCGCGAGCCTCACATTAATATAAATAACTCAGCGTCTGCACACGAATAGAGACGATACCCAGTTGATCTGGAAGTGGATCTGCTCTGCTGAGAACTCCAGTCTCCACCGGGATGTCAGGGGCTCAACGATCTGTGTTCACTTCCAGTCAGAGGAACCGCTCAAAACTATTTATGAGGATTTGAAAAGTTTGTTTGTCATGTAGGCTCGAAGTCATTCTCATCATCGATATTCTTATTATTACCAGAAATAATCTATACCAGAGTAAATTATTATCCTGATCCGTCTGGGTTCCTAAAAATCAGAACCCAGACGGACACGTCCAATAGTTTCTAGAGCCTGACCAAATCTTTTTGGGGGATTAAAAGTTTCTGATAGAGATAAATATTGGCCAGTATACATATATTTAAAAAAAACATATTACAAAAATATAATTTGATATTTTACAGTTCAACTATAAACTTTGTTAAATATAATAAATATAAATAAACCTAAAAGACAGATACAACCAAACATATAGAACTTAAATATTGGTGCATATAAGAAAACAAATGCTAATTATTTCCCTTAAAATTACTCTTTTATTTTATTTAAAACCAGGAAATTTAAAACAATTGGAATTTAATTTTTCTGTTATTCAGATTTGATTTGAACTCTGCAGAGCAGGAATAAAGGACACTTTTATAGATTCATATTCCTGAAGTGTGAATCTCTTAATCTCTGACTCTGTGACTCTTGATTTTCATGTCATAAAACCAGAGTGAATCCTTTGGACAACATCCTTTCGACGGAGGATCTGTAAGAAACGGTCGACTTGTGAACACGTGTGAACACATGCATGAAACGTGTCTTTGTGAAAAGATGGTTTAAATCTGGGCCAATTGGGTTAAACACACATCAGTCGACCTCACGATGTAATCTGGCACATATGACACAAACTAAAATCATATGCAGTCAGCCATTGTAATTTTTTTTACTGCTCATTCTCACACATAAACCGAGCGCGGCCAGTTTGTGTGGATTCACATTCGTCATATGAACGGAGATTTACCAATGTGTACATTCTCATAACAAACATGCGTCCATGCAGAAATAACCAAAACGTATTATCCCTTTTTAAAAACAGGAGAGGGGATTATGGGTATATGTTCCAACGTTGTGTTTTTTCACTTCTCAGCTACAGAGCTGGTTGTTTACACACTCCCTCCTTCTGTCACCTCCTCCCCACTACAGATAACTACCCCCCCCCCTCCCCCCTCCCCCCCAATAGCCCTGTGGAGGTCGCAGCTATACTCACCAGCTCATCATCATGCATAACGCTGCCTCTCTCTGCACTGTAAACCACTTCTTTAACATCCAGACTGTCAACAATCACCTGTCAACACAGACAGGGGAGCCCAGGTTACACTCACCACAATGTGAGCGTCTGTGTGTGTGTTTGTGTGTGTGTGTGTGAGACTGATGGAGAGACAGAGGGAGAGAGAGGAAGGAGGAGAGAAAGCGAGAGGCTGTGATTGTTGCAACCAAAGTAAACTGTTAAGAATCGTGTGTGTCGGTGATGAGACACTTCGTCTGGAAGGAGAGAGGGAGGTGGTTTGCAAGCATCAACAACAGCCTCTTCTAAAACAGACTGTCAGCCACTCGTTGGATTTAATCTGTGTGTGTGTGTGTGTGTGTGTGTGTTCATGAGGCAGAAACTAAAAATCTGCTTTCTGTAGAGACAGAGCAGTCCGGAGTCTGTTTCTCTCAGGAAATGAAGGAGTGAATAATAATAATCATCATCATGTGAGACACAACAGGTGTCACCACAATTTTTTCATTTTTTTTTAACCCCAGATTGCTCCGTTGTAGATAAACTGGCATTTCCCCCAAAAAAGAATCACATGCATATGAAAACACACACACACACACACACACACAGACACACACGGTTAGTGTTGGATTAGCATGCGACTCGCGGGGGGGGGGGCGAGCTGTGGGGGAGAAGGGTGCAGAGGGAAGTGGCGTGCGATGACCGGAGAACAAAGCGTGAGTCTGAGTGAAGCCGCCCGGCAGAGACGTGTGAGTTTGCTGTGACTATGACAACATGGTTACAGGAATAGTCCGAGTCGTTAATAGCTGAACTGAAGAGAGATCTGTGAAGGCGCTGCTGTACTGTCTGTACTGTCTGTACTGTCTGTACTGTCTGTAATCATTCATTTCTCTCACCTCAGACTGAGGTTGAGTTTATTCAAAATCAGGAGAATTGTCTTTTGTAAGAAACAGGATTAAACTCAGGGTTTCTGCAGGTTTACATCTGAAACTCTTTATGACCATAATGAATTAAATTTAAGATCTATGAAGCCAGTTATCTTTAGTTTCCCATAATTTCTTATGTATAAATTGTTGTTTTATTTCCAATTGTTGTTTTATATCCAATGCACCAAACACACCAAGGCAATTTCCTCTATGTGTAAATATAAAGGAAATTAAAAGAATTCTGATTCTGATTCCCTGATAAGGTGAAGTTGCCTCATAGAGAATAATCGTTCTTTTAATAAGTTTTAGTGTATTTTTTACATATTCTTATTTGGCTTCTTCATATTTTGTATTATAATGCACATATTTTGTATAAACTGTACTTTATAATCTTTCCGGTATTTTTGTATTTCTATTTTTTGTTATCCTCTCGGTTTGCATATATTCCTATTTTCTTCTTGGCAGGAGAGACTGTAATGAAAACACATTTCCCCCTCAGGGATCAATACAATATTTTTGATATGATATTTCTAATAATAATAATACAACTTTGGCAGTTATCTTAATAATGTAACGATTTACTTTCCAAAAATCATTGAAATATAACAAAAACAGAACACAACAAAAATGAGAAAGATTACTTGAACAAAATAACGTCCATTAGATTAATATCCATTAGAACCAGTTTAAAACAGGCAGTAAATGGCTAAATAATTTAGTTGGAAGATCTTCAATCCTGACTGGGAGCATGGGGAGTTAGTGGCTCCGCAGTATAACCGACCGTGCTGCACTTTAAAGTTGATTTAAGGATCTTAAAATCAATCCTACATTTATCCAATCTGCTGTAGTATTTTATATTATAATATATTTACGACTTTTCAAGGCCTAAAATCCAGATAATTGAGTTTGAGACTATTTAAGACAGAAACCCTGCACCGACCAATGTCCTCACACAGCTTCTCAGTGTTGGTGCTTTCACGACGCTGCTCTCAGATCAGGTGTTGAGACACAAAATGCTTTCAGGCCCAAACAGAAGGACAAACCCACAGCGGCGACGATCTCTTACCACCTTCTCGCTGATCTTGGGTTTGCTGTTGATGATTCTCTCCTCGGCACCGATCAGTCCGTCCAGACCAGACATGGCGGAGCCTGCGGGAGGGCGAGGGGAGCACGGTGAACAACGGCAGAGCAGCACAGGGCGACAGACACACAAACAGGGATGGTGGTATTGATGGTTGTGGGGCAGCTGCGACACAGATAGAATCAGCTTCTCCTCCTGACAACTGTCGCCTCAGTCTCCTGGTGACAACAAAGCCCTTTCTTCCATCCAGCACAGTGTGAGCAGTGTGAGGACCAGCACGACACTGACCTTACATCTCCTACAAAAGGCCCTCTCAAAAACGGGGCTTTGCATAAAGCTGAGATTTCTCTGTAAACATCCAGTACGTGTGTGGACTCATTAAAAGAAGCCTCTCGGGGGAATTATGAGTCATCCCCCGTCGTGTAAGTGGCCGAGACTAAGAAAATCAAAAAAAACTGGGCCAGAGATTCAAATATGCATGTTAGACTGATGGGTCTGAAATAAGCATAGGGTATATTTATACACACACACACACCAGATATGGCATGAATAAACCAAGAGCCGTGAGGAGAGCGAGCGAGCGAGGGAGAGAGCGAGAGAGCGAGAGAGCAAGGGCAGGGTCATGAACAATGTAAAGCAGAGTCTGGTGTCGGCTTATTGTCTGCTGCCGCTGCTGCCAGTCAGTCAGCCGCTGCCAAACGATAAAGATTAGGACAATTGCCTCTGGATTAAGCGAGGGAACAATGACGTGTGTTTACGAGCCTCACTCAGCAGAACAATCACATGGTACAGCCGGGTACACACACCAACGCCACAATGGAAGTGACCTCTGAGTGGGATCAATGTGACCTCTCATCGGCATCGATTTGAAAAAGTGCTAAAGTTATTATTTGAGTCAATCGTCAGGAAAATAAATGGAAAAATTCATAATATGAGTCGTTTATCCAGCGTCAATTATTTTCTGGGTGACGATGATGTTTTCAATGAGCGACGTGTTTGGAAAACATCTGGATGGTCTTGATGGATCCACGATTCCTTTGTCAAAGTTTTGGAAATTAATAGACTGAGGAGTCTACTAGGAATATTCATAGCTTAAGCACGAATGCAGAAGGTTGGGGCGGGTTGCAATATTCAGAAAGAATAAATCAATCGATGTATCATTTAGATTCAGCCGTCGGTGGGAGGTGTCTCCGTCTCCTGAGTGGGATCACAAGGTTAAGCTCAGATCAGACAGAAGAGATGAGGCGACCTCGTCCGAGCGTCGGCTGGAAGAGGACAAATGGGCCAATTTAATCTGGACAGCGGCTCAGCGGCGGAAACACTGAGCCTCAGACAGGATCACTAAATCACACCGGCCCCATCCGGGAGAGGAGGACTGATGAGGTGTGTGTGTGTGTGTGAGTGTGTGTGTGTGTGTGTCTTTGTCGAAGTTTCTGAGGACGACTCTCAGAGAGAAAATCTTCCTGTGACATTTCTCTACCGCTGCAAGAAGAAGCCACTGAACTTCACTATTCAGCCTGAGGGGGATAATCCGAGTGTGATGAAAAGCATAAGTAGAACTGACACCCGAGCACGACGTCAAAGTGAGTCACCCAGAAAAATTATGATAGAGTCAAAAATTAACCACCAGAAGGTGTCTGATAAAACAGAAATGGTGGGAGAGAGCTAGAGAGAGAGGGGGAGAGAGGGAGAGAGGGAGAGAGGGAGAGAGGATCCCAAACTGCACCAGGAGGAAAGGAAAAGGAGAACATGGAACAAATCAGTCGATGGAAATGGCTCAGGGGATGAGAGGGGCTGGGGGGGGGGGGGAAACAAGATGCAACAGAGGCACCAACCTTTCTTGAAGGCACGTGGGGAGTCTGATAGATCGCCTTGGCATTAGAAATGAGCAACAGAAAAAAAAAACAGAAACAGAAAAGGGGAAGGGAAGAAGAGAGAAAACTTAAGTGAGAAGAGAAAGGCAGGATTATCAAGCTGTGTTAATTGATTAGGAAAAAAAAAAGAGTCCAGCAGGGAGGAGTCCGAAAATAAATTTAGAGAGATAAGCAAACTGAAAACAAGGAGCCGTTTCCCCGAGTTGGCCGGCTGCGTCCGAGCCCCGTGGGGGGGGTTGGCATGTAAATCAAATGTTCCACTGGGATCTACTGGTAATTTTCCTTCAATCAAGCTGGAAACGTTCCAGCCGTCACTTTCTTTTTCCTTCTTCTTGAGGATTCAATCTTTTGTTCGGGCACAAATGTGACAGAGAAGAGAAAACCATGACTGCTCATTCCCCCCCCCCACCACTAAGCTATTGGCTCCAACTCTGCAGCAGAGCCGGAGGCTTTGTGCATTTATCTGAACTTCACTGGTGCTGTGTTGAAGGCTGGGCCGGAGGGAAACTGTGCAGCCGCAGATAAGTTCCAAACCAACGGCCCCGCAGCACATTTCCACTGGCATGAGACACATTGTAAACCTATTCTTCCTCAATGTGAAACCCTTCTGCTGCGCTCTGTCACCGGTGTCCTTCAGAGAGAGGGACGTGAGAGGGCTGTGTGTTCCCCACGCAGCCTCAGGGACGCTCACTGAGCTGCTGGTGTCGGAGGCTGCGTCTGCTCACCCTCGGGCTCCGAGCGCGATCCCAGCGATGTGACCTGGAAGGGCCGGTAGGGCTTGTCCTCGGACACGGGCACCTCCACGCTCTCCTCCTCCTCCTCCGACGACACGGTGACGTCCGGCTGGGATTCGGAGATGGACGACAGGAACTGGTCCATGTCGGCCTTCTGCTCCTGGAGAAGCTCGTCTGAGGGAGAGAGACAGAGAAAAGCACCTTTTAGACAAAGATCCCACAATAATGCGATTAAGACGACTCCTCGTTATGTGGTCTCTGCTTCTTTATACTAAACCAAGAAAACGGCATATTGACGAACCACTGTGTGACGTACAAAATAGAATATTTCACAGACATCACTGTATCTCCGTGACCCTGTTCTGACCTGGTATTAACAGCTTAGTGATCTGATCAATAAAGGTCATCTTTAAGTTCTGAATGCATCTTATTGCATCTGGAGGTGGTCTGGGACTCGTGTGTGAACGCAAATGCTGAAGTTTCACATTGAATCCAACGTGTTTTTACGCTTTGGTCAAATCTTTCCTCTTTAATCCAGATGCATGAGATTCACTGAGCCCCCCCCTGTCTCATCTCTCACACGCACAAAGACACACAAACACAGGGACGTGGGACACATCTGTAAACTCAAGCTGTGCAAACACAACATTCATATTCCTACGGAGCGGGGGAAGTGGAAGACACACTCACGACTCATCTCTTTTGACAGGTGTGAACAGAGGAACTCTCTCAGGACGGATGTTAATACCACGTCTGAACAGGGGACAACCTCTACAGCTGATAGAAAGACAAACCCTTCCCCTGCACATTCCATGTTCGTACCGTTGATGGAGAACGGCAAGGGTGAACAAAAGTGCAACATCCCCACGTTAAAACCAGCTGTGGAAAAAAAGGGTCTTTCTAAAACTGGCACATGCTAACACCACTCAACCTGAGACGTGGCAGCGCTGTGCTCAATGAGAGGTTCACCAAATAGAACCAACAACCTTTCCTGCTGCTGTAAGAGACGCCCGCTCCCATTCCTGCTAACGACCAATTAGTATTTATTTTTCTGAGAGCTATCTTCCATGTAAATCTGCACATCTCCCAACAGGATGCTCGCATGGTGAGAGCTGTGACCCAGTTCTGTCACTGCACCCACTTTAATCTGCGCTGCACCACCACCATGCTGTGGTTCCTTTAATGAAGAAAAGGAGACAAAGGGAAATAATACAAAAAAAGTGCCAGACGTTGAAGGTGTTAAATGGAGCCACTGGAGAAGAACACATCCCCGGCTTTAGATCCAACATTAAAAAATGAAAGCTGTTGAGACCCTCAAATGGAGACAGTGGTGGCTGTATTAAAATCCCCTCCACAAATTCATCCTGAGGAGGAGACAATACTTCTCTCTCTCTCTCTGTCTCTGATAATCGCTCTACTGGTCTTTTCCCATATCTGTGTTTCCCTGTGCACAGAGAGGAGACTGTTGTTTTGTCTGGAAATGTGATGCATTGGCTTTATCTGTCTGGCACATATGCGAATTCCATCCCTGTTTTCATTTCACTTCATTTTTATTAATGCACACTGTCCCTCCTCCTCTTCCTCCTCCTCTTCTTCCTCCTCCTCCTCCTCCTCCTCCTCCTCGCTGCCTGGAGGCTTTCGAATGAACACGACTCACCGATTTCATCCTGAATCTCCTCGGCCACATAAGGTACTTTGTAGAGCAGAGACAGACTCTGGTTCATCCTCTCCTCAATCACACGCAGATGGGTCATCACCTGTCGGACAAATGGAAAAAAATTCAAAAGGTCAAACGTCTTGGCAGCACGGAGACGATGACTTTTATTCCTGAGCCCAATTCAGAACAGAATCTTCTTCTATTTGCTAATAACTGCTGGTGAATCCTGATATCTGCTGGTGGTTGGAAACATAGCATCAGGCTAGTGTGGAAGACAAAGATAATAACATATATATGACAAGTGATTTGTGGAATTTATCTCATTTAAATAAGGAAGTAAGTAAATAAAGTTGATTTAATGTGGCACCTTTCTCAAACCAAAGTGCTTCACACGAGTAAAATAACAAAGGAAAGTAGTAATACACAATAAACAACAATAGAGATGTATTAATTCAAAATGCACATAGTGGGAATAAATGGGCTTTAAAGGCTTCAGCAGATAAGAGGCAGGATTCTTTTGAGATGAATTACTTGAAAAGATGAATCACTCGTTAAAATTTTCCAATTAACTGAATAATCATTTCAGGTCTAATCCAGTGCCGACGACTGTTAGAACAAAAATCTTCATCCCAACAGTATTCATATGAAAACTCACATTTCAAATATTCCTTTATCCCAGAAAATCCCTGTGTAACTCCATTGTCGTGCCCCTTGTCATTCAGGGAGGTGACAAGTTGTGTCACCTAATAGCATCACAGATTACATCCTCTTTTTATGGGAACCACACAGGAGAGGCAGTGAGGAGGAGATTAAGATTCATCCTCAGAAACTGGTATTAGCACGAAGACAAGATTCAAATCCCTCTGAAAAGACGACGACAAAAGGCAAAAGAAAGAGACAAAAGATGAAGAAGACGACTGGAATGTCTCCCAGTAGAACGCACACCAGTGCCAGGGCCCAGTACTCCCATCAGATTCAATCTAGCTGCACCAAATTTCACACACTCATAGATATCAGAAAGTAGTCTGCCCATTTATCCTGCTCTGCATCCCTCCACCAAATTTCGTGGTAATCTGTTGTGTAGTTTTTGCGTAACTTTGCATAACACCACACAAACGAACAGTGGTGAAGACATAAACTCTAACACAATAAGGTAACAACACAACGAGAAGTAAGGTTCGGTAACAGCTGCCCCCGAGCGATAGATTCAACTGTAATTATTTGTAAAAGACACATGAAGAGCAGGCACCACATGTACTGAGGCATCGACAGCGGCCGCAGGTTCGATTCCGGCTTGCTGCCCTCTGCCGTGGGTCACCCCATCTCTCTCTTTCTCTCTTTCACTCTTAATCTGGCCTATCAAATAAAAGACAGAACATATACTAAACGTCAATCCATTACACATCTGTGGACAGACAGCAGACTGTTCTCTGCTCTGAAGATAAATTCTATAAAGGGAGCCAGTTGCTCGTGTTCACAAATTCAAACTTGTCACAGAAACTTCCTCCTGGTAGAGAGGAGATATGAAGCGAGACTCGCTCACAGCCAGTCGACCCACAGACATGAAACAAGTTGCTGCATGTAATATTCAAATCAGAAGCAGAAGCTCTGAACCGACTCGACAGGATCGACTGCCTGTCAGTCCCAATGATCACCGCTGCTTCACAGTGTGGGCATGAAACACACACACACACACACACACTCTTTTGATCCAATAGGTTGTCAAAGTTCTCTCGTCGGCTCCACGGTGTCGAGGAGAAACATTTCCACATCTCCGTTGCCAAAGTGTTTGGCAGAATATGAAGAGCGCCGGGCCACTGAGCGGCTCTTGGCAGGTAACTGGTGGTTATTTCCCACCGTGATGGTTGACTTTTTGAATCCTCGGACACATGGCTGCAGTGCACCGGAGCCAGCCACAGATGGCAGTAATGCACCTTTACCCCATTGAGAGGCGGGCTGCAGCCTCTCTGGCACCTTCCTGTGCACAATAGACAAACAACCCTGCAAAGATTATATATACCTCCCACGGCTGGAATCTAGATTTCCCTGCATCGAGCAGCCTCAACTTAACAGGTGAAGCTTTGTTAGGAAAACAGAAAGTCCCGGTTATATTAAGAACAAAACGTCAGAGGACGGTTTTGCCAAATCTACCAGCAAGCTGCACTGAACTGAACAGACAGATTTGATGTTGCTGCAGGATTCAGTGAAGAGACGAGCAGGGAATCAACACAATAACACAGTGAAAGCAACACAACACAGATTCTCTCCTCATGGCTCCGCACTCACCAGCTCCCTAATCACCACAATTCATCTAAACAGCAACCCTCCTCTACCTCCTCTTCCTCCTCCCTGTGTTGTTGTGATGCTTGAGAACAACTATAAATGGTGTCAAAGGGCACTGACACACACGGGCGGGTACATCTAACGCAGGAGCTTCTTGCAGCCAAGTCCCCGTGCAGCGGCTCAGAGTCCAGCATTACACAAGACCTGCGCAATTTTAATCTTCGGGGCTGAGGCTTAAGTGAATGAAACGCCCTCCCTCCCTTCCCCTCTCCCCCTCCCTCTGACAAGCCTCCTCTCTCCTCCCGGGCTTCAACTCAGAGAAACACACACACTCTCTCTCTCTCTCTCTCTCTCCACCTCCTACGCACTTAGAAAACAGGACCTGAGAGGCTGAGACATCATTATCCTCCCCCTGTCAGAGCAGGAGCAGGAGGAGTGTGAGATCTTGGAGTGGCTCAGCGTGAGGTTTCAGATTCGATGCCTCTCATACAGAACATCTTTATTGTCATAACTAGGCTGGGAAGGATGAAAAAATGAAGTGCACAGACCCGAAGGACGACACAGTTGGTTCACGATTAACTGTGCAAATCTAAGATAAGTGTTTCCAGCCAAAATGCTAAAGTACTTGCTAGTTCCAGTTTCTCACATGGGACGATTTTACGCTTTATGCTGTCTTACATTGCTCTAAGATGAATATGAGTAATGGATTGATTAGTTTGATTAGTTGATAACACTGACCTGTGACTTCATCTGAGCAGCCTTCTCAGGATCCACAGCCAGGACGTGCTGGTAGTGTCGGATCGTGTGCTGACGGTCTTTGTTCTCCGCACGGACGTAGCGTCTCAGGGCCTGCAGGATGCGGTGGGGCTAAAGGGGGGGGGGGGGGGGGGCATGATTAGTAGTGTCGCGTGGCAGCTTCACAACCAATCGTGTGATACAGACTTTTAGTATGATTGTATTTAGTGATAAGGGCCGACACCGGTTTCAATGCATGTACATGTCGTGCCCCACGTGCTGCCGCTCTACTCAGACGCCCCCCTCTGCCTGAACGCTCTGGAAATGTTCCTATTGTTGAGAACATGTCCTGACGGTTTCATTACTAAAGTCCAGAGGTAACACAGAAGTGATGTCAGCCTCGTCATCTTCTGCAGCACCTCATGAAACACCGTCATACTACAGAAGATGCAATCAACAATTAAGAGCTGGAGATAAAACAGAGGCAACATAGATTCAAAATAAATGTATGAAAGTTATTCCCTCTGGGCAGCAAGTCACAAACTAGGACTTTGAGTCAGGACCGACAGGCTATAGGATCGAAAGATAATTTAGAAAAAGGAATTATATCAAAGAGTCAGATGTCAGAGGAGGATAATATCTGAGGGTTCAAATGTGATTGACTTTGTGCTCCTGCAGGATTGTGGTCTTTTCAAAGGATATGAGATTAGCCACAGGCTGTAAGTAGTGTGAGGCCGAGCGAGGTGTGACAGACACGTGTGAGTGTGTGTAAAGGCCTCAGTATGCTTCTCCGAGTCCGTTTCGGAATGACGGACGGACGGATCGGACGGACCCTTTTTGATTTATAGTTCTACGAGCCTTTTTCTTGTGAAAACAATTCACCGCCAGAACAGTAGATGGCGAAACGGAAGTCGAGCTTAGACAAGCCTACCTCATGAGGTATATAGAAGAAGTCCACGCTGGTTTATTTACGTCCTCCCGGCTCCTCACACACAGTGAACGATGGCAACTAACAGAAAAAGGATGTTGATGACGCGACAGTTTTTGCTGAAATAAAGTGACACCCAGCGGGTCAAAAGGCTTTTGTTATCGTGTCTTAGCGCAGCGGTTCCCCGGTCTTGTTTCCAAACTGCGTTGCTAATTCAACAGCTGCAACAGCTTGAAGCTACACGGAGGCAGCTAGCTCCCCCCAGCTTCCACACACAGTCAGCAGGGACACCCGATACTAACTACTACCAAGTGTTTGCTTCTAACCTGACGGTGTTTGAGAAACAGTGTCATGAGCCGTGGGATTAAAGTCAGCGGGTTTGTGCGCTGTTCCCACCGCAGTTAGCATGGTGGTTAGCCCGCTACCCCCGTTATCAAAGTTCGTTATAACCTCATGTGACCGTACACACATGCTGTAAGTGCTCTAACCAGCCACCGTCAGCCGGACAACGCCGCTGGCTTAACACACTTGTCACATTAATCATAGAGTCGTAGTTGTGATTTTGGTTTATTGTGATGTAGGGAATGGAACAGGAAGTTTCCATTCCGAAATGCTGGCGTTAGCGGACCAATCACAGCCAAGTGCTATCCGTGGGCTGTCCGTCATTTCGACGTATAGTTAGAAAAATGAGCGCGGCACGAAAAGCTCTCCGAGGAGCCTCGGAGAGGCACGGAGAGGGCGTTCCACGTTGGAGAGGGCGGTCCTATCTGTCCATGTCCGTCAAAACGCAGAAGCATACATTGGCCTTTAATGTGTTTGGGCATGGACTGAGGAGAGAGGGAGAGCACAACAGACAGAGGGAGGGAGGGAGGTGAGGAGAGGATGAAAGATGCACCGCCGCGTGGTGTTTACCCTGGGGGGGTCGGCCTGCAGCGCGGCCAGGTAGTTCTCCAGGGCCAGACGGCGCCGGTCATTCAGCATGGCCTCCACCCGGGCGAGGTGAGTCTCCACCAGCTGCTGCTTCTCACTGGCTGCCTCCTCCTCCAGGGACTCCACCATGGCTTGGAAGTGCTGCAAACAAAATCAAACGCACATATAAATATGTACATGCACTTTAAACAGTGTGAGACACCAGAGTTCCTTCAGCGCCTCCTTAACCAAACAGAGGAGAACAGGTCTCGATTTCAGTCCTGTCGCCTGGAAGGCTCGTCGGGGGACTCGGGGACTCATTTAGAAGTCTCCCCATTCAGGCTTTGCCCTAATTTAGCCTCAGAGCGATAAAGATAGAGCAGCCGGGGGGAAGAGAGATATTTAATGTAGGGAGTGAGGGATCCAGTGTCTGGAAGCCGGCACATCTCACACCCGGGACAACGGGACAAAGGAGGGGGACTCCCAGGGGGACGGATCAGTGTCTCACCTGGATCAGTGTCTGTCTCTCAGCCTTGGGCAGGTTCTTCGCCTGGCGATCAGCCTCTTCCCATTCCTTTCGTACCTGGAGTGTGTGAGAGAGAGAGAGGGAGACAAAATGAAGCGAGATGCCAAGAGGCTTGAGACAGTTTCTTTGCTTTTAGTGAATGAGCATTGATTTGTAGTTTCTGGATCAAAAGCCTTTTGCTGTAGGTTTCGGTGAAATGTCTTTGTTCCAGAAACTAAGCACAGTCCTCTTTGATTTTCTGGATTTGACGCTCATGTCATCATGAGTCTTACTTATTGCCTCTTCAATCAGGTAAGTAGCATCCTGCCTCGACCTGCCCACTCACCCTCTCCATGCGATTGCGGTGCCTAATCTCCAGCTGCTCCTTGGCCCTCTGGAAGCGGCTGTGCTCCTTGTCATCGGCCGGCGTCTCAAAGTAGATGTCCACATCATCGGTGGGCTGAGGAGTCGGGGGCACGGCTGTGGATTCAGAGGCAGACGGTGAGTGGCTGCAAACTGACAACCCGGCGGACTGACAAGCAGAGAGAGAGACAGACGGGCTCATCCAGTCCACTCACCACAGTTAGGCGGAGACACGGAGACAGACAGACACACAACGGGACACAGAGAGAGGAGCAGTAGAAAGTGGAATGCAGACTGAAGTTAGACAAAGATCCTCACAGAAGCACTCCTCTCATTGGCGTTCTTCCAACCTCCTGAACTCTGATGAATTTAAGGGAATCTGACAGTCTCTCCTTTTGAATTCTTCTCATCTTCCCGTCGGCTTTCTGCTGACAGGCCGCGTTTCCAACACTAATGGAAATATCTCCGTGTTTGACGGCTGGGTCATCTGAGGCGGGGCCACGGGGCTCAGTTCTGGCTTCTTTGCTTTACAGTCACGCAAGACTCGCTCCCTGCGTCGCTGAAACTCCCAAAAAACAACAAGGCTCCCGGCTGGCGAGCGGATGAGACCTCATCAACTTCACCCCCCCCCCCCCCCATCAAAAACAGGACGGCAGCACGGGTGGATCAACGGATAAATATATATATATATCCTCCTCTTAACGTTACTGCTTCAACCCCGAAAATCATTTCATTTTTTGAAGTAAAATCCAAAGTAAAATCCAATTGCTTATGGCCATGAACTGAGTCTGAACTGATGGAAGAGCGGCTCTTGTTGACATGTGCTGGGGGGGGTTCTAGCAGACAGACACACAGACAGGCTGCTGACAGACACGTGGACACAGTGGAAGAGGTAAACACTGACGGGCAAACAAAGAGGACAGAAAACTCTGTGAGATGTTATCATGCATATTAATGAACAACAGGAGGAAAGCAAAGGAAACGGAAAATTAATCTTATTGGATTTCTATCAAGTAACTCAAAATTTGAATGTGTGTCATAAATGGAGAAAAAAATGAATTTAATGAAAGATTCAATATCATATTTTAATATTTTACACTTTCGAATATTTTGCCAGTCGACAAATTAGTTGGTTCCAAAGAAACTCCTGAATAAAGAATTTTCTCAAGGTTTCAACAGTATCCAATAATTGTATTCAAGTATGTTTTTAACTTTAGAGTTAAACCATAATATAAGTTTAAATTATTTCAATATGATAGTTAATATATACGATACAGGTCCAATCCAGTGGAATATTAATTCAGACTAATGCTCAATAATGAGCGATCAATTTGATCAATTGTATTAGACAATTATTTATATCATATATTTGGATTGTAATCTGTTACTGTCATTGTTACTGGATATAAATGTGTTTTTCATATTTGGCTCTAGGAGATTTTGATTTATAATTGACATGTAAATTTCAGATGTAGGTTAAACGATTAATGAGGAAAATAATCAAAACGTTACAATAATTAAAATAATAAATAACAGCATTTCAGTGGGATAGTAAAATAATAGAAAATTATGTTGTGGAGGGAACTCAGTCGTGAATGTTGAGGTGATGGTGACATCATGTGATCTGTTCACGAGTCAGCACCAGACCAAACCTTTATGATCTACCTATCGTCTACTAGAGTTTTCAGGGTCAGCAGGAAAGAGACAAACAGAGAGAGAGAGAGGGGGGGGGGGTGTTGTCAGACCGGCCTCGGTCACGTGAGACTTACTCAGGCGCTTGCACACGGCCATGCAGTACTCCTCTGAGTCGAAATTGTTGCGGTTGCCGGCGCAGCCCCCGTATATGAAGCGCACACACTTCCCCAGGCTCATGTCGAAGTGCCAGCGGGGCATGGAGGCACGGCAGGGGCCGGTCTCACCCTCCAGGGTGCACACCGCTGCCAGGGGACAGCTCGTTAGATCATCTGGCCACTAGGGGCAGCACTTAAATTCCACTCTAACACCGCTACGTCTACGATCAGGATAAAACATGTGGGAGCAACTGCTTTGTGAATGTGATGAGAAGGATTTAGCGTCAGTTTGGCTGCAAACAAGGCAGCAAGACGTGTCCTTGCCCCCTGATGCAGAAGAACAGTACATCAAAGTGTCTGCTGCGAGATGAGGAGGAGGGTAAATGTTAATGCACACACTCATCTTATTACAGTCTGGCTGAGATGTGAAGGTAAGTGACTGTAGTTTAAGAGTTGAAAGGGTTTGATCATATTTAAGTGGTAGGCAAAGTGCCAATAAGGAAGGGGTGAGAGGGGTGAGGGCAGGGGGGAGAGAGAGAGAGAGGTGGTGGGGGGGTGCTATATTATAATTTTAAACAGCTCATTACAAACCTTTCACTTCCTGCAGAGTCTTGTCCTCATCTTGGCTCTCTGACATTTTGCTCTTCCTCTCATCCTCTTCTTCCTTCTCCACTTCCTCGTCCTCGTAGACATAGTGGTACTCCTCCTCATCTTCCTCCGCATCCTCGTCCTCCTCGTCCTCGTCCAGCGGCTCCTCCCTCTGTGTGGGCTGCTCCTCGGGTGCCGTCTCACTGAGGAGGAGAGGAGGAGAGGAGGAGAGGAGGAGAGGAGGCGGGGAGTAATGAGTGAAGGGGTGGACGCCAGGAAGAGGAATGATTTATCAAACGAGGCAGAGCAGCTGCCATAGGTCAATGTCACAGTGCTGTATTTCATCCAGATGGCTGGTTATACCTGCCCTTCGCAAGAGAGCGCATATTAAACTTGCAATATCTGAACACACCACCACCATGAGCACAACCCCACACGGACCCTTCCCCCTCTTTCACCGCTGCCCACCTGTCCTCTACGGCATCCTCCTCTTCCAGGTCGGCCTCGGTGATCTCGTCGACCTCCTCATCCTCCACCTCCTCCTCCTCTTCGTCGTCGTCCTCCTGCGAGGGCAGGGAAGCCGGGGCGGTCTCCACCATGCGAGAGGAGGGGCAGCACACGTACTCGGTGCCGTGGAACTTGTCGATGCCACAGGGCAGCAGCATGCCGTAGCTGTGCAGCATCATGGTGCTCTTGGCACAGGCCTGACGGGGACAGAGGGAGAGAGAAACAGGTGAGATCTACGGAACATGGCGACAGGGCTTCACTGCTCTGAGGCACCGACGTGAGCTTTATTTATTCATCAACAGATCATAGAGATGGATGGAGGAGCATGTGAAGTTAAATCAATTCAGTTTCATCCTTTATAGGAATAATTCCCTAGATGTTTCAAACCAATACTTTCCCCATAATTTATACTTCGGGAATCAACAAGTTGTGGTGCTTTCTTCCTCAAGGAAACAATATTTACAGCAGAATGAATATTTCAGTGTTGATTTGACCAAATGTTCAACTTTGGGTCAAAGTTGCCCTGATTAACCAGGTGAGCTATCAATGCCCCACAAAAAAATCCCCTCCCCCGCCCCCCCTCTGTCCATGTTTGATTGTCAGTTTGCAGGATTACACAAAAACTACAGAAGAGACAACTATGAAATGTGATGGAAGGATGGGATATGGAAGAACTCTCGATATGGATGTGTGCAAAGGGGCTTGTTTACTTTCTTCAGCATTATGAGATGTGAGGTGTTTTTAGACATTTCCCATATTTACAGGACGAACTAGAGGGATGTGGTCTCAATGTTGTTGTTTACAGTTTTTTACTTTGTGACTTATGGTGCAGCACGGGCCGCTCGCTGTCACCCGACATGTAAACAGATCTGTCCGGCGGCCGAACACAGACACACTGATTCTTATAGCTCGTTCTTGTGTCACATGCTGACTGGAGTGATTAATGGGTCACACTTCCAAAAAAGTCTGGCAGTCCTTTTAACTCTCGTGCTATTTTTCAACACCGCCGCAGCCTCGGTCTAAATCACTGCCGCTGAGAAACTCAGCAGGAGGAGATGAGATTAGTGGCCCTGTCGATTAGGGACGTCACAGAGGCAGTTGGTTAAGAACAGATATTGTTTATGAATCTTCTTCTCACTGGGAAGATGTATAAATACTCAGATCTAACACATTTTTTGGTCAACTATAGGTCAAACATGCGTTTTGTACCATCTTCAGGCTGTAGATGCATTTGTAATAAATGTTGGGGAAGAGTAAAGCTCCTTTTAAACTGGCTTTTGTTTGCAATGGGAATGGATTCAATCGACATTCACTCCTGGGTCGAAAGACTCACAGGATTTAAATCAGCTCAGATCAGCAGTAATGGAAGCGTGACACCTGCCTGAACTCGCTAATTTGGCAAAACAACGAGGTGAGAGAGCAGCTCAGTTGACGGCGTGTGCGCGACATGGAACATGACTCGCCGGGGGAGAGAAATTGAAAGGCAAACACTCCTTCTGGCCACGTGAAATGAGTCAAGCACCTTTTTTAGTGGGTTTAAAATGGACACATTTTGTTTTAAAAAGAGGTGTAAGACTCAGGAAGAGGCTTGACGGGCTCAATGAGCTGCTGCTCTCACTGTCATGGTGAGAGTGGCCCCCAGGGGCCGGCTCTGTTGCTGCCCGGGGGAATTAGTAGCATTACAGGGACAACACTAATCTGATTAGGAGCTGAAATGTGAGTGTTCCCAGTCGGCCTGTGATCAGAGGCCCTGGGAGACTCACAGAGACAGGTGGAAAGATGTCAGGGAGGGAGGAGGAGAGAGCAGAGAGTGAAAGTGTGATGAAGGGGAGAAGGGAATCAGAATTTTGTTATTTAATTTTCCTATAGTTAAGCTAATGCTGTAGACCGCCCCCCCACCAGCACAGGAGTATCATTTTCCCATTGCACTGCTATCTCGGAGATACAGCCTCCCACTGTTTCCTTCCTGCCTCACCTCTTTGGCCACGCCGTGCCACTGCTGGTGACTGATGCACATGTCCATCCGCTCCTTGTGGAAGAACTTGCACTTCTCTGGAACCAGAAGCACGTCACTCACGAACTCGCCCACTGTAAAAGCAAATCACACGGACCAATATGCCCGTTAGTCACACACACACAAACACACACACACACACACACACAAATCCCCCCTGTGCCTGATCGCTGCTCTACAACCCTGCCTGGGTCCAGAACAATAAATCACCTACTGGGACTAAAAAATGAATAGCAGATGAGATAAATGGAAAAAAGGGCCTGATTCAATAATTCATAAGTCCCTGGTCTTTTCAATTTCACTGTAATTTCACTACAGTATCTGACACCTGGGCGTGCACCTGAATTCATCCATTCTCTGTAGCCACGTCTGTCAATCAAATGTCAAAACAGTACAGGAGGAAAATCAGGTTTCATACACGTGGCCCAGACTTTCCCTGTGAGTCAGTGATATCATTTGCTTTATGAATTCAATTTGATATGTTTTATTCATGGAGAGTAGCTGACAAGGAGCCAGATCGGCAGAATTAAAACGATTTGAAAGGCATCTTGAATTTCTCTGAATAGCTTTGTGTTGAAAACCAATGCGTGTGTAAGCATATGCTGCCGGAGTCAAAAGACAGATTAGAAAGGACAGCGACTGCTGATGGGCTGGAAGTGTGACGAGGTTCATCAGGTAGAAACACCGCCGGCAGAAAGAGAGTCAGGCGGACCAAGTAAAAGGAAGGAAGGAAGGGGGGGGTTGTTAGAAAGGTTTAGGGCAAAGTCCAGGCTGAGATCAGCGGGGCTGAGGAATGAGCGGATTGGAAACACACAAATGAGGGTCTGGAGGTTTCAGCACAACGCTGGGATCTGTCCTGTAACTGCTCGTTCAGTGGTTCCACCGTGACCCGGCCTGAGGGAGAGCTGCCGGAGGACTTCACGTGAGCCGGGCGGAGGACAAGGCAGTGTTTTGGAAAATGAGAGGGTGGGAGAGGAAGAGGAGAGAGCTGGAAATAGCAGAGGAGTCAGCAGCTGCTTCTCATCTCCGCCCAGGAGACACAGTGACCCCCCCCCGCCCCCCCCCCCCCACACAAACTCGCCTTAACCCCCCCCCCCGCCCCTGCCTCCCTGTTTTTTAGTTACTCAGGAGGAGAGTAACTAAAAATATTTCAAGTACTGTACTAAGATAAAGTTTCTCATGTCATCATTAGCTCTGAAACAGTTCATTAATAAGTTTCATAGGTAATATAAAAAAAATTCTGACTGTAAATTGTAAAATGTACAGTTAGGTATTTTATTAGAGGTGTTCTTAAATTGGGATGAATTTAAAGATAGAAAAATCTACCATGAATCCAAAGTTCTCATAATTAAATTGTCTTTATTGTCATATTTAGGTTCAATATGAACATGGCGTGATTAATAGGTATATTAATTGAGTTTAATCCAGAATTAGTTAATTATTTTGGTGGAAATGCTCAACATCATTTGATTCTAGCTTCTCAATAAGAAAATATTTTTCTTTTTTTTTTTTAACCAGAATATATTTTGACTTTGGACTACAACACAAAAACCTAAAAGTGTCACGTTGAGGTCTAAAATCCTTTTTGACATTTTAAAGAGGAAACACTAAATTCCTTCTTATTCTACCATTTCTGCTTCAATACATTTTTAAGAGGTAACATTTGATTTTTATTCCATTTAGGTGACAGCTATATTCGCATTGCAGATTGAGATTCATAGCTGATATTAGGCGAGAGGCGGGGCAAGTTTTACTCAAATAAACAATCTGCATGTATTTGTATTGTAGGAGGAAGCTGGAATACCCAGAGAAAATACACACAGACCGTCTTTCTATCATAAAATAACTCTGAAAGTTGTCATTTGCATAAGGAATCGTTTTTATATGGTAGTGGAATGTTTTAATAATAATCCTGTACTTTTACATGACTCAAATTTGGAATAGATGACCTCGACTGACCTTGTCACAGAATCCTCTCACATTGTTTTGCTGCTGTTGCATCTGGAAACGTAAAAGGATCTGAGTACGACTTCTCTCCCTTTAACTTCCCCCTCAATTAACGTCACAGGGTGAAACCGAGGGAGAGGAAATGAGAGCTCGGCTCCATTTCTGTCTCACCGGAAGCAAACGGATTCATTCACTGACACGCTCCCTCTTCATTTCATCTCTCTCTCTCTCTCTCTCTCTCTCTCTCTCTCTCTGTCTCTCTGTCTCATTGTCGCTCTCTCTCTTGGGTTGTGAGGTGGTTTCAAAGCGGACGTTTGAGCACAGTCGCACTGCGGATGGTGATGGATGGTGGTGTTTGGAGGCCAGCTGTTTGTGCTCTGCGTGTTTCTCTGTGTGTGTTTGTGTGTGTGTGTGTGTGTGTGTGTGTGTGTGTGTGTGTGTGTGTGTGTGTGTGTGTGAGAGAGAGCATGTACTCGTCTTTCTCTCTGACCCCCCCCCCCCTCCACCTCCTTTATTCACCCACCTTTCCTTTAACCTCCTTTCTATCACTGACGCACTCCAGCCCCCACGCCCGGCTGCACTAGGAGAACCTGGTGGTATCATGTGGTACACAATGATACAGGAGACACCTTCAGTACAGAGAGGTGGTGGATTCAATTAAACTGAGATCTGCTGGTGGACCACACACGGCTGTCGTGTTTCGAGAGCTTTCCAGAGGAGATCACAATGAGATCTTAAAAAAAATTGCAAATAACAGAAGTTAAGTGCACTTGATGGTTCAATCTGTTAAATATTTGACCACTTAACCATTGAGTTGTTGCCACTGACGAATATCAAAGATCTTTAAAAGCATCATGAAATATTAATAAAACACAAATGAACTTCGATGCAGTTATTATCTAGTGTTTGCTTTTGGCAATCAGTCAGAGCTTGATATCAGGTTCCAGGGCGCTGCTTTGATTTTTGCTTTTTCAAGTGGGAGAAACCTGATCCGCCAACATGAAGGGATTACATGCAGCAGACGTGACTACAACCAGGAGGTAGCTGTCGGTGGATGTTACATAAAGAAAAGAACGTTTACATTATACTCTAATCCTTAACCATCGTTGTATTACATGCCTAGAAAGCTTTGCCTGTCACGTAATTTCAATTTGTGATTCACAAATAATCATGAAGTAGAAGCGTGTCAGTCCATCGACTCCGTGATTCATAGTTCAGGCTCATTTCGGAACACGTCCGGGGGGGAAGGAGGACAACCGGCCCGAGGTGTGGTCACTTATCAACTTATTCACACTCACAGGACTCGGCCCCTGTGATGATATCAGCAGCTGTCACCGTGCGCCCTGCCCTCTGTTGAATCAACAGGCTCAGTCAACAGGAACAGAGAAGTGTGAGTCAGATCCGTAAAAGTCACTGATTAAGTTCTGACTTCCTACTTCCTCGAAAATAGAGATGGACAGGAGCACGAGTTCAAGATGAGAGCGAAGGAGAAGTTAATTATTGTGATAATGAGAGATTACAGTGGTTGTGAGAAGAGGATCTACCTGGATATCTGCTTATATATATACGTTAAATAGTAATTCAGCAGTGATTCCTAAGATGTAGTTCTCAAATCCTTATGTCAAATGTAATTGAGGCTTGATATTTTAGAATTTAACCATAAACTTCATGACTTATAATAAATATAAAGCACAAATACAACCATATAACAATATAGAACTTGAATTTATATAACAAACACGCATCTTCATGTGTGTTTTTTCCCCCCCACACTTTCTTTAACATAGCTAAGAGCTTTTTTTATAATCTGCAGATATGTCTGTGAAATTCTCATATCGGCCACTTATCAATAAAAAAGTTAGAAATCAGTTGTTTACCCAGAAAACACTTTGCTCAGAGGCTCTTTTGAACAAGGAGCTAATTTGTCCCGTGCACACAAACCAACACACCAGTCGCACAACAGCCCTGTACTGTTCCCACCATTCCAGACATAATACTAAAAAACTAATCCGCCATAAAGACATCATGCTGCAGGGATTAGAATGCCATGGAACGAAAAATCATTTGCGGAGCCATTGTTTGGGGACAGGAAGCACGCACAAGGTCTGCAGCTCTGTGTCTGAGCCATGTGAAGATGGGACACAGCAAACCCCGTCTCTCTCACTCTCCAGCTTCTTTCCCGGCCTTTGCATTATTCATATGAACCTATTAACTTGACATGGCTGCTGCTCGGCTCCTTTTAATCATATCCTTCAAGCTATAGCTCACCTCCCTTTGCTCTATTTCCTTTTCCTTTTGATTCTGCTGTAATTAATGTAGGGTGATGAATATAAGGTACAAATAATGAATCATTTAGCGGCTCTCATCATTGCCGGATGGGTCTGACAAATTACACAGCGGGCCAGGTGAGACGCAGCGCGGGGGCAGAGACATGCCGTGTCTGGTGGTGTGTGATCAGAGCCCTCCAATTAAGCCCCCTTACACGCTCCATTACATCATTAGGCTGAAACCCTCGCGATAGCTTCCTCTTCGCCAGCACCTTATGTTTATCCTCCTTGCTCCATCTGTGTCTGTTCCCTCGGCTCCGGCTCCTGGTTTGAAACGCGACAGAGCAGCAGAGACCTTTGGCGTTCGATGGGGCTCGAGTTCACGGATCTTTAACGACTGTGACAAAAATCAAGCGATGAAGCCATTTAATCGCTCTAGAAAACGGTAATGGGATTGTTTTAATTAAATGGCAGTCACGGCACTGTTGCTGAGTCATTATTAGAGGTCTCGGGTTGTTGATTGATGCAACACTGTAAAGACATGGGGGGGGGGGGGGGGGGGGCGAGGGTATCAGGTGTGGCAGGTACACAGACAGACACAGCTTCAGGATGTAAGATGAGAGCACACTGGGGGGAACTTTGGGAGTCAGAATTCGGGCCTGAGCCTCTCTCATCTGTATTCCCGTCCCGGCCAGCGAGCGGACACTCCAGTTGTGGTGTTTGCTGTCCCATGAATTTCCCAAAAGCCTTCTCTCCGCCTTTGCCAAAAATGCTCTTGAACGGTAGCCCATTTCACAGTCCGGTGCAACTGCTAATGGCTTTTTCATCTCGGAGAGCGGCACAACTCAATCAGCCAGAGGCTTGTGGACAGGGGGAGAGTGCAGGGGAAACGTTCGCCGTACAGAGGAAGATGTTCTCTCTTTTCTTTGCTGGCATAACTGGACAATTGCATCAAGAAGCCGTGTTTCTGAAAATCTATTTCTCTGTTATTGCCGCCGTCAGAGGCAGCGGGAGAATTCTTTTCTGTAAATCAGAGGCTACAGAGGTGCATGGCCTCTGCAGAGTATAACCAGGTTGCCACTGCTGATCACAGTCATCCTGCAGGAGACAGAGCAGGTGGAGAGGTGTGTACGACGGCTCGGGCGAGGGGAGGAATGGGGAGTTATAAAGCCGGCCTCCCCTCAGATCCCCCCCCCCCACAATGACCCTGTGTGTCTGTGTGGGTTTATGGCCACTGTCTTACGGGGGAAATAAGATTGTGCTTTATTGCTCAACAAGCCTCCGCAGCAATAATAGCTGTCTAGCCCTTAGCTATCTGCTCTCAGAGACATTAGCCCCCGCTTTCAGCCCTGATCTGCTCCATCTGCAGCTCAAGGCCTGGATTAGTCGACTGAATCAGACTCAAATATTGCTCCATTTCACCTCTGCTTATGGTTAAGATGCCTCATAATCTCTCCTTCATTATATTTAATGAATTTGGTGTGTGCAATGGGGGACCAGCTGATGTAAAGGCCCATTTACAGTCTTTTTAAGTGGTTTCCTTGATTTACTTAATAGTGGCGAAGCTTACCTAGGCATTTGTAAGGCACCACAATATGGGCGTGGCCTTTGCACACCTTCTTCTCCTTCTTGCACCAGTTCTCAATACGAATGGGCTGGTTGGCTTCCACCACGTTTGTTATCTGGAGCTCGGGATACATCTGTTGAGAGGAGAAGAAGAAGCAGAAAGTGTGTTTCAGATAATGAGAAAATGATTTTCTTTCTCAACGTGTGCCGGAGGGAGAAGGTGCGATGAGCGGAGCATCAGAGGGATCCTTTAATCCGCGCCTTCTACTCTCTAGATGCCATCTGCTCGACCGTGAAAGAGCACGCAATTTACTCTTTCCCCAAATGCCATTAAAATGCCATCAATAAATGCAACTGAGGCTTGAAGAGAAGGCTGCTCGAAAAAATCTACAGCGGCGCTTTTCTTCTCGGGCAGCTGCATAATAAAACACGACAGTAATACCAGCAGCCTCCTGGGTTGGGAGATACACCGGCAGGAACAAGTAAATAAGAGCGAGGATATACATGATGTGGAGAAACATGTCCTTAATTATAAAGACAGCTCGAAAGGAAGGGTCTGCGTGTTGAACTGCCGGCCGCCCGAGAATAATGTCCGTCTGTCAGGAGCAGCTCAAAAGCCTCATGAGAAATCACAGTGGAATGAAAACTGACTTTTTTCCATCTCGTCAGCCGATTCAACTTTTGCCTTTATAACACCTACCTATTAGATTATAAATGTTTAAATGTTAAATTGTTTGTTTTTCTATTTTTACATCACTACAGTTATTTGTATGTCTTGTAAAATAATAAAAAAATTGACACATTTTATCATTTAAGTGAAATTGGTTTGTCACATTTTCAAATTAAAGAATTAAACCCTGAATCAGTAAAGACGGATGCAGATATAATGTTATTACCTCCGCCAAGAAGATTATGTTTTCATCCTGTCTGTTTGATGGTTGGTTTGTTAGCATGATGATGCAAAAACTAAGGGACTGATACCAAAGAACTTGGTGGAGGATGTGATGTGGGTCAGGAATTGAACATTCAAATGTAGGTGTGGATGTGGATCAAGGGGCTAATCAGGGAATATTGCTTTCTTTAAAAAGAAATGTGGTGCATGGTAAGGGACTGATATTTATTGGGAGTGTGTTACATTTGGTTTGGGTGGATTTGGAGGTTAGATGTGTGTCTGTGCCGCAGGGACTCACCTCCTGGCAGTACTGCAGCACGCCCTCTTTGGTTCCTACGCAGCTCTTGGTTCCGGACGGGTCGGGTTCCCAGCGGCCGGTCTGAATGTTGACGTGCATGTTGAGCCTTCCGCAGAACATCGCCACCTGTGGCTCGGCCACGGCAAAGCCTGTGCCCGCATTGGCTGCCAGTGCCTGCAGACAGAAAGAGAGAGAGAGACGGGGGGTTAATGCAGTCAATCATTACAAAACCCATAAAAGCCCTGGAGCTCTCTGGCTGACATCTTTCATAAACACTGTTATGAGCCTGACACAGCCGCCTGGTTCTGAGTCTGAACACACAGGGCAGGTTCTGCTCACATACTGCAGCGGGTAACTATACAAGACGTGATGGAGAAACATCATCAGTCCTGCCTGTCAACACTTGGCTGCTACCGCAACTCAATGCTGCAGTGCTGAGAGAGCAGGAGGGTGGATGGGGGGGGGGCCTCAGACACAAGACAAATTAAATGCACCTTGGGAATGTCTGGCTGAGTGGACGGTCAAACAAGCAGGGGTTTGATTGGATTTGTGCACAAGGTTGTTTTTTTGCTCTGATGCCCATCGACTGACTGGGAGGCTGCAGCCAGAGAAGCAGGAGAGAGGAGAAAGAAAACTCGGGTCCGTCATGCCTCACAAACCAGGACATTCCTGAGGGCAGAGCTTTGCTCCTTCAGACCTCCTGGGACTGGAGTCTCTCCACAAAGGGTGGATCATTTACTCCTCAAGGTAAACACGAAGGGTTGATGATCCACTATCCCCTCAGATGTACACAACAACAACAACACATGTAATTTAATGAAAATGTGTGCTCTGCAGTAGCGCATGATTTGTTAAAGAACACGTCTTTCTGTGAGTTTCCCATCTTTGTTTACCTCCCGGCCCTTTGAGCAGCAGAGGAAATGTGCTATCTCTCTCCCCCCGGTGTCCTTCCTATCATCATTTACTGAGCCCAGGCAACAGGAAGCAGCAGCACCCAGTCTGCCTCATCCTTCACCCCCCACTCTGCAGAGAGTGGACACCGACTGTCCAAAACCACTGTGTAATCAGCTTTCCCATGATTGCATTTCAAATGACTCTGTGCAGGGCGAGCATCATTCAACTCATCAGCTCCTCACTGAGACAATAAATCACAGCCTGCTAATGCCTTCCGATGCTCGGGGGGGTCACGGCACAGGGAACTCTGATGCGTTAGCAAGGCAAAGGTTGCTTAGCATCCAAACCATCCAAAAAACACACAGCAGGGAGCCTCCAGAGAGGAAGTGGAACAGAACCCATCCCCTTGTCATTGTCATAATGTCGTCAGGCTGAGTAAACAAGGCTGGAGCCCCAGAGAGATGAGTGCTGGACTGAAATGTCTGACTGATCGCTGGGACCTACGCCCGCTGTGTCCTCTGCAGCACCGAGCCACGGAGAGGAAAACCAGCTGAAGCAGGAGACTTGAGCAGCAGCGTGTTAGACAAAGCTCTTGGTCTGATTCTGTGCAGGCTCGCAGGCTGATAACGGGCGACAAACAGAAGAGAGCGAGGACAAAACAAGTGCTGTGTAATCACCAGTTGGCTGTGGTGTGTGATGAGCTGCAGAGCCAGCCAGAGCCGAGTCTGCACGCACGCACACACACACACACACATTAACCGAATATCGCACCAGGCAAAAACACACACATGCATGCATACATTCAGCCGCACACGCACTGGTGCCCGTGCACACACATATGATACACAATCATCAAACGAAACTCAGAGAGAAAACTGGCACACGGGCACATGTTCGTCCACGCAGTGAAGCGAACGCACACTGGACTGTCTTGATTTGATCCTGGAGGCACAACAGCCTCAGATTCCACCTCATTTCCCCTCCTTCCTTCCTTCTCTCTCTCTCTCTCTCTCTCTCTCCATCTCTGTGTTTTTGTCCCGCTCCACTCCTCCCTCTCTCCCTCTCTCTCTGCACCACCACAGGCTTGTTTGCTCTCCTCCCTCTCATTCCTTTGTCAGATTGGCTTTGGGTGTACGAGAGGAGCGGAGAGGTGGGGGGGGGGGGGGGGGGGGAACGAGGGATAAGGAGAGACGCACGTTCGGGAGGAAGAGAACGAGGCAGTGACAGCCGGACCACAACGAGACTCTGCGGCTGTGGAAAAACAAGCGCTGGAGCTTTTTCCCGACACCTCCCTGACTCCTCTGAAGTGGTTCAGTCTCAGTGTCTTTAACTCGTCGAGTGGGACAATCGCAGGGGAAGCAGGGAGGAGGTGGTTAAATACCACTGCCTTAAATCTGCAGTCACATGCTCGTTTAGTACTTCAGAGAGAGCCGCTCAGGGCCAGACAAAGCAAAGTGCCATGGAGGCTGTGGAGAGCCTGAGAAATGACTGAGGGCCCGAGGAGGAGCAGCAAGGGAGAAGAAGTATTCCCTCTCATCTGTGGCTCCTTTGTCATCACTCCTGTTACCTGAGCCAGAAGGAGAACTGGTCTCCAGAACACAGGCCGAGCAGTTAGTTCTGCTGAAGGGGAGCCGACTTCCTTTAACACAGACACACACGACAAAGAAGCAACTTAGCTCTTGAGACATCTCCAGAGTTTCTGTCTGATCTTGAATCTGACAAATAAAGAATTACCTGGCTGTGACTCAGTCCTGGACAGTCATGACTCAGACTTTTATTCAAGACCTCACCCACATCTCAATTATACCATCAGCCGTTATGAAACTGAATCAGTCGAGTGAAGAGAGGTCACTCTTTAGGGTTTATTTTAAACATCTAGATGCAAGGTCTGAAACGCAGGGAGCTGTAACTCCATGTGGTAACAGGTGGACTAGAGAGTGGAAGACAAGTTCTTGCTTGAGGTCTGACTGTCTGCGGGGTTGGTAACAACTTTATGGATGATAGTGTGAGTGAGCACACAGCTTATAGCGCCGCACACACAATGCAGTGGAGCAAAACAGCACAATGGAAATTTCTTGTTATTATGAGAAGTACAGGAGACATTTGTTGGGACAAAGAAGAAGATGGTGGACAGCCACAGACTAGATAATTGATGGAAAAACACTGTTTGGAGTTAAACGTGTGTTTTGGGTGGAACATGGAATAAACCAATCAGAGTAAGAGAGAATGTGCAAGCATGTTGTGCACCTGTAGCACATTTTACTATCTTGATAATGTTTCCCTAAAATAACAGTGAACTACTGTACTGACTTCCTCACTTCCTGATTCCTAAAGATAACAAAGTGCAAACAATCCGCCTGACCACACCTCATTTTGAGATGAACAGGCTCCTGGACATTTGCATTTTTTAACAATGTGTTCAGTGTGTCAGCATGGGACTTGCTAAGATGCTGTCCATTGACGGTAAAAAGCTGAATTCGAATGCGTAGACGTGCAGAACCCTCCACCGTTAACCGATGTGCATCTTCCGAAAATGTAACTGTGCGAACCTCCGGCGTAGCTTCAATGAAGAAAAACCATAAATCTGCCTTATGGCCCTGAGACACAGAAAGAAGCCGAGGATGAGAACAATCTGCAGCTAACTGTGGGCCGCACACTGCCTTTTGCCTTCTCACTCTGATTTGATGTGACTGAACTCCTTAAAGGTCACATGAAAGAACATGACAGTAATTTGCTTCTGCAGTTTGTCGAGTTTCCACATGAAACAGAGGTTCGGGGGCAGAACTTCGTGCCGGCACTGACTTCTTTTAAAGTTCAGAAGTGGGTGAAACAAAGAACTCTATATCTCCAGTGACAGCTGCACTTCAGGATCACTTGTCCTGCAGCTTCTTCGCCTGATGGACTTCTAATGCAGATCTCTGTTGATGATACTGATGATCCTGCCTCAGAAGACTCGTGGAGCTGTTGGTGATGATTCAGCCTAATGGATCTGGAGGATTTACAAGGACATTAAGCGTCGGCTGTGGATTTCCCCAAAGTCTGTAATCACATGTTATTAACTGGGATTTACAGGATGAGTTATCAACAACATTTTGAAAGGCGGAAAGAAAAGAAAGAAAGGTGGGATGTAGATGTAAAAGTTTAAAGATTGATCTATTGAGATTTATTCAGTATACAATAAGGTCCTAATAACATATCCTTAATGTTTTCAATCCTTCTGTCATGTGGATATATTTGACGAGGATTTGAAGCTCTAGCTGATACATTTGCTCTGGTTCTTAAAATGGGATTAGTTCTGGTTTTGGCATCACTGGAAAACAAATTCCAGCCACACCTCACAAATGAAACTCATCCAGCGTCGGGCCACTGACTCACCGCGGGATGTTATATCATGAGTACGTGTGAGCACCTGCTTCTGTGTGCAGGCAGCAGGGAGGAGAGGGAGGAAGGCCGAGGAGAAGGGGGAGGGAGTGGAAGTTGGGAGAAAAGGGAGAGGCAGGGAGCTCCGGCTGAGACGGTAAATAAACAACTGCGCTGATTGACTTGACATTGCAGTTTGACATGTTCCCAAATAAGCGCGGACTGTAATGTAATAAAGAATAGCGTGAGGCACTGGCTGGGGTGTGTGGGGGGTGGGGGGGGGAGGCCTGCCACCACAGAAGCTTGTCGTAGGCCGTGTGGGCTGAGCATCAATTCACTGGTTTCCACTGCCCGTCTGTCGCTGCCTCTAGCAGTGAACACAAACATGTTTTATTAGCCTGCTCTGTGCACCGAGCCAAGTTTCACATAAAACAAGCTCCGGCATGACAGCGCTTGCCGGGAAATAACGCGTTGAACATCCAGTCCACACACCAAGCACGCCTTTTTTATTCTCGCAACAGATAAATATACCTACTTAGTCTGCTGCTCTAATGAGTATCCTACACACAGACACACACACACACACACACACACACAGAAACACACACACACAAGGAGGTAAATCTGTACTTGTTTCTTTTTGACAACGTTACCAGGCAACACTTAAAGCAGAGGAGCTGCAGACATCTGAATTACACGACACCATCAATCATGCTGTGATTCACACTTAATATAGATTTACTTGTTATTCTTCAACACAGTGCGTCGCATGAGTCTAACAGATAATTTGAAATGTATTCGTGACTTTCATTTCTTGCTGTGGATGATCGACGGCGAGCCGAGTGCAGATGAACCCATTCACAGGGAAAAGCTAAGTGTTGCTGTAATAACTGCAAATCAAAGAAATTTTGACAAACCAAATTAGAGCTTTACATTTACTGTGATTGACGGTTCAGCTCGGGCAATTTTGAGACTGTATAAACTGTTTTTATAAAAGACAGAAAATAGTTTCCTTTCGATGTGAAAGGGAGGAAATGTTGGTTTAATGGAAACAGGAAAGAGCAACTAAAGCCGTTTTCAGGACATTTAGATCTGGACTCTCTCTGGACTTTCACCTTTCATAAGAACAACGCAGCAGGAGAGTCAGACAAGTTCAAGTCAACAGGAAAACGTCTGTTCTGCAGTAGAAATCATTTTGTTTGCAGCCTTCGGCATCGGTTCCTGTACCAAGAAGCTCTGGAATCCTGTCTTAACAAGTTGACGTCTTCACCAACATCTTCTACGAGCTTGGCAAATGTTTTGCATTCTCACATACTCTCAAGAGAATGTCCAGAGTTCAGTGTATGTCTGAAAGCAGCATTCGACCAGTGGCACTGATTAACACAAACACACACACACACGGAAGTGGTATTAATAAATGAGGTTTAAAAAAAAATTATCTTATTACGTGACCTTTCAACCAGTATCTGGGCAGGACACAAAGAAGCTAATCCGATCTGGACGTGTGTTTGTGTGTGTGTGTGGTCTTAGAACAAGCACCAAGGGAAGTGTGAACCACAGTGTGTGTGTGTGTGTGTTTATAAATGTTTGTGCATGTGTGTGGTCTCAGAACAAGCGTGAGCAGTAGTGTTTGTGTGTGTGTGTGTGCTAAGGACACACACCGAGGTGACAGTGGGGGAGAAATGAATAAATGAGGAGCAATAATTTTCATAACACTGGGGTTTACAGTCGCGGTGGTGATCCTCCATACAGACACAGAGACGGTAACTTTGGCACAGCCATGACAAACTGTAAACAAAGCTCCAGACGGTCTAATGAACAGGTTCGCTCGTGGTTCCTGACATTTTCCCGACAAACACGCGGCGAACTGCCTGAGCTGGAGACAGAAGCAGCTCCACTGCAATCAGCTCTGGTGTCAACATAAAAGCGTGCAGGCCTCACGGAGCGGTGTCTAATTCTGGCGGTGGCACGGTGAAGCCATCCTCGGAGTCTGGCCCTTTTAAAAGCAGCTCCAGAACGAGGCCCCGGTCGGGACTCGTGGGTTCCCAGAATGCTTAGTGTCCATGTGACTCTGCGGAGAAATGCCCGGCACTGTTAATCCACCTAATCCTTCCCTGTGGTGACTTAATGCTTAAATAAGATAGACAGTGGTGAGAAAGCCTGACACGCATGTGCAGGAAAACATGCACAATATGTAGACCCATCAAACAATTACTGAATTCCATTTCTTATTGCTTGCGATAAAGGTTGTTGATGTGTATATGAGGGAGCAGCGTTCACTGCAATCACAACGCTGTGCTAATAAGTGGAGCAAAGCAATTACAGCATTTTAATTTCTTTATTAGTGTCTATGATAGCTTTTATATAAGAGTTTTTAGTAGAACATATGCTTGTTTATTCTATCCTGAGCTGAAAGTCCCCGGTGGGTCATTACAGCAGGAGTGTAAGTCACTGATTAACGAGAACTTTGCTGAGTCGCAGAGATCTCTGTTGGTCTCGAGACGTGAAAAACACCTCTGTGGATTTTTCTTTTCACATTTTCAGCTGTGCAAAAATAAAAAGGGTGGTGAAGAGACGACATTTTCATCTACTTTAATGGCATCATTACTGTGAGGCAGCCTGCAGGCTAATCTGAGCTCAGTGGGGAACGGACTCTGGTGTTTACTGTTTTTCACATTAAAGAATTTCACAGAGCAGTTTTTAGTCAGGACATTAAAGCTGCTGCTACGGAGAAAATTATAGATTCCATTCACTCGTTTCCACGCAGCTACTTTCCAAACACTGAGAGGGAAATGATTATTCTCAGAGAAATCATAAATATGGAAAACACCAAAAAAAGTTAATTATCTGTCAAATATCTCATTATATAAGATATTAAGAACAGAAGATCCTCCTCTCGTTACATGGGGCTCCAGAGGATATTGACACAAATCATTCGGATGATGAAGTATTACTGAAATAACACCAGTTATATCACCAAGAATCCAATGTGGCACAGTGTCTACTCCCAAACCAGTGCATTAATATTACATCAATACAGTTTATCACCGAGCTTTGCCTGGTCCCTCAGTGATCCGGCTGAATCTATAGGATCTTTAGAGATAATCTTATTTTAAGCTTATTCTAGAGGCGTCAGAGATTCCTCCCTGCTTAAAATCAAAAGTCCTAAACGCTCCTTTAATTGTTCTTCAAACTACCGTGGGAAGTCCGGAGCCGGAGCCACCGACACCATCACTACACAAACAGCTCTACAGCAGCAGATAACGGCCGAGAGGTGGGAGGACATTTCCGCCACAAAGGGACAGTGACATTTTCCCTCTGGGCAAACACCTCCACCACCTCCCACCCTGAGAGAGGGCAGACAGTAAAACCAGAATAATAAAAGGGAGGAAGGTGTCATGTTCTTTAGACTCTGAATCAAAAGGGCAACCCATCACTGCAATGCAAATGAGCTCCTGTGTCTGAATGAAATGGCCTTTTGTCTTTGGCCATTTGAAGTGTCTCCAGACTGTATGGGATCGCTCTATGAGCCACCGCTGTGAAGCCCCCGCGCCAAGAGCTGCCCCCACACTCTGAGGAACAGAGCATCCAGTCAGCTCCGGCGTCATTTCCTCGAAACAATGACGTGAATCTGTGAAATTTACAGTTACCCGTAAACTGACTTTTCACTTCCTCTTATACGGACTTCACACTCGGAGGCCAGGCGGATAAAGTCCCTAGAAACATGGAGAGAGTCCGACTCTGACATTTGAGTTGACATATGCAGATCTTCTAAAACTATAAAGCAGATCTGGGTCTGAGTCTGAAAGCAGGAAATGAAAGTGACTCAAATAAATAGTCACTTCTTCTAAATTATTATTAAGACATTTTAGAGGCGGGGCAGAAATGTTCCTGGAAAATGTCCGGAGCAAATAACTCAGATGTTTGCGTTTCGTAGCTACAGCCCCTCCAGAAGATTTCAGGGAATGTGCTGGAGTTCAGTTCTTGTCTGGAAGCAGCGTTATGGAGTTGGAGGAGATTCTCCACAGAGAGCTGTGTATAAAGCCTCTGTTCACAAGCGGTCACCTCTGTGTGGCTCATTAAACTCCCATCATTCATACCCAGACGGGAGCAGACAGGACAGTCTGCTGTGTCCCAGTGAGCAGAGCAGCACTGTCCCCACACACCCTGCGTCCACCAGGGGAGACAGCGGTACTGGCCGTACTGGTCTGAGCTCAGCCTGTGCTTGATTGAACTTGCCTATGTTAATGAGACTGTACTTAGCGGCTCCACAGCGAAAATACCACCGATGCAGCCGTGTCCATTATATCCTTTCATGTCTCAAACCAAGGAACAAAATATTCAGGAGGGAAACGGCGCCGATGGAGCCGGGAGACTTCAAAGTGATGAAGGATTCGAGGAAGACTCGCTGAGGAAATGTCCACCTGTTACTGGAGGAATTACTCATCCTCGCTGGCTGAAGGAGAATCAATTGATTGGATTTCAAATGTATTTTTTGCTCTCAAATACAAGTTTATCCGACTGGATCTCGTTATCTCACTTGATGAGTTTCCCCTTGAAGAGATAAAACTGGGACCTAATGAGTTGAACGTCACACTTTGACAATAAGTGCCAATATTAAACAAAAGACTGTAAATGATTGATTTAAGAGAATAACTTTACAGCACCAGTTGTTAAATTTAGATGGAACTAGAATACGGAAATATAAAAATGGTCAAAGTAGAGCTGACTGACTAATATGGCCATCAGACATAGCAATAAAATGTTAGTGTTTTTATTTGTTTGTATGTTGTGCTACCAAAACATTATCTTTATTATTGTAATGAATATAATTTTTTTATTTTACAGAACAAATGATGCAGAAAACATGTGGATTTATGTTCTTAGCTTACATAAAACAAATTCTTATTTTATATTAATTCATACTTTGTTTTAGTTCCATTAAGTTATTTTACTACATTTATTTTAATATATTTCTTATACATATTTCAGCCCATCTATTGTTATTGTTAATGTTCCACTTCCTAATATCAGTAAAAATAACAAATGGAAAAGGGTGAATGAAAATCCAGTAGAGTTATGTATTAACTGAAAAGTTAACTGGATCCTGTTCTGTGGTAATTATTTACTGGTGTCAATATTCCACGTGTCCCACCTCAAAACAAACCTCACTAGCAGTTTCCAAGGGAGAGTTATGATTGAGCTGCACACTGATTGGCTGAGAGTCGCCCTCATGTCGCCTCGCTCCGTGCACGAAGAGATGAACGGCAGCGAGGAGCCTTCCTCATCAAGCTCCAGCCACAAGATGTGGAGCAGCTCGCCGTTTGCAAGTTAACAGTCGGTGTGATTGAGCGGCGCAGGTCTGCCTGTGTGTCAGGCCGAGATAACATGGCCTCTCTCCCGGCCAACGGTAAACGGACGTGAATGACGACTGGTTCAAATGGCCCCATCACTATGGAAACCCCTCTACAAAAGCATCCCAGCTATTCACACGCAGGAACATTGAGGCTGCAGGAGAAAGAGAGGCAGAGGGGGGAAAGAGAGAGGAGGGCAAAGACGAGGGGGAAAAGAGAGAGAGAGAGGCAGATTGAAGAAGTGGAGCAGGGAGGGGGGAGAAGAAGGCAGGGAGATAGATCATCAGAAGCTCACAGCGACAGAGCGAAAAAGACAGGAAGGAGAAAAGAAGAAACGGCAGCGGAGGGGGGATTCGAGAGAGAGAGAGAAAGAGAGAGAGAGAGCAGAATGCAGAAAGGGAATGAGGCCAGAGTTGTGAGAGACTGGCATATGAGACACAAATGATGTGAGGCTGAGCGAGTGGCACAGAGGACGATGCTCACAATAACAGCTGCTCTGCCCCGTTTGGAGCGAAGCCGTGTGATTGTGTGCACACATGAAAATGACCCTCGGCTCCAAGGGTCCGCACATACATGTCCCGATGCACATACATGTCCCGATGCACACGCATGCTGCAGAAACAGACACAACACACAAAGCTGTGTGTTCACTTCACAGCTAAACGGGGGGGGGGAAATGGCGCTCGTTTTCACGGCTGCTTTCAGAAAACCCCATCTGCCCGCTGGCTTCTTTGAAATATTAACCAGACAGAAAGTCACCGCGTGAGTTCTGAGGGAAACCGTGATCAGAAGCTCAGTAGTGGCGGTTAGCAGGAAGTGTCACAGGAGGTTAGCGCCACACAGAGTCCGGGTGAAGCAGCAAATTATGATTCAAATTTGAGTCGAATACATTAAGAAAGCACCGTATGCATTGGGGGCATGGATACCGTTTGATTGACAGCTAGAACTGTCCAATGGGTGCTGGTCACAGGTGTGGGTAGGCATGCCGTGTACACGAGCTCCCAGCCAGGCTCCACCCCCTCCCATCTCCCATATATGGTTCATTCTGGTTTAAAAGATCCAAGATGGTGCAGGTAGCTTACAAACCATTGGGTAACATCCCAGTGGGCTGACAGGTCGAAGGCTGGATGTACACAAGAGATATTCTAGACTTATGGTGCAAAATGTAAATAAAATGAATAAATAACCTTATTTTAGAAACAGATCCAGTTGGATCCACACATTGAGGTTAGTGCTGCCATTTGTCAAAGATGTGAGCAGAGGCGACATGAACCCAGAGTCAATGACGCACAAGCACAAAAGATCAGACACAGATCCACTTGATTTGAAGATGTTTTGACTTGGAGAGAAACCTCAGTGATCCTGTGTGTTTGTTTCCTGACTTCGTGACAGGAGCAGGACTGACAGAGGAGATCCTGGTAACGTCCGCCACTGTCACGCAGCGAGTTTGTCCGCTAGCTTCTGTAAACACAAGTCGCCCGCTGCAAACTTCAGCCGCCGAAATAAGACGAAATTCTAGTTTCAGATTTGCATCGGATGCAAATACAGCACGAGAGAGAACAAACACTAATGTCTCCATACCGTTCACACCCGTTCGTCTGTGTTAGCGGCCAGTTGCTACTGGTATTTGCGTCCATTCTTCAGCTCCTCAATACATTTGTCATACGCTGAACACATGCCTCCATTGATCGTTATAATCCCGGTCGGAAGGTGTAAAATTAGAATTAGAAAGTGCAGCTGCCAAAGGGTGGCACGAGATCAAGTTTTCTTTTATGTCAGTTTAAAGCATCTGAAGCGTGTTAACACAGAGAAAAGGTGAGTGTTGATTCATGTTCGCTCTTGAAAGTCAGAATCAGAATCAGAAGTATTTTATTGCCAAGTAGGTTTACACCTACAAGGAATTTGCTCTGGTAATTGGTGCATACAATGAACATAGAAACATAAAAACGCAATAACATAAAAACGCAATAAATACAACCTACATAGGAAAAGCAATAAAAAAATAGAAAACCAGTATATATTTACTCACTGTTTACTTCTTATTTACTCACTTTTTTCCAATATTTATATAAAGTAACATTTATTTTGACAAACATTTCTGAATAAAAATATATAAAAGATAAAATATATAAAAAGTCTTGATTTTTACACTTCACCCGTTCATTAGACGTCTGGAACACTTCATGTTCAAGGACAACTTTTAAACCTATACCTGAGAACTACTGCAGCACTAAACTTGAGCACCTTTTACACTCACCAACACACACTAGCATCTGGCTTTTGTCAGCAGTGAGAATATATTATCAGTCAGGAGACACAGGCTGTTATCAGCTCCTTCTCCTTCACACCCAGGTGAATGCATTTATTTCTCATTATATATTTCCGCAGTCTAAACACTGACGCTGCAAGTTTTCCGACACAACGATATGATGGGCACCGAACTTCTTGGCATAAATAGCCATGAAGGCTTATTGGTTTTGACATCTTGAGAACAAAGTGCAGCAGTGTTGTTTTTTCTTTGTACCAGGCTATATGCAACACTGGCAGGACTGTTGAGGTTTCAGGACTTATGTGTGTGTGTGTGTGTGTAATTAGATTGTTGGTTGATTGACAGTAAGTGGACCTGGTGGAGGTGTGCGTTCAACTGAGTTCATCTTCTGTCCCTCTCACCTCTTCACTCCAGACTGTAGGTTGCTTGTAACTTGTTGTGATCTAGCAATTAGATGTGTGTGTTTTCATTGAATGTGGAATAGTAGGCATCTGCCATGTTAACGTAAATGCAGAGAGGTACAATGATGCTAGGCCAAGAGAAGAGAAGAAAAGAAACTCTTAATTAGGACAAAGTACTTTTTACTCCTTTTCCCTGTGGTACACTGGCTTTTCACTGGGGAGAAGGTGTGTCCAGTCTATTTATAAGCAGCTCCAGTTGGTGGACTGGAGGGTCTCGTCTTCCGAGTCTGCCCTGTCTAACGTTGCTTGTTCAGAAAGATAAATAAACACTAGGAAACACAAGTTTTTTGCTCATTAGAACCATAATTCATCTGGAGATATTTTGTAAATGAGAGCTCAGACGGGATTTTTTATCAAAGTAGATGTCATGGTTGTAGACGCCATTTTCTCCTCTAATGTAAGATTCTGTCAGAAGAATGATTAATAAAAGGTAAAGACATTCTCGTGGGGCATTGAATTCATTTTCATTGTCAATTACAATGGATTTTCATTGTCAATTACAATGGATTCAAAGTGATTCTGGTGAACGGTGTAAAGCCGTCATACTGGGTTCATGCTGTTTCCTGATTTTACAGGAGGTAGAATAAGGTAAAAACAGCCATTCAATAAGCTTTGGACCAAAACTGCAATTAATGTTCTAATCATGGGTATTGTCTAAGCTGCTCCATTGCCCGTTGCACACATGCATGTTTGAAATGGGCTGTTTGACAGTCTGTGGTAAAGCTGGTTGCAGCTTTCTTTCTGAAACTTTCTAACAAACCTACAGTTATCGAGTCACATCAAGTAAAGTCTGCAGAGCTGCTGCTGCACCTGTTTACTTAAAGTTAGCTGAAACTCGACTCAGTGCACAGAACCTCATAATAAAGAACCAATCATTGGCATAGTTTGAACAGGCTGCTGTCAACAACATCACATTTGTTGATGGTTCCAAGCCGCCGCTGCCCCAGAGTGCTGGTCACCTGTATATCAAAAGTTTATTAATATTGATCTGATCTTGTGTCCAAATTGCAGCAAATTTGACACTGCACCTTGAGCCTTTGGCAAGACTTATATAATTTGTATAAAAAGTGGAATCCTTCACGTGCCAGTGATGCACAAAGATAGGAAGTCCACTCAATGACCTGAAGTTCAAGTGTGTTCATAAAAAACCCATGACCACGAGTTTCCTTGGTCACTGAGCTGTGACTAAAGGAGAAACCGAAACTTTTTCTTGTTTTGCTGGCGCCTGTTTTTCTAATTCTCAGTTCGATTGAATCAGTGAATGTCTGAGTGGGAGACTTTCTTCCTGGGATTTTCACAAGAGAGGTTTTTACTGCACAAGTAGTTTTACAAGGGGACAAAGCTATTAACTGATGCAAAGTGGACCTTCGAGATTTATAATGTATGTCAGTGACCAAAGGGCAGCCAGTCACGGGGAGAGGGGGGTGAGGGGTGGGGGGGGGGGGGGGGGGGGGGGGTTCTCTGAAGTAAATAGCTGAACCACTCTCTGTCATCACAGAGCAAAGGTCATCACTCCTCCACATTTTTAATCCCGTTTCCCCTCCAGCACTTCACACTGTTTTTCCCTCCGACACATTCTCTCAGACACCCGGAGTTGTCGATGCTGTGTCTCCTCGACATCTTTCTCTCAGCTGTTATCTGCGACGTGTCAGACAGGCACTCAGGACGGCTGCACCTTGTACTTCATTATTCTTGTATTCCGGGGGGAGGGGGGGGGGGGGGGGGGGCTGCCAGTGAAGCAGAGTAAGGAGCAGGGACTGAAGAGCTGTTTCCCCCCCCACGGCACAAGTTGACATAGATTTCAAGCTGCACGCATCTTCCTGGAAAAGTCGTCCCCTCCGTCCACCTCTCCAGCCGCATCACACACCGCCCTGAGGTTTATCCACAGATATCATAACACTGCTTTTGGGTTTCCCTACCTGACTCCATCAGGTAGATGCCGAGCAGATTGGCTGGGCAGCAGGAGGAGGAGGAGAGGGCGGAGAATGAAAGAGAGGAGGACGCAAGGGAGCAAATTGGTTGCATCTCTGCTCGGGGTGAAGCATTCACAGTATCTGCTGCCCAATTTCGGGAGAGACCTGTCAAGAGATTTGCGAGAGCTTGACTACGGCTTCCTCGTTAGTCCAATCACTGTCAAGAGATTTCAGGAGAGATGCAAAGGAGGCAGGAGGAGAAGGGACGGGGTGAAGAGGAGAGGCGGGGCAGAAGAGTGCGAGCAGCGGCCAATAAGACTTGGACTTGTGTTGTTGAAATATCTCAATCATGACAACAACTCTACTTCTCTCCTGTGTTGGGACAACAATTAGCTGTCATCGTTAAAAGAAGAAGAATAAAGATAAAGCGAGAGTATATAAATTATTGATCGGTAAGTAATAGATGCAACCCTGCCTGGGGGATCTTCTCATTAGAGTACTAATTGATTTTGAACCTCCACTTTCTGATTTCTAACATGCAACAACACAACAAAAGAGACAGAAAAATCACAGCCGAAGTTGTGAGAAGGATGGTATCTGCATTAAAGTCAGTCAACAGAGAAATAACTGATAAGTGTTCGTCTGCAGCGATAAACAGATAATTACACCGGGGGAGCGTGTTGCTGAGTTGCTAAGCTACGCAGGTGCACCATCGCATAAATAAGGCGCTGGAGTGTAAAAGCTATTTCTTGCCGGATGATGATAATTGCTTCTCATTTGGCGTTAATGACTCGAGCACTGAGAAGATTCAGGCTCCTTTTCAGGTACATTTTTTTTTTTTTTTTGCGTGGCGGGTTTGAGGTGAGTCGGCCGTTCTTCCCTCCTGACCACTAAAAGCTCTCCGCATGAGCAACCCCCTTCAAACCTCCATCTCCCTCCTTTCACGTCAGAACCGCCGTGAGCAATCTAGACAACTCTGTGAGCGTCCATCTACTCTCGCCTCAGTTATCTCTTTACCTCTCCACCTGCTCCTCCCTCACTCCCTCACTCCCTCTCTCCCTCTGTCAGAGCCTTGTGAGCCGGCGACCCTCCCAGCCCTCTCTATCCAGGCTTATGTTCCACGTGCCCGAGAGCGGATTACATTCCTGACATCACTGGGCCAGATGTTTATGACTAAAATAAACACAACAACTAGCCTCACCTCCGAGTCAAACAATGTGTTTAGCCTAAACACGACACCCCCCCCCCCCTTTCCAATTGATGCACGAGCGGTTTAGAGATTTGCTTCTGTGTAATGATCGCCTCTTTCTCTTTCCTCTTCATGTCCATGGTCAAGAGATTAAATTGTGTTGCTTTCTCTTGGTTTTCACTTCATTGCGCTGCCTTTAGGTTGTGTCCCCCCCCCCCCCCCCCCCCCTTCATTCTTCCTCCTGTAGCTTCTGCTTAGGGCCCTCTCCAGTGAGCAGGGCTGGAGATCAAATAGCCGATAAGCTGTCCCGCTGTAACGTACACATTAGCATGATTAAATCGCCAATAGCCTGTGCATTCATTAAAAGCCTCTCTGTGCCGGCTGGGAGGTCTCTCCATATCCAGCCGGTGAGTGGAGGAGGAGCAGCACGGGTCAAGCAGGTGTGTCGGTGCAAAGAGGGCATATCGCTGCCGTGTGTACGTCTAAGCCGGACATCACCAAAGGCAGAGGAGTTAATGAGGGTTGCCGGGTATTTCTGACACCGCGCTGGCGTTCTGTGGGGGGGAATTTCAGGTGATGAGATGGAGAGAGAGAGAGTCTGTGGAGAAGCGATAGCCGGGCGGGGAAAAAAGTCAGCGGCCGGCTCGGCGCTGGCAGTGGCTACACGGGAGATTTAGGGCTTAGGAGATTGTTCGACGGGGGCTCAGTTTGTGAACTATGGGCCTGTGTTTTCGAGGGCAGCTTTGTGTGGACGCCGACTCTTTCCCCAATTTGAACTGCACTCTCAGCAGTTTAAAAGAGCAGGATTAGACACAGGAGTGGAGAGCAGAGACTGCTTTCTCTTTTGCGCTGAGGAGAGAGGATTTGGAAGAAATGACCTGTGTTCACTTCACTTTCTCCTCCTCGTGACTGAAAACCCAGTGCTGCATCCTTCCTTCCTTCCTTCCTTCCTTCCGTCACTCCCATTTGCCGCCTTTCCATTTCCCCTGCTGGATGACTCTGTGCTCATCAGCATGCCGCTCCACGCAGCTGCTCCTCAGGCAGGCTGGCAGACAGGCAGGCAGACTTGTCAATAAAGGAACCACAGTAACAGGGCACCTCGCTCAGGCCTCCAGCTCTGTCACTGACGTCTCTCTCAGCGGCCCGGGCTCCCTCGTTTAATGAGCACGTAATTGTTGAGCAAGCAGAAGAGAAATTGGGGAACTGAGGAGGTAAAAAGGCAGCCATGGGGTGAGAGGTGTAATAGAGAGATAGTGGAGCGAGAGGGGAATGAGGTGAGGGAGGCACAGGGACGGATTGTTCCAGTGAACAAAGTAAGACACAAAACAGCCAATTTGTCCTAGAATGGGGGGGGGGGGGGGGGGTGGGGGTAGTACAGTGGGGTGGTACAGTCAGCTCAGAGCGAGGAGAGGGGAGGAAGAACACTGCGTCTGAATCAGAGGGACTGGAAGGGGGGGGGGGGGGGTAATGCGGCTCGGTGGGCGCTGACATTGAGAACAGGCGGAAAAAAGCAGTTTCAAGGACAACATGGAAATATCACGTTCAGTCGCTACAAGGCAGACGTGAGCTGTGGCTGTGGCCCCCCGCTCTGGGGGGGGGGGGGGCAGCCAGAGAACGGCAGGAGAAAGGACGGGATCAAGGTCACGTAGCGATGTTTCCAAAATATCTGACAACATGAAATGATAGCAGGTGACAGATGTACTGCATGGGAATGCTGGAGGGGGGGGGGGGGGGGGGGAGGGAAGGTTGTTGACCTCACTGGTGTTGCCAGGGGTCTGACTTTGATGCTACGGCTATACTTTCAAACATATTTGGATTCGATGCAACAAATCCACAGAAAGCTAAAAGGCAAACATTAGTAGCGTGTTGCCACATTTTTTCCTTAAATAATTCTGATGCTCAATAGGTCATTAAAAATATTCATCCATTCTGTTTATTTGGTTCACATTTTCCTTTTCTACATGAAATAATGACAAAAACGATTACACAGGAAGGAAAGTAGAGGAAAAACAATATATATCTAGATCATTTAATTGTCTCACCTATAAGAGTATTAAAAACAATTCAGATAAGAAGCCAAATAAACTCAGAGCTGCCTCAACCAGCGAGTCTGAGTCGTTTCCACAGGAAGATTTTCAAGCAGTTAACTGTGAGACGACCAAATCCTTCACATATGCTATAAACCCTCTGCAGGGTGATGTTAAAATAAATTTTAGCTCGGAGACCATGTTTCTTGAGATCATATAGAATAATGACGAAGATGATCACATTAAACAAACGATTCTAACGAGGGTCTACTGAAGTTGACGACGCTCAACTTTACCCTAATTACCATTTGGAAGCGGGCGGCAGTTTGACTCTGGTGCCCTGCGTGCGGTGCCACTCTCCCGTGACCGCCCGGACTGATTCTAAATGAATCGGTGCCCTGATTGCGTTGCTCCCTGCTCGGTTCTCTCCCCCTGCAGACACAGAGCAGCGGAGCACAGACACAACCCACATGACTGCATTAGCTGCCATGCTGCAGGCGATGAGAGGAAGGCCTGGCTTTCACCGCGGGAAAATGATGGATGTAATGTAGATATGCTTTATCTGTCATTAAGCCCCCGCTCTGCCCTCCCTCAACCTCTCGGCAGGGGGAGGGGCGGGGGGGATTTCAATCAGACTGGTGAAGAATATAACTCTGGTGAGACATTCTGAGGGCAACAGCTAATCAGTCATGACTCTATGGAGGAGAGAGACTTCACAGCAGGAGCATCTATCTCTATGCTGTTCTGCTATACTCAGCTTTTTATCAAGTGTTTGACCTTGCTCTCCCACCTCCTGTGTCTTTTCATACTGTGAACAACCTGAGTCGGACCCTCCTCCGCTTCTTGTTACTTCTGCAGAAGATTGGAAAAATCCAAACCAGCATGATTTTGGAGACTACTGACAAATACCAGTACCCCTTGCGTGACTAGGCCGCAATCTCCATCTGTCTGTCAGCTCCCAGCGCCTCAATAATAGCACAGTGGCACTAAAGAGGCTCCTGAAACATTAGGACGGGATGTGATGAGCACGGAAGGGAGCGGTTGGAGGGTAGGTGGGGAATGGAGGGGGTGGAGTCCAGCGGAGGCGGCCCGCTGCTCAGAAGGCTCTATAATTAGCTGCAGAAGATCAAATGACTTTTAATGGGTTTGTCTGAAAACAGCTATTTCAGATTTGTGCTCGGAGCGAATATCATATCTCATCAAACTAATGGAATTCTCTGGAGGGCTTGATTGGTTTTTATCTCAGATCAAAATGGCTGATAGGAGGTGCTCAGCTGCAGCATTTACCAGCTGCAGCTTGTGAGGAATAAAGTGCACTTTCAGGGCAACCATTATGCAAAATGGAGACGGTTGTAACAAAAGATTTACATATGAAGCCAAATGACACAAGTCCTTCAACTTCAGAATCCGAGGTTGGATGCACAATCGCTGTTTCCATACACGTCATTTCCCATGAATCTTTGAGTAAGAATGTGGTTATAATAACGAAACATCTACTGAGCATTAGTTAGAGGATAAATAAACGGGCTCTACAAGGATAACATCAGGGTCGTAGATCAGGCACAACGCGGGCTGGTGCAGAATGCTATATCTGCCTCCTACTGTCCTTAAGCATGCAGTAAAACACACAAGATAACACACAATGACACAGAGAGACACACTTGGGGAACTGTAGAGTGCAGCAACCTCATATGCAGGCCCGTTGGGGGTTTTAAAAATGATATTCATATGTGCATGTAATCAGGGGGGAATTGTTCTCGGATCAGATTTCGGACTCAAAAAGACAAAATGCTTGTTGAGTTTAGGTCAGACTCAGCTGAAATTACTTATGCACTGTGTGTGTATATATATATGTGTGTCCCTTATTTCCCATGGCGCCCTGGTAGCATTCAAGCTACATTCATTTCCCCCACTCCGTCATTTTCTATTTTGGTCGGTGGAAACGATGTCCAATGAACTCCAGCCAGGTTGTGACTGTCATTTACTTAAATTATACAACACACAAGCCTCCTTCTCTTTATTGCCTCTGTGGGAGCAGGGAGGGGATGTGCAGGCTTTAGCTCTTCACCGTGCATGAACACCTCTCATCGAATTAATTACAGAGTTTGAAGGTAGGAGCTTAAACATAAGTATAGCGGGGGAAACTCGGAAGGAAATTATATCTATGGCCTCAAAGGACCGAGGTGGTTGTGGGCTTCGCTCCCTTCTGAGGCTAAATCTCCTTGTTTTTCTGTGTGGACCATTCTATAGAACTGCTATTTGTCCTTGGCCACCTTCTCCTTGAGAAAGTGCTGTATCAGACAGGCTGCTAACAGGGCCATCGCCCAGCCGAGGCAAAGGAGGCAGCAGCAGCAGCAGTACAGGCCTTTCTCTGGGGGTATACAGTTACACTGCACTGCTTCTATCTCTTACCGTACTGACATGTTCCTCTTACCCCAGAGGAAAGAAAAAGGGAGAAACAGGATGGAGTCCGTGGTGCCAGGGTGGAGGATACCATTTCCACTAAGAGCACCAGATACAGGGAGAAGAGATACGACAGGAGCTTGGGAAGCAGGAAGAAGGAACGGGGGGGGGGGGGGGGGGGGGCAGGATCTAATATGTTGTGTTTTCTTTGGCAGTGAATGGTGTACACAAATATTCAGACTTATTGCCAATGTGCAAACTTGTATTTTACAGAATGAAAATGCAGAAAAAAGATGTGCATTTACATTTGATGTACAATGTTTATTTTCTTAAATGAAGTTCTATTTAATGGGTATTTATATTAAAGTTTATAGTTAAACTGTAAAATATCATGAATCAATATAATTTGTGTTTAATAAAAACATCTTAGGAATCATTGCGGGTTTAAATTATCTATATATCAATATAGGAAATGTTTTACTCCCTAACAATGTATCAGCATCGGCCCCTAAAACTCAATGTTGGTCAGGTTATATCATATTATATTATAAATCTTAAGCATTTATTCTTTGAGTGTGGCGGCTGTCAGTCATCTTATCAGAAGTAGAACACCAAGTGCAATGTGTCAATCAGTGTTCAGACCTGGTCCTGAAGATAAGTTCCTTAGAACAACCTGATCCTACAGAGAAATCCCCACAAAACCACTAAGAACACAGACTGTCCTCAATCGTGTCTTAAAACACGCAGAACGTGATGACACAAGGACAGAGGCATACAATGCACTAAGAGATACAAATATAAACAAACAGACACACACATGGAAATCAACAGAGCCCAAAGAAAAGAAAATATAAATTATAACTGATATTTGGGAAACAGGGTCTGATTTGGCTCTTCTTTATTTTGGCAAAATCCAGTGAAAATAATTTCAATCACACAGTGAAAAAAGAAACACAAAAAATTCAGCCCCTGAGTCATTTCTGCTCTTTTATTTTCTGGTGCAGTAAACAGTGGGAGACGTCGCCTGGCACAAAGTTAACTGGCTCTTTGATTCTTAGCTGCCTGCCTCCATTTTATTCCAGGCTACAAGAAAAAAAAAAAGGAGACAAATCAATGCGTGTGTCTGCAAATGACCCAGTGATGTTACAAAATTGGGAGACACACAAGTGAGGAAGACAAGGTGGGGACAGCGGGCTACGTCTTCACACGCTGGACAGACGGGGACGGAGGGAAAGACGGACGAGGCCATAGGCAGAGGGACGAGTGCACTATAACTCACAGATAGCACACCGGATATTTTATTCATGGGAAGAAAAACCCAAGCAGCAAGAGTGACTCACAGAAGAGCTACAGGGACGAACACACACACAAACACACACACACACAGAGTGAGGAGGGGGTGACAGGGTTTAACCCACCTACGTTCACTGCCTTCTCGATCTCAAACCGAAACTACATTAAAAAATAAAGTCCGAAACAGCAAGGCTCCGCTCTCTGGGATTACAGGGGATGTTTTTGTCTCCTGAACTTGAGCGAATAGTCGTTTCTCATTGCTATCACAGGAAAGAGAGCCGCTCAACGCACAATGCAGCGAGCCATTTGCACTTCAGGCTATGCATTCCTGAGCACTCTGGCATATAAACCGACAAAAGCCATTCTCACACAGCCGCAGTTGAGCCCGGGCTATTGTCGTAAAGGAATAACACATTCTAAACTCTGGCGTGGTGGCGTTCACCTTTCAGCTGCAGGTCTTCGGGGAGGACGTGCCGATTGGCCTACATGTGGCGGGAGGGCGGATGTGCAGTGATGAGTGTGTCGACTTGAACCCACTCACATCGCACCGATATCCAACCAGCCACCCAGGATCTCTCACGGACTAAATATGTGATGAGACGCGCTGTAACAGGATTGTGCACACACGCACAACTTAGAACGCAGATACACAAACATGCATTTCCAATTGCAAAAAAAAAAAGAAAAGAAGAGAACGAGAGGAGGCCACAGCGCTCATTTGGGATAGTTAGAGCGCACGCAGAGTTTGGGAGACAAAGCCAGGCATCATGAGAACAAGCCTCGTCTGATGAGGCCTCTCTATTTAAATCCCCGGGATGAGCTGAGAGAGTGACTGTTTGTGGAATCGCTCCAGGAGATGTGCGCAGGCTCGAGGAGGAAGAAACAGCCGCTGCAGTGAAAGGGAAGACGGAGAGAGAGACACACGGAGGCTGAGAACCGTGGAGTGGCAGGAAGGAATCTTTGAGGAAATGAAAAAGCAGAGAATAGGGGCTTGGATTCAATCAGACATCCCTTCCTTCTGTTTGTCACAGAGCACGGATCAGAGCTCAATGTCGAGCACACAACACTGATACTACACACAGGTGACTCACAGTGTGTGTGCTGTGCCACTGTGAAGTGGGTTTGCCTCTGCAGGGCGTGAAAACAAGGGTTTGACTGAGTTGGTGGGCGAGCAGCAGGAGGAGAGGAAGGCTCTGGGATTAGTACCTTTCCCTTCGCTGATCTACGGGCACCCAGTGTTTCTTGTCGCTAAGAGGATTCACGGGGATATGGAGATGTCCCTACAATTGAAAAAGCAAGGGTTTTAGGCGCTAATCTACGACTTCCAGGGGCGAGCGAGGCCGCCTCTCAGCCGACGGAGCACATGCTGCTGCCGTCGTTTTGATTGACACGACCGAACGTGGAGGTCAAAGAGGAAATCTTCAGAGCCTTGACGAGAGAGAAGAGACGGCCTGCAGAGAGGCTTTGGCTGTGCACCACCTCCCACAACAATGAACTGAAAGATCGTTATCAAACCCAAGTGCTACTCAATGTTGTTTTTTTTCGTGCGTGAATTGTTGCCAACAGTCTGCCACCGCCCCCCCCGTCTCTGCTCCATATCTCGATCACCTCTGTATGGTAACAACACCCCACGTTGTCCTGGCTATTCAGGACCACACAAAAGGCCCTCGCAGGGAATCATTCACCCCGGCTAACGGTCGGCCCCACAGCACCCGCCCTGACAATCACAGCCAGCTATGCCCATTTGTTCACAAGCAATTGTTCATTATCGCCTCATATCCAGAGCGAATACACACATAGGAGCAGACTTTATTACCAGTGGCTCTCTACAAGTACGCAGAGCCCGAGCAGGCACAGACTTTGAATGATAAGAAGAGAAATGCTGCTGCAAGACGACTGCAACCGAGGAGCAATGAGCACAGAACCACAGACATTTCTCTGGGATACACGGAACAGAATTTTCTCATACTTCTTCTCCTGTGGGTTGGATGGGCTTGTCCATTCCACTGGAGCCACTGGTATATGTGCAGACGCTATAAAACCCCAAAGTCACTCCTCTAGCACGAGATCACATGATGTATTTGACGTAAAAAGCCAAGTGGAAGGAAAACACCAATATTTTGTAATTTTATGACCGACACAAAAATCTGATGTTGTGTAACACTGTGATTTCCACAGAGTGTGTCCCGGCTGTGATAATCTCTGCTAGCTTAAGTCAGCGGAGAATTAAATGTTCCGAATGCATTAACTGTTCCACATATTTGGTTTTCCATTAATCCCCAAAGGGATTCTGTGGGCAAACCTGCTACATGGCTGTAGCCTGCACTCTTCTTCTACATTAGCTCCAGAGAAGGAAGCAGCCGCTCAGCTAGGAAGCGAGTGAACAAGAGAGGGAGAGAAAACCATGTTACAAAAAGGAGGTAAGGAATTAAAGGGCGAGGATAAGAGTGCAAAGAGCTATAAATCACCAGGGCAGAGCCTTTACTTGAGCCAGTGCAGGGTGACTCTAAGATGCTGAGATGAGGGGGGGGGGGGGGCACAGCTGAAGAAACAAAAGGTCACAATCTGGCACTCTCACAGGTATCTGACAAAACAAAACCGTTTACACAGCTGAAGTAGCTGGCTAAGCCCTAATGCTCACAAAAGGAGGAACTGGGAAACAGGAGGGCCGCCGCCGGGGCCCGATGACACCTCGACCACCACATCGCACACAGAGAGACGAGGAGCGAGGGACAACCCGAACGAGGGGGAACAAACCATCCCCGAGAGGCGGAGAGAGAGCGTCTCCGTGGAGCTCAACGCCGGATCGTAAATTCAGACTCAAGGTCCAGGGGCAGTGAGTGCAGTCAGCGTAGCACTCTCTACCTCGGCTGAGCGTCCACAGGCTCATCAGCCGGGCACAGACAGCACAGACCAACGGCTTCACTGACAACAGCCCACTACAGCAGTCAGTTGTTCTTTGGCAGCGCAGGCCTGACATGGTCCAAACAACGAGAGTTACACAAGAAAGATCAGCGACGTTTCAACAGAGACGGATATTTTTGATGTTTAACTTCCTATATTTGACTGTGGATTAGTAATATTTGACTATGGTTAACTAGGAATGCAACCTGAGGAGTCATGCGTGATAAAAATCTCTCCGGGGCAGTTGGTTTCCTCTGTTCTCTCTCCAACTGAAAGGTGTTCACTGTTTGTTTTACCCACAGGTGAATGTTCAGGTCTGTTTGTTATCACTCCAGTAGTGAGTCTCAAGTTTCCTGTCACCAGCAGGGTGTGCGTTCAGGGCCCAATGAGGCACGCATGAAAAACTGAAATCTGGGGAAAAAAAATCAATATTCTATACACATCGTGTTTTAGCGCATATAACAATGCTGTATCAAACAACCCCGTCCTTCAGGACAGCCATTGATTAAACCCCAGGAATCCTCGAAAGTAGCCACACAGTGAAGCCCCGCAGCAGCCAGTGTTCACATCTCCATTTAATCTGGGTGACTGATCAGAAAATGCATTGATTTCACCCATTAATCATCTCAGGAGAGTCTGTGGGATATCGATCAGCAGGTCCATGCGGCCGGGAGAGGCTGACTGAGGAGACAATCATCACAGAGGGGACCGGCCTTTGTGGAGAGAGAGAGTGCAGCTGCATAGATTTTGTTGGGGACATAATAACCATTATTTCCCCCCCACACAATGTCCGCCAATACCGCCTCAAAATGGCCGTGGATTTTTGTCGCAAGGGGGGGGGACAGGGAGGAGCGGCCCCCGATAACCACTTTGGACAACACACAGTCGTGCCAGGAGATATCTTGTTAAAATGTTTTGTCATGGGTCTTTTCAACAGTGAGCAGGAACGTTGGTGTTTGCCTTCTGAGGGGCTGTGTGTGTGTGTGTGTGTGTGTGTGGTGGGGGGGTCTTCACTGGGGTTGTTTGCTCTGTTATTGGGTGCATTGTCGTCCGATGACACACACGTCTGACACTGCAGGCGTTGGGTGTACAGAGACAATGACTGGTGATCCACTGGGAAAATAGGATACTCAGGAAGTGTGTGCACATGTGTGGGTGGGTGTGTTTGCACAGGAGCAGCCACATTCGGCCTAGCAAATGGCACTCGTGCAGTGTTTCGGTGCTTTTAATATCAAAACACGACAACAAACTTGTGAATGCATGACATTAAGAGAGGCCTGCCTGCTTCACAAGTGCCATAAAGCTGGAAACTGAATAAGAAAGTACACAATCTCCTCCTGCAGGGTTGTACACACACACACAGGACGGGACACAGGCGTAATGCACAGCATGTTGTCAGAGGTCCATGTGTGTGTCCCCACGGGCCTGACGAAGCACCAGTTGTCTTTCATTTGATCTCTGCTGCAGAAACCCCGGGGCAGCTGTAATCTTGTTACAGAACCTTCCTGGGTCACAACTCCACATCAACACACTGCTGCAGGAATCAGGTGGAACAACACAACCTGAAATCACGATGCAACGAGATCTAATGTTGAATCTGCCACAAAGAAATCAACGTCCAGGCCTCGAAACTGTGTAAAAGAAGTGTGGTGCAAATCTCTAAATATGGATCAATACCGTTACTTGTGTGTGGATCGTGTGTGGGGGGTGTAATCACAGCCTGTTCAATATAAGTCACAGTAACACAACACAACACAACACAGATGTGATTTAATAGTGTTTTTCAGCAGAATGGAGCCGCAGACGCCTGCTGTGGAAAACGGGACAAATAACGGCTCTTAGAGAATCGAGCAAACACCGGTTCATCGACTGAACCGACGGTTAATCGGGGGAAACGACCGGATCACGTACCTCGATGTATCCGGCCAGCGCTGGAACCACGATGCCCAGAAAGAGGACCGATATCGCCGGGACTGAACCCATCTTCCAGGATCTGCGGCGGTGCTACGGTAAAGAACTCGTATCCTCTGAGTGTGTGTGTGTCCCGGAGAAGAAGGAGAGATCCCGGTCCGTGGTGGGTGAGTCCCGGGCAGAGGGACGCGTCCTGCTCCGCTTGTTTTGTTACCGGAGCTCGACACAAAATGTTGGAGGTTGGACTGAGACTCGTCTCCTCTGGAAATGTGAAGCCACACTGAGCTGTGTGGCGGCGGGGAGCTGAGTCTCTGCTGCCCCCTCCCTCTGGATCTCAACTGCCCCCTCCTCCCGGTTCTCTACTGCCCCCTCCCTCTGGATCTCGAGTGCCCCCTCCTCCCGGTTCTCTACTGCCCCCTCCCTCTGGATCTCGAGTGCCCCCTCCCTCTGGATCTCTGCTGCCCCCTCCTCCCGGTTCTCTACTGCCCCCTCCCGGTTCTCTGCTGCCCCCTCCTCGCGGTTCTCTACTGCCCCCTCCTCCCGGTTCTCTGCTGCCCCCTCCTCCCGGTTCTCTGCTGCCCCCTCCTCCCGGTCTATGCACCCTCCTAATCTCTACTGCCCCCTCCTGCTCTCTTCTGCCCCCTCCTCCCGGTTCTCTGCTGCCCCCTCCCGGTTCTCCACTGCCCCCTCCTCCCGGTTCTCTTCTGCCCCCTCCCGGTTCTCTTCGGCCCCCTCCCGGTTCTCAGCCGCCCCCTCCCGGTCTCTTCTGCCCCCTCCACCCGGTTCTCCCCTGTCCTCTCCCGGTCTCTACTGCCCCCTCTTGGTCTGTGCTTCCCATGGCTCTGGCAATATTTATAATACAAGTATTTGAAATCCAAAATAATAATTCAAATAGCATTTACTGATTTCTTATTATTTCCTTTTAACCATTTCCTATTGTTGGCCCTTTTTAAAACTTGTAAAGCACCATGTGATTTAGAGTTTATTGCTATTAGCCTCATACTAGAATTTGATTATTATCATTATGCAAAATGCAAGGAAATGATGCAGCAATTCTGTCATTTGTGCATTCACGAAAAACAGACATCAATTAAAGGGTTAAACTATATCTGTGAAATGCATTATCACAAACAGCAGAGAACAGGAATATCCACACGTGTCTTTAGTGCAGAAGAGTGAAGAATGAACTTTTTATTATTATATGTTTTTAAACAAAAGCTTCTTATAGGTCAATCGTGTCATATAACACATATAAACAGATCCTGGATGGAATTAAACATTTCATGAGAAACACAAATGATCCAAACACACGAGCACACACCAACACACACACAAACACACACATTGGCCTTTCATGATTGGATTATTTTGCCCCTCAACTCATTTTTCCTCCTCATAGATTGTCATTAGTGTTTATCTCTTGTGGCTTATTGAAAAAAAGAAACATCATGTAAATTGAATTTCTGGATTTCAGGACATTCAGAGAGGTTATTAATTTCCAAAGCATCAGTCAACAGACGTGTTGGAATGAATGAATAGAATGAATTTGCACATGTTGAGTGTTATCTTGGGACGTGTCAGTTTGACTCTCGGCTCAGAAACGCCACTGGGAAAAGTGGAGCTCGGCCTATTTCTGGATTTAACAGCTCATCAAACACAACCTCCATCTCTCTGGCTGCATTTTTTATTATCTATATGAAGTCTTTATAACCAACAAATGTCTAAATAACAGATTTATATTAGTTTATAGGAGGAGAGTTGTTCACGGTTCCTGCAGATGTACAGACTATGTCAGTACTGGTGGAATCACTGACACTGGGACGTCAGGTATTTTCCTAATTAGCATCCACTTGTTGTCTGCAGATGTTTTTACTGATCTGTGTGTATTTCTGCACTGTGTCATTTTAAATGTGAGTTATTCTCAATGATTTCTCCATCCATCTTCCATCGAGGTTAAAGAAAAAGGCTCCTCCCACATGCTTATTTCTTGTTATTCTTTATTAAACAGACATTTAACATGTATTTTATCTCCTGTATTAATTTACTTTTTTATTTAATGTACTTTATACACTTAACTTTGCTGTATCATTTAAAAAAAGTATTCACCGGAAGTGTTACTATGACCTCACGTATGCATTGACGCCACTTGACCACTGGAGGCAGAAGAGAGTATTGATCATAAGTAGTGTGTTTACTTCCCCCTAGTGGCCATATTGTAGCGTTACATTCGATAAGCAGCTTTAGTGCAGTAAAAACAACATAAATCATGAATCACAAAAAGACTATTTATTTAGACAAATACTGCAACAGTATCACATTTGTGGATTTATTCACTTAAGGTTTAATCTTAAATGTTTTCAAATTTAATTAATTGTAGTTGAAATATTTCATATAATAGTAAACAAAAATTGTTGGGCCTTAAATATATTGTATATAAATGTAATTAACTATATTAATAACAAAAAAAAGAGTGACGTTATCAACATCTTGAAATTCTGTTTAGAGGAATAAAAAAGAATGATTGGATGAGAGGTTTAATTCCATTGGACGACTCCGACGAAGGATTTTTCTGATTGGCTGTAACTGCAATGACATAAACCTGCTCAGTAACTTGCAGTTGCGACATTTTTAACTATTTTACGGGGAAATCTAACATTCAGACATTTTATAAAATGTCAACGTGCACACGTGCTGTTTTGGATATTTAAAAATAATAACAACAACAATAAAACCAGAAGCTATTTCGGCTCCTCAAAGTGAATAAGCACCAATCGGAGGCCACGCTCCTCCGTGTTGCCAGGCAGATTATGTTAATATATGCAATGCGGCCATCTCTGCAGCTACCAACTCTGAGGTAAGAACAACTTGTCCGTTTTCCACTAAATGTAAGAAAAGCGGGGATTCCTCCACGGCCGCCTCCGCAGCCCCGCTTCTCCGGACTATTACCGCGGATACACGTCAAATGTTCGCTGTGTTTTCGGCGGATTCTCGCCGGTGTGGAATCGTAATTTGCCCGTCGCGTCTCCTCGGATGCGGCTGTTGTCGGTAGTTCCACCCAAAATGGAGCCGGGTCTTCCTTGTTCTCGGCCGCTCCGGCAGGGCTGGGCTCAACTCGAAGCGGGGGACGGGTGGGTCTCCGCAAACAGTAATCCGCCCGAAAGCCACCCCAGTCGGGGATGACAGCCTGCGCTCCTCGTCCCTGGGCCCGACAAGCTTCAAATGTCCTCGCGGTCGCCGTCACATCGGTACTATTTAGCCGCGGAGCTAACGTCGCGGCGCAGCGAATGCCCGGGTTTCTGCGGCGCTGCTTTTTGTGGTATGGTCCGGTTGGGACTGCGAACCTGCAGGGTTAAAATAGGGGGGGATCGGATTTGTTATTGATTATACCAAGTGGGTTTCTGAGCGGGTTCGGGGTCTCTCGCCTCTTCCCCGGAGCTTCTGTGGCGACATGCGTTTGTTTTTAGGCACATTATCCAATCTCCCGCGGCCTCGGGAAGCTTCGTCCCCCCGCGGAGAGGCTCCGTGCGGCCGCCCTGCGTGCAGTGGTGACACGCTGCTTTATTTTGGCTCCTGGAGACTCGAACGTCTGCCTCAGCTGACTCACGGGTTTGAATCCCGGGGTCTCTCGGCTCAGATCGACCTCACTGCTGCAGCTTCTCCCCAAACACACACGTCCAGCTCATGAATACTCTGATAACAGCTGTGACAATAAATAAATCCACTGACATGTGCACGTCTCCTCCACAGATGCACCTTTGACCCCTGTCAGCCCCACTCCCTGTCACTCAATGCATTGTTATGAATCATAATCTGACACCTACTTATTACTCTCTGATGCCTATTTTGACTCTGGCTGCTGCAATATTGCAAAGTTCTAATAACACACATAATTCATCTTATCCCATCTCATCTCATCACCCACATCCTCTTGTCCTTGTGCATTACAGGCCTCCCCCGGCTGTCTCAGGAGTGAAGTGAGCTGCCATGGAGACCAAGCAGGAGCCCTCCGCTGTGTGGAGTCAGGCGCCGAGCAGCGACTCAGAGAACGCCACACAGGTCTGCAGGGCCTCTACACTGACACCTCAAAGAGCTGTGGGATCTGGGGAGAGGGTTGTCGCACATTCGCTGCAGCAGAGGAGGAGAATCAGCTTCTCCGATTTATTTATAATGATAATAATACGCTTTATTTATAGGAGCCTTTCACAGCACCCAAGGTCACCTTTACGAGGCAGAGATACAAACAACAATCTATCAAAAAGATCAATATGATATCACAGTGAATAAAACGTTATGCAGGTTTGCCAAATGGAAAACAATCAGACTGAATAAACCAGTAGAGCGGCTGAAGGTCAGGATTTCATGGGGGTCAGATTTCTCATGCACACTCACAAGCCGGACTAGAAAACCCACTTCTTCATCTGCTGAACATTCCCCATCTACTTTTATAACTTGAGTTAATAGAATAGAGTGAGTTTTTCCATATAGTGGTTTTTCCTTAACCTCCGAAAGGATGTGGACAGATTGTGTGGCCCCCACTAAGCCCTGATCTCGGTGTGATGGGAGACGGTACTGGGTCATGTGAAGAGAGGGACACAGACTTAATCCACTGGGCTGAGCGTCTCCTAGCTACCTGCAGCAACCTACTCGTGTTTTTAGGAGAACTGCTGCCGGGCGGTGACACCTAATACTTAGATGATGTAGTTTTATTGGTTTTGCACACTTAATAATTAATTAAAAGTGTTCCTGACTTTATTTTCAAAAAGATTAACTTTTAGTGCCTTTAAAGTTTGCACAAAACTCTACATTTAGTACCTTTTTAAAAAAAGAAATAACAGTGTATTGATGTGTGCTCACACTTAGAGGGTGCACTAGTGCTGCAGGTGGTTCAAACAGTTTTCTGAGACCTGTGCTCGTGTGTTCCAGGTGCATTTCGAAGGCAGCACCGTTGCCCAGATAGTTTACAGTGAAGACCAGGAGGACCGGGGGCAGCAGCAGGTGGTTTACACAGCGGACGGGAACTCCTTCGCCTCCGTGGAGTCTGCAGAACACACGCTGGTCTACATACACCCTGCAGACGGCACTCAGGTAAGACCCGGCTCGAGATGTTCTGCTGAAATCCCCCAAAACAGCTTTGACCTTATGATTTACATCAAATAATATGAAAAATGTATAACATGCATGATTTGCTCACACCGTTGTCATACCTTCTTGTTTCAGGCTGTATTTGCTGATCAGCCACAGGTGGCTTACATTCAGCAGGATGGTACGACCCAGCAGGTTGGTGTTTACCAGGAACTGTCGCGTTGTTAGCTCGCTGTGTGACGCATTGTTTTTACAGAACCGTAACGTAGCTGATTTCCATCTGTAGGTCACGGTTTTGCTGCCCAGCGGACAGAACATGAACACGGCCAATCTGCACGTTCTCAGTAATGTAGCAGACGCCCCACAAGCCATCCTGGAGCCTGTGTCGCAGGTGAAGAAACATTTTTACGCAGCTTTTGTTTTACCTGTTCAGAAGATTATAAATAATAAGTATATTTGTGTAAAACTGTCCCTTATAACTTTATTGTTGTTGCACTGTTGCACATGATTAGGCCAAACCTGAAGAGAGCTTAGGTTACGTAGAACAACAGACTGACAATTATCTCTCTGACATGATCAAAACACACAGGAGCAGCTGTCTGTGTCGAACTCACTCACCTCCATGGCGGACATGGCGGAGCCCCCCTCCAGTCCCCTCGGGGCTACGGACTCCACAGAAGATTCTGAAGAGGAAGAGGAAGAGGAGTCTGAGATTGATGAGTGGGAGCCTTGTCAGCCTCAATCATTCAACCCTCACAACCTCTGTGAGTGACGGCCTCATCAGTGACAACAGGCTTCTCTCGTCTGTCTCTGTCACTCACGTAGATAAGACAGGAGCAAATAGCCTTTTAGCAATGAAATCACAGATATCATGTCTTAACATTGCTGTCGATGCCATTTAGTTACAACAATAACACAAAGTGGGGCCTATAGATTATGATTGGGGCATTTTATCAATATTTATCAAGATGAAAACCTGCACAATTCTAATATTTTCTGCAGAGCTGATGTTCTGGAACGTAGAGACATTTATATTCTATTCAGATTTTCAGGGTTCAGCAGTTAAACCAAATCAGCTTTGTATTGTGGTGATTCTGACTTTTCTTATTGTCGTGGCTCTTCAGGGTGCGAGGAGTGTAACAACGCCAACGTCTCCGTCTGTCTGAAGCACGGTCCGCTGCACCCCATCCCCAGCCGGCCGGTGGTGTCCAAGGCCCGGGCCAGTCTGCCTCTGGTCCTCTACATGGATCGCTTCCTGGGCGGCGTGTTCTCCAAGAGACACATCCCCAAGCGCACCCAGTTCGGCCCGGTGGAAGGACCCCTGGTTCCTCAGAGCGAGCTGCAGGACCACTACCTCCATCTGAAAGTAAATCAGCTGTTTTTACTTTAGCCTCACGGTGTTAAACGTTCAAATAATAATATCCTATTTTACCTTAAGTCTTTTAATTGGGTAGATGAACCTTTTGGCCACAGGAAGTGAAAACCTGATGCTTTAAAATTTGAAAAGTGACTTCAAATGAATCACTGGTCGTTTTAGTTTTGGCTTGGAATCAAGTAATCACAGGGTTTTGATATTGTCGCTCTACAGCCAGAAGAAAAGAGGACAACACTTTATAGTGTCCTAGGAATGGAACAAAAATAGGAAATACCTTCTTGTGAATTAAAATGTTTTATAAGTTTGATATGTTTATGGAAACCAGAACTTTTTGTGTGTGCATTCATCAAATACCCTTTCTGTTTGTTTCAGCTGTGTGTGCTGGATGCAGACAAAGAGGAACACAAGGCTAACGACCTGTGGTTGGACCTGTCTGATGAGGACAGCTGCAACTGGATGATGTTTGTGAGACCTGCTCTGAACCACCTGGAGCAGAATCTGGTGGCGTATCAGTACGGCTCAGAGATATTTTACACGACCATCAAGAACATCCGGCCAAAACAAGAGCTCAAGGTCAGTCCTGCGTAGAGCTGGATATTTGGCTGGTGGAGATAAACTAGAACTTGAAGAATAATGACTCAGTCCTGATCACTGAAGTTTGTTTATCATGCAGGTGTGGTACGCAGCCTCATATGCAGAGTTTGTCCATCATAAGATCCACGACGTGACGGAAGAAGAGAGAAAAGGTCCGTCCACACTCTGTTTCAGCAGATCACACATGTCTCATTAGAAACTATTCTAAGAGTCTGGTTCTCACTCTCTGTCGTTTCTTCAGTCCTGCACGAGCAGGAGAAGAACTGGCCGTGCTACGAATGTAACTGTCGCTTTGTGAGCTCGGAGCAACTTCAGCAACATCTCAACATGCACGACGACAAGTTTAACGCTGCTACCAGGTAACACTTCACTTTCCTATTCTCACAGTAGTTTTGATTGCACTACAGCCTGTCAACGACGTCTTCACTGTCTTTGCTCTGTCAGATCCAAAAGCCGAGGTCGAGGAAGAAGCAGGAAGAGGTTTGGGACGGGAAGAAGACCGGGGCGGCCGCCGAAATTTATACGCCTGGATCCACCAGTAGAGACTGGTGAGGACAAGACAACGGTAAGAGTCACATTATTGCTTCCTGTGTTGTTTATTGATTCATTAATTTGTTTAGAGAAGTTCTGATCAACATTTACAGCTAACGTCCATCTGTAAAGTTCACCGACAGATTAATTCATTAAACTTTAACAGAGAAAGATGCTCATCAGGATTATTACAAATATTACATCTTAAATTATGAGGTTTAAAGCAACAATTAAAAAAAAAAAAACTTAATTTCCTCTCTAATCAGGAGATGCTGGAACTGACGGAGAAGCAGCCGCTGGAGGAGCAGCCGCTGGAGGAGCATGAGGAGGGAGCTCAGAACGGGCTGAAAGTGGTGGAGCTGGAGCTGGAGACTGAGGTCGAGACGGAGCTGGAGGATCAGCTCATACCTCCATCAGAGGAACCGGTCACAGAATCCATCATCACACCCTCCATCACGGAGCTGCCTGTGTCACTGAAGGAGGACCCGGCACAGCACAGCCAATCAGACGGCCACCTCACGTCTCAGGACATGCGCCGCGCCAAGAGGATACGGGTAAGATGGGAGACTCTTTGTTTTAGATGTAGTCTGTCAGAGTCAGCGTGGCTATGATTTGCCTTAAAAACCATGTGTCTCTCTCCCTCAATGCGTGGCTCCTTCAAAGATGGATGTGCAGGTAGGTGGGACGGGGAGGATGCCAGAAAAACACCAAGTTCAAAGATTCCCTTTGTCATTTTTCCATGGTGTCAATGCTCATGCGACATTTCAGGATATTCCCCCGTCCTGCACACTCCATTGCATCATCCGCCTCCTCCCGTGTCTCTGCAGATCCATGTCAGGAAACACATTTGGAAGTTTTCTCTTAGTTCCTCTCTCTCTCTCTCGTTTCAGAATGCGGCACTGCAGCACCTTTTCATCAGGAAAAGCTTCCGTCCTTTCAAATGCACACACTGTGGCAAGGCCTTCCGGGACAAGGACAAGCTGGATCAGCATCTGCGGGTCCACGGCCGCGACGCCTACACCTTCACCTGCCACATCTGCAGCAAGAGCTTCATGAGCGACTCGGCCCTGGAGGACCACCTGCTGGTGCACACGGAGAACCGCTCCTACGCCTGTCTCCTATGCCAGGACACCTTTGAAAAGCTGGACCTGCTCAAAGACCACATAGGGGTGCATGCTGTGGACGGGTGCTACACCTGTCCCTCCTGCAAGAAGAAGTTCACTGACTTCATCCAGGTTAGTAAATGTTTGTCTCTTTTTTTTTATTTGTGCCCAACTGATATATCATCATTAACCGATATATTCAATCTGATATCGGTATTGGCATCGGCCCCCAAAATCCAAATTGGTTTGTTCTAGTTTTGTTAAATATGAAGAAGTGAATTGTGAATTGTTTGAGCTGTTAAAAAACATCTAATTAGATAAAAAATATTTATTTTTAATCACCAAAAAGCAAAAACCCATGTGTGTTCTCTTCACTGAAGCAATAGATCTTTTTAAAGTCTGGTTTGAAGTTATACAAAATGTTCTGGTCCTCAGGTGAAGAAGCATATACGCTGCTTCCATTCAGAGAAGATCTTCCAGTGCCCTCACTGCGACAAGGCCTTCTGCCGGCCGGACAAGCTGCGTCTGCACATGCTGCGCCACTCGGACCGCAAAGACTTCCTGTGCTCCACATGTGGCAAACAATTCAAGGTAAGATGAGTGTTGAAAACCCTGAGAGACCACGTCTTGGTGCGTGGATCTATGAGCTCTTACCCGTAACCCTCCTGTGACCTTCAGAGGAAAGATAAGCTGCGGGAGCACATGCAGCGTATGCACAATCCGGACCGAGAGGCCAAGAAGGCGGATCGGATCCTCCGCTCCAAGACCCTGAAGCTGAAGGTGCCCAACTCGGACTTCGAGAGCTTCATGTTCAAATGCAGAGTGTGCATGATGGGATTCCGACGCAGAGGAATGCTGGTGAGCAACAAGTCACAGAGCTGATCCTTTTGTTTTTATTTAATTTCCAGTGCAGGTTTCACATGTTTATCTTTCTGGTTTCAGGTCAATCATTTGTCCAAGCGTCATCCTGAGATGCGGATCGATGACGTGCCGGAGTTAACGCTGCCAATCATCAAACCCAACAGAGATTACTTCTGCCAGTATTGTGACAAGGTTTGTTTTTCCACTTCCAGTTATTTCAACAAAATTTGTTAAACGTTTTTTTGTATCTTCCATATCTGCAAACATCTGCTTCACCTGAATCAGATTAGAGGAGACCAGTCTTCATTATGCTAGGATAGGTCTCTGTAATGAGCTGATCTCTGTGCAGGTCTATAAGAGTGCCAGTAAGAGGAAAGCCCACATACTGAAGAACCACCCGGGCTCAGAATTGCCTCCCAGTATCCGTAAGCTGCGACCAGCGGCTCCCGGGGAACCGGACCCGATGCTGAGCACACACACGCAGCTGACCGGCACCATCGCCACCGCACCGGTCTGCTGCCCTCACTGCGCCAAACAGTACAGCAGCAAGGTTTGTAATGAAGCTGAGGAGAAGACGTTCTATCCAAGTGAAAATCTTCAATGTACCATTCGACACGATTCAGCTACAGACCTAACAGATGACTTTCTGTGTGTTCGTGTCTCAGACTAAGATGGTTCAGCACATCAGGAAGAAACATCCAGAGTTTGCTCAGCTCGCCAACACCATCCAGGCTCCGCTGACAGCAGCTGTCATCAGTAGTTCTCCTGCTGTCGTCAGTGCAGACGGAACCACAGCCGAGGCTGTAGTGGTAAGAAAGAGTTCTGAACACCCGATACAGAAGAAGAAAGACGGAAATAGAAAAAATGATCAACTAATTAAATAATTTTATCCACAGACCACAGATCTGCTGACGCAGGCCATGACGGAGCTTTCACAAACCCTCACAACAGACTACCGCACGGGGCAGGGCGACTACCAGAGGATCCAGTACATCCCCGTCTCTCAGACAGGAGGCAACCTGACGCAGCCACAGCACATTCAGCTGCAGGTGGTGCAGGTGGCTCCGGTAAGATCCAGAATCTATCCCATCAACGTCCTTCCTCACAATCCCAGTCCAATTTACTTGGATAGTGGGAGCATCTAGTGATTTTAATAAACCGTAACGTGTCCTTGTTGTTTCCTCTGTGCTCCACAGGCCTCCTCTCCACACTCACAGCACCCGACAGATGTGAGTCAGCTGCATGACCCTCACGGCTACAGTCAGCACTCCATCCAGGTCCAACACATCCAGGTCACCGGGCCTTCAGGCACCGGACAAGGTGCCACGCAGGTAAACCCTCATCACACTCACTCTGGGATTCATTCCATGAAGCATTTAGTACACATATATTATTGTTTTCCAATAATCTCAATATCCCGATGACCTTTGTATTTTTTCTTAAGGAACTTGGGTTAAACTTGATAACAACCTCTCCTCCCTCTTTCAGGTAACTGGTCAGCCACTAAGCCCCACCTCCCAGCAGCCCAGTCAGGAGCTGAGCCCCACCCAGTTGACCCCCGTCACTTTATCTCAGAGCCACACGCTGCAGACCAGTGGCTCCCAGTCGCAGCAGGGGACCGTCCAGCACGCCTACATACCCGGGAACTGGAACTACCGAGGTTACTGTAAGTCACGTGTGCTTTACAGTGTGACGGCTCCATACTGTTGGATTGCATGTTAGTTAATATGTTAACGTCTCTTTGCTCCAGCGTCGGAGATCCAGATGATGGCTCTACCTCACGCACAGTATGTGATCACCGAGGCCAGCCCACCTGGGTCCGGAGTCAACAACAACCAGGTGAAGACGGTGAGTGACGCAGACTCGTGTTGGGAGGAAAGGACCAGTGAACAGTGGAGAAGGAAATCAGGATCCTGTACATCTGAAGCGGTTACATTCTCTCCCCCCCCCCCCCCCCCCCCCACACACACACACACACACACACACAAACACACAGTGGAAACCAGATATTAGAAATCAACTGTTTAGATGGATAAAAAAAAGCTAAAAACAGAATAGTTCCTGAACAAATACTGTTTCAATTCAGTTATCAAGTAATCTGCTTCCAGTTTGTTGTCTTTTCATACATGTTTGGACCGTAAAAATTATATTTTTTACAGTTTTTACCGGCTCTGTCAGTATTTTACTGCTCCTCTCTGTGTCTCTATCATTCACTCTGATCACAGCCAAACCGAGCGCGCTGCCATCTCCTCCGGCTCCTCAACCACTCTCATACAAATTGTGTTGTTTTTACCGAGTCTGAGTTTACACATGTGTGAGTGCGTGTGTCGGTTTGTGTGTCAGCGCAAAACAAACGAGCTGAATTATGAACCAACGCACGCACATGTATGAAGACAGATTTGACTCTTAAAGAAAAGTATCGATCATTGTGTGAGGATCAGTGTCGATGCTGTGGAGTCATTTCAAACAAATCATCTGTCGCGGGTCAGAGTCTCTTTCACAGAAGCTCTGCAGTTCTATTGTAGTGATTTGAATGTGGTGACATCATGTGACAACAGAGATGTTCTCTTTCCCGCCCTGCAGACTCACTACGTGATCTCCGAGGGTCAGACCGAGCTGGAGGCCAAGCAGCCGGTTCCCCAGGGGGCGACGCAGGCCCAGGCCGAGCAGCTGGAACAGCAGCAGCAGCAGCAGCAGCAGCAGCAGCAGCAGCAGCAACAGCCCAACAACTCACAAGGCCCCACGCAGTACATCATCACCACCACGACCAACAGCAGCGGCGCTAGTGAAGTCCACATCACAAAACCCTGAAGTGCAAAGTGACGAACTCTCACAGAGACCGACCACGCACGCAGACCTCAGCTGCTCAGACGCACACGAACGGACAAACACAAAGTCAAATGCAAACGGACAAAAACAGATTCATACGGAAGTGAAGGATGAAGAGATGAAGGGGACGAGCACAGTTTTATGTGTCTGTCAGTTAAACAGAAAGAAAAACAGAATATAGAAAAAATAAAAAATGATGGACTTTTTCAGAGATGTCTCCAGGGGTCCTGTGTGAATATCAGATATTACAGTAATCATCCTAAGGTCTGGAAAAGTTGCACAAGTTTTGTTTTGCTTAGTTCTTCTTACACTTGTTTTGTTGCCATTTTACATATTTATAAACTTATTGACATCTCTTGAAGTAAAGTATTTGTAAATGAAAGTCTGGAGAGAGGTTGGAAAAAATATGGAGAACACACACCCTCTGTTGTGTAGTGTGTTTGTCATTGTGGCTGAAATCTGGTGTGATTTAATTCTCCCTGAACTTCCTCCTTGAAATGTGTCACTGGTTTGTTGTTTTAATTCACATGCTGGTTGTTAAACTCATTTTTCTTTCTCATTGTCAACAACCACAACGTCTGTGCTTTTGTAGTAAAACTTAGAAAAGCAAACACAATCAGTTCTGCTTCACCAAACTTCATTGGATGATCTCCAGGGCTTTGTGGGTCAGTTATTTAAAAATCAAACATCACATTTGATTTTACAAGGCGATGCAGATTTACCATTGATACAATTTTGAATTTTTTAAAACATCTAAAAGGTGAACGTCAAGGGAACGGCGCTATTACACCTGTAACCACACCCACCAGTGATGTCACAGGGTTGTGGGAAACACCTGTACACAAACAGGAAACACTGGAAATCAAGAAGAACGTAGAAGTTTTATGTTTCTTTCCTCGACACTTTAATGGTCTTGAGAAGATAAATGTTCATCTTTCTACACATGGAGGTTATTTCTTTGACCTGGTGCAGAGATCCTTCGGCTTGGAGCCAAATAAAAAACAGATTTTCCTCCGTGATTCACACGTACAAAGAAAATGACTTGAAAGTGCAACATATCATTTTAGAGCCTCAGGTGTTACCAGTTCAATATTTAGACGCATTATCACAGGTTTGCAGCTGAACAATTATTTCCCAACAAACACTTATATTAGTATTTTAGGGCGCACACCAGTAAAGTATAATTTCACTCATCACATCTCATATTTCATTTGCACTTAACTGAGAAAATGAGACTATAATTCAGCAGGAAGAGTTCAAATAAAATCTAATGATAAATCCTCCTGTGTTACTGATGTGCTCACAAGCAAGGCATGTCTCCTGTTCATAGAAAACAATGGTTCCTCGGTGACAGCAGTTCTGGCAGGAGTGAAGCTGGTGTTGCTCACGTTGATGCAGGTCTATGACAGGAGAAACAATAATTATAATAACAATAGTAAATTAAATTGCACTTTGCTTTACAAATTAAACAAGCAAGAGTAATAAAACAAACAAAATCCATTAAATACAATTTAAATCAGGCATTTAAAGTATACTAAGATATACTTGTATATCATAAAATATTGGAGAGCAAAGTTCTTCAGCATCTTCAAACAACAGAAACAGTTTGAGCCTCAGATTTGAATGAATTGAAATGTGTTGTCCTGTGAAGATGAATTGTTTGCAGGTTGCTCACAAGGTGTGAACCAACACCACACGTCTGTGACTGTGATTCAGGCTGAAGTGACGGTTGGTCAGGTGGTGTTTGTCTCCTGGGTGGAGCAGGGCTTGTCCTCCAAACAATTGAGACCAGTATGTTTAAAACATTCCTGCCTGGGTCAGAATGTGGGAAAGCGAAAGAGCCGCTGCCTAAATAAAAACTAATCTACCAGCAGAACCAGTCAAACCAGCTCGTCCTGTCACAGCAACCATCACATATCAAACAGGTGAGTGCTGCTCGAGTCATTTTGGTTTCCGGCATCATGTCTGTGCCCGAGTCGCTCTCATGCCTCAGCTGACGGTGGTCCACGCCGCGGGTCAGAGGGCAGCCGGGCGAGGAGGCCGTCAATGGATGGAGGAGGTCAGGGAGGACGGGGGGGCTGCAGAGAGGAGAGCAGATCTGCAGAGGTAAGTGGAGCTGTGGGTCAGGGTGTGAGTGGCAGGTCTCGGATCAGCCGCTGCTGCAGGGAGGAGACGTCTGAGTGCTTCTCTCTCCTCAGGCTGCTGAAAGAAAACTGCTGTTCTGCTCCATTAGGCTGAGAATCTTTCAGAGTTCACATCTAAACGCTTCTTACACATGAGCTACCAGTTCTGAGCAAACTGTGAATCATCCTCCACAGAGCTGGACTGGGGAATAACCAGTGGTGCATCATGATAAATAAATGCATTGATTAAAACCTCAAAGTCTTTTTAATATTTTATTTTAGCAATTATATTATATCTTATAATTGATTGCACCAACAAATTAAAACAATAAGTGAGCTACAAGTTCTGAGGTGAAAGTAAATCTTATTGCACAGAGCTGATTTGGTAAATAACCATTTTGATATATGCATTGATTTAAAACCTCAAACTTCTCTTTTAAATATTCTAGTTTTCAAATTTACAAAAAACAGGCAGAATATATTATAAACTCAACAAACATAACACACAAACTTCCACAAAACACGTTCATCTTATATCATAACCTTGAGACACTTCCATCAATATCCCAGAATTATACTATAAAATCTAAATCCTAAATTCTAATCCTGATTCCAAGATTTACAAATAAAACCAGTTGTGTGAAAGGTGAAGCACGAGATCTCCGCATTTTTACATCTTGTGTCAAGTGTTGCTATAAAACAGAGTTTCTCAGATTTAATTCTTTTTCTTAAAGAGTTGAAAATGTCCTAAATTCAAACTGTGATGCTTCTCAAGAGGAATTTTTGGGACAAACAAATGTTTATTTAACCAATTCTTCAGTCAAATTACTTCACCTCATGTGTTTGAGTCTCAAAATCATATTTGCATCACAATTTATTCCAACTCTCTTCCCAGTTGGCACCAGATGTCGATCCCTTTGATTTTGAATCAACAACTCCTCCTTCTCTCTTTCCTCTGATCTCTTTCCACCTCTTCGCTGCCACAGATCAAATCCCCCACCACTTGATGCTCAGCCTCATCCCACATCCTGGTCCCAGTTTGAGAGGACTCTGCGACCTTGGAGAAGCTACTGGTACTTTGCCCCAGTGGGTGTAGTGTGGTTAGTCTGCCAAGTGGAGGCGCAGGCAGATGTGTGCTGGAGGCTGCTGCTGCTGTGTTTCCTGTGGACGGTGCTGGGAGGCTGTGTCCAGGCCCTGAGGTGGCGCCTGCAGCCGGGACACGACCAGGTGAGCGAGGCCTCGTGATCCGGATCTCACTTCAACCTGCATTTGAATGGTCTCATGTTTATTCAGGGACGTTACTTTAATTCAAGGGGGAGCCAGCGCAGAGGGAACAGCCGGAGGAGGTGACGGAAAACCGAAATATCCAGTGTTCATGGTGAGACGTTGTTATTTCCATTGTAAGTTATTTATGCGATTTAGAAAAGTGTCATTCAAGGCATGCAGAGGAGCCACTGGTGTCTTCATCTTTACACCTGTGTACACTTTTATTTTTTAATGTATTGTTGTTTCAAATCATATGTTTCAGTTCTTCAGTGACACTCATTCCTCCTATGAAACCCCATTTTATTTGGATCTGTACCAAATTGTAAATTTCAGTCACCTTAACATTAATTTCATCAAGATCCGTGAATTATTCCCTGAGAAATGAATGAAGATATGAAATAAATTAATCCTGGATCTGCACCAAAGTGTTATGAGCTCCTTCCTGATCTCTATCACATCTTTCTGCCAAGTTTTGGAGAAATCTGTCCAGGAATGTTTTCAGAATCTTACTTATAAACAAACAAACAAAAACACAAACAAACAAACACTCAGGGGTGAAATCATAACCTCCTGTCCAGGGATAATCAATTAAAAGCCCTCGTACACCTACAATGTATGTTTTTACCAGATTTGTCGTCTTCTCGGGACGATATGTGATAGATTTGTGTAATTCTGCTAAGGAACAAACTAACAGACAACCATTGAGGAGGTGATAACAGGAGTAGGATGGAAACAATCTGAAAAAAAACAAGAAACATGACGAATGACGACATTAAACAAAGTTTCAGTTCAGTAAGAAAAGTAGTGAGGGCTAAATCTGAAGAGATCAGTTTTGCTCAGGATGTTGCCCAAGGACACTTCAGCATGCGTAATGGAGGAGTCAGGGAATCGAACTACAGACTCTCTGGTTAGAAGTCGACCTGCTCTACCTCCTGAGCCACTGCTGCAGAGCCAGATGAGTCTCAGGGGAACGCAGGAGCAAAATATGAAGTTCGAGTAGATGCAGAACCAGAGGGTCAGTGGAGTGTCCAGTGGAGGACGATGAGTAGCAGAGGGACAGGTCCCCCTTCAGATCGATCACATGCACTGCAGCTGCATAATAAGACAATGGTCACCGTGTCTTTGTTCCTGCAGGGCGTCCCCGTCCCGGAGCCCAGGCCTCCACGTCCCTCTGGCCCTCGCCCTGGTCAACAGCCTGCTGCTGTGTGTCCTCCAGGAGCCGCTCCCCGACCCCAGTGTCCCCCACATCCAGGCCCTGCTCTCCAGGCTGCAGGTAGGAGAAGACAAACCAGACTCCCTCTCTCACACGCCTCCAGCCATCCCTGTCATCTCCTCTGCTTGTTCAACTTTCTCTTTGCGTGTAGATCAGTGTTAAAACATTTTTGTGGGGGATATTACTTATTACAGAAACTCGACCTGTCACTCAGGAGTACACAGATATTCTAACCCCGGGCGAAACACACGGCATCAGTGAGCGGCTGTCGTCTGAACCAACCCGACTGCCAGAGGAGATTTATTTCAATGTTTCTTTCCCATCTGTCTTTCCTGTGAGTGCAATATTACCCATAGAGGCTGTGAGTCATCAACTGGTTTGTCCCACACGTGGTTCTTTCACTTAATTCACCGACAGGTCAAAAATATCCAGATGTTCAACATCATTGTTTCTACAGTAGATTTAATTTCACCTTATCTACAAATGTAGTGACACGTTGGTTTAAGAACAAGACCGTTGCTTCGTGCACCAGCCTCAGGCCAAACTTTAACTTTTCCTTTTTGCCTGACTAAAGAAAGTAAATGTTATCTTCATAAAAACCTTTCGCTCTAAACTTTGTAATCTAGTTTGAACCTTATTCCTTCTTTTAATGTTAATGTAAAAAACCTCTGATGAGTAGGGGACTGACATATTTATGAGTGTTTGCAATTTGGTGCAGATTGAATCAAAGATCTGGATCTAGTGAAGTTAATTGTGGTTTCACGAGGGGTCAGAGTGTCGGGCCCTGCTGGAGGCCTGAGCTCTACTGAGTGACATCCTGGTTAATGTGACGTGTCGGGTTTATCATTTCATTTGTTGGAACCTTTTTGGTGAAGACACATCAGTCATTTCTTAAATCTCAATAGGAAAACCAATAGTTTTTAGTGTTTATTGGCTTTTTAAACTGAATGAAATGTGTTGAATTGAGTATGTGTTTTAAAGAAGTCCTTTCAATGGCCTCGTTCAATCAAACTAAACCCACTCGTCTATTTCCCCCTGCAGTCAGTGTCTCTGGCCCTTGAGGAGGCTGATCCTGGGTCAGATGTGACACTGGACGAGGTGGACGGAGGCTCCACGCTGAAACACACAGTGAAGCTCCTCTGCACCTACCTACAGCAGAGGTGAGGCTCGGCACTGACACCATCTGCTTTTGCTTTTTGTTTTGAACATGACTTCAGTTTGATTAACGTCACGCGCTCGGCTCTCACAGGATGGGGTCGCTGCGTACTCTCGTCCAGGTGCAGGGGGACTTCGAGGCCGGCGTGAAGTACATGCTGGAGGGTCTGGACGGCCTCTGGGCTCAGCTGGAGGAGCTGCACACCGGGGTCACACTCACCAAGGAGGGGGGTGAAGACCAGGCAGACGTGGCCCTGGCCCGGACGCGCACAGAGGTAAGCAGGTGTGGAGGTCTGTCTGCAGCCTGGTTGTTTTAATAGAAATAAGAAATAAGCTTGAATCTTGCTGCATCAACGTTAGCTTTTGCCTTTGAGGCCTAATTTCTCATTTCATTTGTCTGGCACAGAATTTGTTTTCAGTCCTGAGTCACTACAGGAGCAGACTTCAGAGCTGCCAGACTCATCTGAGGGACGGCACGCGGCAGCTGCAGGTGATCCTCTCCTCGTGCAACAAACACCCACCTGTGATATCTCCCTCCCGTCTTCACCCTGTTTCCTTGTTTCACAGGAGTTGATGTGGAGTCACACTCACATCAGCCGCAGGGTGAGATGCAGCAGTGAGTCTCTCTGGCCCGAGCTGCTGCTGCAGGCCAACATCGAGCAGGTACAGTAAATTCTGCCCCTCAGACAAACAGCTCAATGTTGTTCGTAGGGTTAACCCCCCCCCCCCCCCTCCTCTCCCTGCAGTTTGACAAGGTGCAGGAGAGTTTCTTCTCCTTGGATCAACAGACCTCCACGTTCACGGCCCACCTGGAGGGGCTCAGGAAGGCGAATGAGGAAGGACATGCGAGGCCCCTGGCTTGTGCCAACGGGGCCGGTTCACGTGCAGCCTCACCACAGGCCTCTCCACGTCTGGGACACACAAGTGATTCATCACCGGAGCCTTGTTCCACCTCTGTCTCCTCGATGGAAACCGACCTGGAAGACGACGCCCCTCTCTCCCTGTGCGAGAGGTCGGCTCTGCAGTTCTCCTCCACTATCGGACGCCTGCGTAAATCTGGAAAGAGGAATTGATTTTTTGCTGTTTTCTTATCTAAATGTGGTTGTATGTGTTAAACAAAAAGGCTTCTCATTGTCAAATGTTGATCATTTGCTGGTTTCCTCAAAAATATATATTTATTGCTGTTGCTGTGTCAGAAATCCAGAATTTCTTCATCTTCTCTTAATATGTCATTTCAATTTTTAAACACTAGGGGGCGCACTTCCACAAATCATTACAGTTGAAGTGTCTCACAGCAGCCATTCAACAAATGATCCTACATTAATATATATGTTCAGCTGAGATCTGTCTGATTGGCTGAGACCCTTTCTCTCCAATCGACTCTAACGTTTAACACATGGGTCTTTCTTCGAGGTCGGGTCAGTCACAACTTCAGAATCTTCCATATTTCTTATAAATGGATTCCAGACACATGTTTTAAGTGTTTTCAGAATATTCATTTTCTGGTTCATTCCATTAAAAAAATCCCAGTTTCATGTTTTACTGGACATCTGCCTTGTTTACATCCTCCAGCGACTTGTTCCTGTTTCCCATTGAACCGATGACTCGTCCATAAGAGGAGAGATCTTCTAACGCTTCCAACTCACATGTTAAGAGATCCCAGGTTTTCTTTCTTTTCCACAACAATTTTTCATTCTGTCTCTCTCGATCAGACTGAGCCGTGACTTGAGCCCTTCAAAGCAGGGATTCCAGGTCGAGGGCAGAGGGGTGGGGGTAGGGGGGGTGTGGGGGGGGGAAGGTATACGGGGGCACTGGAGGTCAACGCCGGAAGCGTTCCTGTTATTACTAAAAAACTGAGCAGCCCTCTAGACCTGTTTGAAACACATGGATGTCTTTGATCCAGATTCAATTACCCTGCCGCTCCACACTGAAGGCCTGTGAGTGGACAGTTTGAGAACCAGGCTCCTCAGCTGGATTCAGGAGAACCACTCGGGGTTCTGCCGGTTCTGTGGAGAACGTACAGTACTCAGCGGTGTGGCTGTCGTTTGACCGTGGACTTGCTGACCGTCTGCCAGATCCTGCATCTGTCCGATTCCCTCACCCTGGGGCAGTGATTGGGCGAGGTGGGGCCCCGACCCCAGGGGGGAGGGTGGGTGGGGGTGGGGGGGAAATTTGGGGATGAAAAGAATGCGAGCTGAATCCTCCAGGATCCGAGCTGTCACAACAGCAGACACACAAACACACCATGTCTGGGTTGGAGCGGGGGGGGGAATGGAAAGCGTGTGGGAGGAGAGATGTTGTGTGTTTGGTTATTTTAAAGTCAGTGACCAGAGGCATGGATTCAAGAAAATGAGATGTGTTATGACACGCTGCATGAATATGGAAAACAAACAACCTCTGCTCCATGTTCTCATGAGGCCCGACTGGATGAACTCATGCCTCAGATAGTTGGCATGTGATGTCACGGCCAGCAGAGGGATGGCGTCCGGGGGGGGGGGGGGGGGGGGGGGGGGGGGGCACCGGCTATCTGCCTGCTCAGAATGTTAGAGTGAGCAAATGAAATTACCACTGGCTTTGTTTGGTTACACTCAAAAAGTTGATGAGCAGCTTCCTCCCCGTCCCGGAGCAGAGGCCATTTCAAAGCCAGCTCAAGTGTGTGTGTTGTTTCAGAAAATAGGGTTCATGGAGGAGGTCAATCCTTCGCCTTATCCTGACAATTACTCAGGATCGGGTGTCACCGGCGTGCACGCAGCGCACATGTGGCTGATCCCTCCTGTGATGGCACCGCAGGTCAGGCCGGACGGCCGCCAGCTGATACCGACAAACTCAAGACCTCGGCACAAAACCTTCACAAGTGCAAAGTTAGATAAACTGTTTTAATTCCACTTCCCTGTCGGATTGTGTGTGTGTGTTTCCTTCAGAGTGTGAGGGTGCGACATAATATTATCAACACAATGCTGCAGAGGAAGTGAGGAGAGAAAGATAAATACCAAAGAGAAGAAGCAGAGCATGGACAGGTGTGTGTGTGCGTCTGTGGGTGTGTGTGTGTGTGTGTGTGTGTAGCAGCCACTTCAAATGAGCGTGTGTCCACTGATCTGAAGCCTGTGACAACGTTGTCATGTCTTACAGCTTCTGTAGCAAAGCAGCTTTTCCCGAAATCCACAAATTTATATTTTTCTCAAACAATGTGAAAACAAAAACCTGGGTGAACGTGATTGGCAGTTGGTGTTTGTCAGGACATGATAATAAATAATACAAGAGAGATAATATGAAAATGTGTTTGTCATCTGTACTTGTCACTTAATGTCTTGTTTTAATGAGATTTCCTCTATTCTTACTGGTGTAACTGTTAGTGTCTATTAATGTGAACTGGTTTCCAGTTTGTTTAATGGGACAAGTTTGGAAGTAGCGAATCTGAATTTCCCCACATCCGTGATTTTTGTATGTAACTTTTCATAATATAAGAGCGAAGAACGAACAAACAAACTAGCTAACTAACTAACTAACTAACTAACTAACTAAGTAAGCAATTAAAAAACGATGTTAACAAAATTAACGAAAAAACAACATTTTCAAATGACTAATTCTTTGCAGATGTATACCAGAAGGAAAGGGGCCTGTCAAACTCTAAGTATACACAACATGTATTTACACATAAGTCCAGCAGATACTTTCCCCATCAAATAAAATGTTAGTTTTAATGTTTAAAAGGTCATTAGTGTTTATTCTTCTTTGACACTCTTTCCACGAGCTGCAGGTGTCTGCTGGATGTGACAGTCTGAACCAAACCAGTCATCAGCTGGACGCTTTAATGGGAACTTTGATTACAGCCCAGAAACTCAGCTGTGCTGGTGTGAAGTTCAGGAAGAGAAGCAGGAAGAGAGCGACGGCCTCCCGGTGAATCACAGAGCACCGCTGCATGGCTGCTATTAAAGGGCCCTGACACAGATAACACTGAGGCCTTGGCACTTTTCACCAGAGGCTGTTGGAAACACAACGTGCAGCTGCACGCGGAGACAAAACATCAAAACACACCAGCACCAGATGGACGCAATTAGCAACATGGTAGACATTTGGGGAGCAAAGGTCCATAAACGCGCGAGTTATTATGGTCGATCTAACGTGTCTGGAGGGAAGCGAGACTCAGCCACGGTAATGGGGTTTCAGTTCACGTTGGAAGTTTCCACCAACCAGAATCTAATGTTGGCGAAGGCCTCGTTACTCCAGCAGAACATTTTAAATCAGTTTCTATTCACACACCAAGTTTGATCCCATTCAAACCTTTAAAAGGGATCAAACTTGGTGTGTGAACAACCTTTTGTGTTTT